>NC_041231.1:5900887-5925707 GCF_002837175.3 Physeter macrocephalus
AGGAGGGGGAGGGGGAGGGGGAGGGGGAGGGGAGGGGAGGGGGAAGAGAGTTTGCAAAGGTGATGGAGAGAGAGGAAGATGATCTGGAGAGTGTGATTTCAGAATCCAAAGGTACAGCATATGCTAAGAAGAAAGGACCAACAGAGTCTAACAGTACTGTCCAGAAGTCAGTCGAGAGGACTGAGGTGTGCACAATATATTTGATGACAAGGAGGTCATATGTGACCTTGGAGAGAACCCAGTTCATGGTTAATCAGGGCAGAAGACAGCCCGAACTGCATTATGAAGTGAGTGAAAGGGAGTGAGGCAGCGAGCGGAGACAACCGTCGCAGGATATTTTCTGTGAAGAAGGGGCAGAAGAGCACAGCGGTGAAGTCGATGGGTTTGGGGGCCCGACAGCCTGGATGCAGAGCCCGGCTGTGCTGACTTCAGCGACATGATCTTGGGCGGGCGGTTTACCCTCTTTGTGCCTCTACAAAGTGAGGATAATTACGATTACTTGCTAGTTCACAGGGCTGAATAGAACAGCGCAGGTCAAGTACTTAGCACAGCTCCCGGTACAATAAAACCTCACGATTTCTAAGTTAAGGTAATATATATGCATGTGTGGAAAATGCCAGCGAGAACCAAAAAGTTATCAGTGAATGGTGAGTCTCCTTCCCACTCCTGTCCCCAGAGGTAACCTAACCACCCTGCAGGTTCTCGACTGACCTTCCAGACCCACTCTGAGGTCTGAGGAGAGTGGGAAATGCCGGAAACATCTATGAGGAGGAAGGGAGGAACTAAGATGCAAGGGCCCCAAACGGGAGTGAGATTAACTGTATTTCTCGTGGCTCCTTAAAGAGGCGGGACCAGCTGCTGGGCATGGGCGCTGAGGACACGGCCCGTGAGACTGCTCCTCAGCAGGTGTCGAGGTCTGCTGCATCAACAGCCCCCGTGAAGGGCCACTCAGTCCCCACGCCATCTGCATTTGTGACTGTGCAGCTCTTCCCATGGAGAGACGGAGTCCAGCTCCCCTGCCTTGAATCTGGACTGGCTCCACGACTTGCTCTGGCCAAAAGAATGTGGTGGAAATGATGCTGTGCTCATTCTAAGCCTGTTCCGAGCCACCGCAAGAGGCCTGCCATGCTTCCTCTCCCTTCCCTCTGCTGTGTCAACCCGCCCGGACAGCTCGACGGAGCCACAATCAAGGCGCAGGGAGGGTGAGCGTGCAGAGAAAACAGAGGCTCCGCAGCTCACAAGCAGCCGGTGCAGAAGCAGCGGTGCCCTGCCCACCTGCAGCTGCCCACGGTGCCTGAGGGAGCCTGGCCGGGACCAACATCCATCGCCACTGGCTGAGTCCAGCCCCCAGAATCCTAAGCTGAATAGATGGCGGCTGCTTGAAGCCCCAAGTCCTGGGGCGACTCGTGACACGGCAGGTCCCCCATCACATGTGCCTTCTTCCACACTCACAGGTTCCTTTCTCCGGCATCACTGCGGGACCTGGGAGGTGGGAGTCAACGGTTCCAAGTCTAAACGTTTCTTTAAATCACTGAAAATTGGGACGGAGGAAGGAAAAGGGAACACTGTACTGTATACACTAACTACAAAAAAGAATTTACAGATGGCAGAACGAACAGGTTAATAGGATGTACCCAAAGCTGTAACTAAAAAGGTCATTAAAAAAAAAAAAAATCCTAGGGTTGCTATCACAGGGTATATTGATTCTGTTGTTCTGTCTTACTGAAATGTGTTTAAAAATGTCCTAACGTCATTTCTGCCTTGGCCCCCTTCCTTTACTTTTCCCATGAGGTCTTAAGTTCCTTCTTCATCGATTCTTCCTGCGTAGGAGACTTGGGGCCGCGAACGGCCCCGGTTGAGAAAGGGCTGCTGGGTGTTAAATGCACATGGAAGTCCTAAGACGTGTGTGGGTGCAGAAAAACTCCTGAGGTGACTCAGCCTCCACTGACTCTTCCCGAGGACGTGGCTGTCAGGGTCACTGAGGGCGGTTACACCAGCAGGGCGGCGTGGCGCTCAAGGCACGTCCCTGCCTTTCCTTGACCACTGAGAGTTGTGCAGGAAACACAGAACAGTGGACTTTTAATCCTTTTAGTGTGGGTCCCACAGCAGTTACGTCCACTGGAATCAAAACAGGGGGTTAAATTAACAGGGGGAATTTGACAGCTGAGGAAACCGCACTGCCTTTCCTTGGCCACGGCCCACCATGTGGGGAGGCCGAAGCAGCCCCTGAACCGCATCTGTCCGCACCCCATGTCCCTTCCTCTCCTACAGACGAGCATGTGGGCCGAGGTTTCTGCGGAGGATGAATGCAGGTGTTCACAGGCAGGGGTTAAGTGCCACTCAGCTGCATCATGGGAAAATCCCCTTCAGTTCCTGCATCTTTCTGAGGAAAACTCTTCCTTAGGTTTTTACGCATCCGTAAAGGCTCACTCATCTCCCTTTCTGATAAAGGCAACCACGCGTCCCTAGAAGTTAACCACTTGGCTTTGTCTTCATTCATTTATTTGTAGGGTTACCTTAAATTTGTGGCAAGAGTTCATTTTCTATTTAAAGAAACCTTCAAAATAAATGAAGTTTAACACCACTTGATGTAAAGAAAGACAGTAAAGTAAATACAGAGCACGTGGTCCACAGACACGGCGAAGCTACAACGTCAGTGGTGTGGCCGTGAGCAAGTCGGGGACGCCCAGGGAGGAGCCCCGGGGTGGAGGCGCTCTGCCTCTACCTGCCGACAGCACGTCCTGGGTCAGGCTCCTCCCACGCCAGCCCGAGACCTTGCGCTAGGCTTCAGCCTCCTGTGGGTCAGAATAACGGTCGGCACAGAGGGTTTCCAAGGTCATTCTCAGAAAGTCATCTGTGGAGGGCTATTTTTGCTTTGTATTTAAGCACCAGGGCGAGGCCTACTGGGAAAGGCCATTAAGTCCAATCAAATCCACAAAGATGAAAACGCAGGCTCCCACCCACACGCCACCCCCTTTAAATGCATTTGGCAAGTCCAGAATGTCAGCAATTAGTAACCGGGCCCAATCACTGTAATGAGATTTGCACTCAGAGGTAAAGGAGAAATGCTTCCACTGACTAATCTGGTTAATGGAGCAGTTAAAGTTATACACGCTGAAAAATATTCCGTCAGGGTCACTCTGAGTACAAGTAAAACGGGCTCCGCTAGCAAGTAACAGCGGTGGGTCGCACACATCTATTTTTATTTTAAAAATGTTTTTTCAACTTCTCTTGAAATAGATGCCCCTGCCCTAGTGCTGAAGGTTGGCCTCTGAAGGCAAATGAGGTCGTGGTTACGTTCGGGCAGGGAAAGTCCAATGACGGCTGTGTAACTGCAGGAAGTGCTGCAGATGTATGGACATTTCCAGACACTCTAGGCAAGTCTGGGGGGAGGCATGGTGTACAGCATTTCTAAACAACAGCATATTTTCTGGTGTTTTTATTTGGCTGATTTTGGTCAGAGAGGCTTGTTATGGGCATAGACCCTGGGGTCTTAATCAGCTCTTGGACTTTCAGGCTCTGTGTCCTTGAGCAAGTTACTTAGCCTCTCTGTGCCTCAGTGTCCTCATCAGTAAAAGGGATGTGGTAATGTTATTTGCTTCACAGAATGGCTGTGAAGACTAAATGAACTGACACATTAAAATGCTGAGAACAATGCTGGGCATACAGTAAATGCTTTATGCGTGAGCTGTATTATTTTATTACTATTATTTGTAAAACAGCATCATCACCTCTCCCCTCCAAATTGCCTTTGTAAATACCACACACCTGAGAACCTGTGTCTCAGGAAATCGTGTTACCGTATACAATGTTGAATGTACGTTTCCCTGTACGTCAAGCAAAACTGGTGAGCTCGCGGAAGGATTTTCCAGCTGAAAGCTGTCCTAGACATCATCCATTCTACAGCCACCATTCTGCAGATGAAACAACTGAGACCAGAGGGGTGAGGCGACTTGCTCAAGGTTGCACAACAAGCTGGCGGTCAGGTACGGAACAAGGGCCCGGGCCGCTCCTTCTGCATCTTGAGCACAATTTACGTCGTCTGCTCTCACTCCCAGTGGATTCTTAGTGCTTCAGGTACGAAAAGCAACTGGAGACCGGGGGTTACGACGCTCGGGGTCGCTCACCCACATGCTGCCACAGGCCGTGTCAGACCTTCCTCCCCCTCATTTCCTTCACATCCACAAGAGGTCTCCGTGGACATGTGTTTTCTGACCACCAAGCGACACCCTCTCACTCCCAGCAACAGTTGTACTTCCCTTTAATGAACTCTCCAGCACTGTGGAACTTCTTGGGGCCACTGTCAATCAAAGCGTGTGCCTCCGTCCAGACAGGGGCTGGTCCAGGGCCCAAGAAAGGCCACTGGAGGCTCCCTGACCCTTGCCCAGAGTGACATGGGATGCAAGGTACAGGCAGAGTCCACTCACACTCATGCCTTCTGGGCACGGTAGCCAGGGGGCGGGGAGGAGTTGGTTCCTGCTGCAGGACGCCTGGTGCACGTCGTGGGCCCTGATCTGTGGTTTCCAAGCTGCCAGGCTCTGGTGCATCCTGTGAGTGGATCCAACAGGGCTCCAATAAAGGCCCTTTAGGCTTAAGTCAGCCAGACTTGATTTCCGTTGCTTGCAGTCAAAGACCTTTCTTTCCCATTTATGTATTTATTTATTTATTTATTTTTGGCTGCATTGGGTCTTTGTTGCTGAGCGCGGGCTTTCTCTAGTTGCGGCGAGCGGGGGCTACCCTTCCTTGTGCTGCGCGGGCTTCTCACTGCGGTGGCTTCTCCTGTTGCGGAGCACGGGCTCTAGGCACGCGGGCTTCAGTAGTTGTGGCACACGGGCCCTGCGGGAGAAGCACAGAGCCCTAACCACTGGACAGCCAGGGGGAAGTCCCTGGCCCCAGCTTCTAACACCATCACGTTGGGGGATAGATTGCAACATACACATTTGGGGGGTGGTGTGGGGGACACAAACATTTAGTCTGTGGCACCAAACAATCTCCAAAACACAGATACAGACATATTCCTAGGATTCTTGTCCCTTAATAAGATTGTCTAATGGCAAATGGAGATAGCCAACTCTGCATCTGGTTGAATTTTATTCACTTGTTTTTTTTGAAGGACTAAAATGCAGATCCTAGGGAATTCCCTGGCGGTCCAGTGGTTAGGACTCTGCACTTTCACTGCCGAGGGCGTGGGTTCAATCCCTGGTCAGGGTACTAAGATCCCACAAGTTGCGTGGTGTGGCCCATAAAATAAAATAAAATGCAGAGCCTAGAAGACTGGCCTCTTCACTTGCAGGAGACTTTGTGGAGACACCGTGCAAATAATCTTGTGTTTCTCCCGAGTCCCTAGGACCTCATCACCCAGCGGATGGAAATTAAGTCATGTATAGGGATGGTAATACCTGATGACACCCACCACTGAGGCTCCGGCTTGATACTTTGTGTCTATAGGCCTCTGTAACACTCACCACAACCTCAGGGAGGAGGAGCTCTTATCATTAGCCCCATTCTACAGATGAGCAGGCTCAGCAGCTGCGGCGCACGGGCTTAGTCGCTCCGCCGCACGTGGGATCTTCCCGGACCAGGGCTCCAACCCATGTTCCCTGCGTTGGCAGGCGGATTCTTAACCGCTGCGCCACCAGGGAAGCCCCCCATGTAATATTTTTAAATTTTTAGTAAACTTTCTGTTTTTACTCATTGTCCATCTGAAATTCAAACGGAACTGTTTTGCATCCTGTATTTTTAATTGCTAAATCTGGCAACCCTCGTCTAACCAGGGTCCAGCTGTTAACCTCTCAACATCGAGAAGGGCCTGAAGCTTTGCAAAGGGTTCATTAAGAAGAACCCAAGAGCAGAGTGAGCGGCTTAAATCCAGGGACACGAGTACCATTAACTATATTGTCAACCCTGGTATGAATGCGGTCGAATCACCAATTTCTCTCCACAAAAGAGCAACAACTAGAGGTGGCAGAGAGTTTAGTAAATAGTACTGGAAAATAAAGCCGAATTTCTACCTCATACCACATGAATTATAGACCCAAAAGTGAAAGACAGACTTTAAAAGAAAATACCAGAGAATGTCTTTGTTACCCTAGGTGTAGGGAAGGCATCTTAAAGCAAATTTTAAAAATACAAGCCAGGGCTTCCCTGGTGGCGCAGTGGTTGAGAGTCCGCCTGCCCATGCAGGGGGATGCGGGTTCGTGCCCCGGTCCGGGAGGATCCCACATTCCGCGGAGCGGATGGGCGCGTGAGCCGTGGCCGCTGAGCCTGCGCGTCTGCAGCCGCAACGGGAGAGGCCGGAACGGTGAGAGTCCCACGTACCACAAAAAAAAAAAAAAAAAAAAAAAATACAAGCCAGAAGACAAAAAAAAAAAAGAATCTGATTCCATCAAAATTAAGGATTTCCTTTCGACAAAGGACACCAAGGACAAATAGGGGAAGACAAGGAAAAGGGGGAGATATTTACCGAAGACAAATTAGGGATTAATTTATAAAAGGCACGAGGAACTCTTGAAAATCGACAAGAAAAAGTCAACTGACCTAAGAGGGAAAAAGTGGGCAGAGAAATAAACAGGGGATTAACAGAAACAGAACACCAAAAAGCTAGTAAGTGTATCGAAGAGATGCTCAAAATCATCAGTAACCAGAGAAATGCACAACTAAATAACATCAACACGTCACTCTGTACAAGCCTGTGTCAGCCCGGCGACGAGAGAAGGCTGGGCTCAGGAAGCGGCTGCATGAGAGCTGCACCCGGCTGGAGGGAGTGGACAGCCTCGCACCCCCGGCCGGCACCTCCCAGTCCCATTCTCACACAGCTCCAGAGGGGGCAGCACAACCCCCTGAGCGGCCGTTGCTGGGCCGGTGGACCAATCACAGAAGGTCATGCAGAATTCAAAGCAATGGCCAGACACACCCAAAGTAACAGAAACGCCTGCAGAGCACTTAGTAAACAAAGTGAAAAACAGAAAAAAATCTGTAACACACTTCCATTTATATGTACTTAAAAACACAGGCACCCCAAAATATTTTGCAATTATGAGCTACAGATTCAGAAAAGTTGTATTTGCTTGGAAGGAGAATCGGGAGAGGGATGCAGAGATACAGAAAATGATAAATGAGAAAAAGAAATAATAAAAATAATAAACAAAGAGCAAACAATAAAATATTAAGAAGAAAAATGTAAATAAAATGCAAGAAGAAACAACCAAGCGTGATAAGTAGCATGAAATGAGGGGTACTCTCGGCCCAGCCCTCTGCACCTGAAGTTCAAACACAAACCTGTAAATAAATAAATAAGTAACCATGGGGGTCTACAGTCACTGTCGTCGTCCCCTTTGGGGCTCACTCCGAGGTACCCACTTCTCCGACCCTCAGGAGCCCTGGCCTCCCAGCTAGTGCTCGGTTCTGCCCAGCCTCTGGGCCTGCTGCCCTTTTCATGCAAACTGTCTCTGCATCTTGCATGTGGACGCCCCCGATTCCCACTGCTGCGAGGTGGTTCTTCCCTCCTTCTCCTGGGGAAATGCAATCACTCGCAGCAGGTGAACCCATTACTCAGCCCAGCCCCACTCTCTCTGACTCGTGGATCTGAGCTCCTCACATTCTGGGTCTTAATCAGTGGGTTCTGACCAGGGGAGCAGAGTGCCACCAGAACTCCCCTCCTTTCCTGACATTCTCTGCAACCTCGGACAGGGGAGGGAGTCTCAGCATCTCTACTTGAAAATGTTCCTTAGGTGGCTCTTAGGTTGAAAAATGCTGATTTTTTTTTAACAAAACAAAAGAAAACTGTAAGACAGGCTCTAAAATTAGCACATAGACGGCTTAATTGTTTAGTCATAGAAGACTTGGTGAGATTGTATCTGTTTTGTTCATGTATTTCTAATTATGAACCAATAATGTGGAAAAGAACTAATTTTATTATAACCACTAGTCTGCAATAAAGCAAAATGCACAAAAGATAAAATTAGCACACAGAAATCAACAGCCTTAAATACATATTTCAGACGACATGAGGAAGATAAAATCCCTTTTATAATAATAACAAAGAAGATAAGATATTTAGGAATAAACTTAATAAGAAATATGCAAAACCTACATTAAACACCTTCGAAAGACACAGAAAATAGATGTGAACAAATGAAAAGACATTCCTTGTTCTTAGAATAGAACGGCATCATCGTAAAATTAAGTCTTCCTTAAATTAATTTATGAAGTTTAAACAATCCCAGTAAAAATCACAACAAGCTTCTTCGTGAAGTTAGACAATTGATACGAAAGCTCTTAACCTTAAAAATCCAAGAATCGAATTTAATGCCTGATAGGCAAGAACGCCTGACAGGCAAGAACGCCTGACCAGACTCTGAGGCCAGCTTTTCAGACAGTGTGGTATCGGCACACAAATGACTGAAGGATCCGTGGAAAAGAACAGAAAGTCCAAAAATAGACCCAGGCACATGTAGGAATTTGGCGTTTGATAAAGGTGGCATCTCAAGTCATTGGGGCAAAGAAGGACTTTTTAACAAATAAACTGATTAGATGTTTGAAAACAGATAACACCAGATCTGCAGCTCACACCATACATAAGAGCAAATGACAAAGGGGTAAGAGATCTAGATGTAAAAAAAGAAACCACCAGAAAGCCAGGACTCTCATGTCCCTCCTGACTCAGATTCTGGGATTTCAACTCTTTGGCAAAGTAACTGAAAAGGCAGAGTGTCCCCCTGAGAACAAGTACTGGGTTGGCAAAAAAAATTCGTTCGGTTTTAAGTAAAAATAAACGATTTTTCATTTTCACCAAGAACTGTACTGAACACCGTATGCACCGATCGACAAACTTTTTGGCCGAGCCAACACACTTTTTTCAGTTTTCAGACCACCTGGCTCACCCACTGTGCAGCTGTGATGCACAGGACGTTTTCTCCCCACATTTGCGCAAAGACTGCCAGCTCACGGCAACCACCAGACATTTCCCAGACACCCTGGCACCTGAAGCGACCACGAGGGCCAAGTTCAAAAATGTTGAAAACAACGTGTGGTTCTCTCTCTAAGTTAAAACTCTCCTGAGCTTATTTAGAGATTAACCCAGAACAGTCGGCGTCGCCGCAGCCCCCACCCGGCGCAGTGGTGAAGGAGCACCGCTACGTCAGATCGGCAGGGAGAGGGCAGCCTGAGTCGGAAGGGAGCCACCGGTCAGGCAAAGCTATTACGGGGTGGGAACATTTAGAGTTCCTTTTTTGGGGTCAAAAGGAGTTGTTTTCACATCGCCAGCAGGCCCACACCTCTTGTAACAGGAACCCAGATGGGGGAGCGCGTGGCCCAGTTAAGATCTTAAATCACTTCCCGAGAGTGACAAGCATGACTTGGCAGACTCCTGAGGACGGGTCAGAACCCACTCAGCAGAGGAAGTGACAACAGCACCCCAGCCTCCCAACCCCAGAGGCCAGCAGGCAAGCTCAGAGCTTCCGGGGCTGGTGCGGAAGGGCGCTGCAAGGGAAGGGGCTGGGAAAGGGGGAACACATCTGTAAATACCGAGGGGTCCACAGGGAGAGCGGAAGGGACTGCAGCAGAAAGTCAGCCTTGCAGGGATGCGCGCTGCAGCCTCAGAGCCTCGGATGCACAGCCGGGGGCGGGGGCGGGGGCGGGGGTGTGGGCGTGGTGGTGGCGGGGAGGCCCTGCCCTTAGGCAGCGCTGGAAACACCAGTGTCTGTTCAGAGTGCGGGGGACTTGAGCTGATCAGCAGCACAGACAAGAGCTGCCTTCCTCTGTTAAGGGAGAGGAAAACCCCTCCAAACAACTGATCCTAGAGAAAGGCTGAGGCACATTTATAACCCTTTTAAAGCATGATCGTGATACATGTGGAATAGATACATTCAACGGGCATGCTGGTGACTTGTGACACGTGCAGGGAGAAAATGCCTTTAAGCAGGTGCGTTGGCATGTGACGCTCTCAAACCCCAGACAAGGTGCCCCCGTGTCCAATCACAGAGGATTCATGGCAGTTGCTGTACAAAGCAACCCTCAGGGAAACTGACAGACAAGACACACACACAGCTGCATTTAAGGGTTAAGGCCTAAGACAGCATCCTTTGACGTGGAAGAGCTGGGAGCACCTAGGAAACAGGAGCACGGATTCACATCCTCCAGAAACAAGCTCCTTGCCTGGCCTGCAAGGTTCCACGGGTCCGGCCCCACCCCGACGGCTCTGAGCACACACGCCCCCCCCACCAAATCTAACCCTTCTGTTGCCCCCTCCACACCCGCCACCTTGAACACGCCCACTGGTCCTGACTCAGGGCCTTTGCTCCTGTGGGTCCTCAACCCCGGAAGCCCTGTGCCGTCCAACCTTATTAGCAGGACTGTCCCCCACTCTCTCAGGCTCTGCTCAGGTGTCAGCTCCAGACAGGCCCCCCTGCCCACCCCCAAGTAGCCCCTGATCCTCTATCACCCGACCTCCTTCTGTTTCCTTCACAACACCCTCACTATTCTGAGTACTTCATAATAGGTCACAGTACTCAATACTAAAATTATATTATTTATAAATGCATTAATACTTAGTATATCTTTCTGTCTTTACTTGGTTACTGTCTAGGACACCGCCGTCCAGCACGGTAACCTCTAACCACACTTGGGGTTCGGCGGGTCTGAACTGAGGAGTACTACAAGTGTAAAACACACTGGATTTTAGCATAAAATCTCTCAGCATAAAGAGAGACGGTAAAGGATATCACCAGTAATTTTTATATTGAGTACATGTTGAAACAACAAATTTTGGATTAACTCAATATATTGGTTTGCCCACAATTTTATACTGAAATCAATTTCATTTACGTCTTTTTACTCTGTCAACGTGCCTACTAGACAAGTTTAACTTCCACGTGTGGCTTGCATTTGTGATTTTTGTCCTGTTTCCACTGGACAGCAGTGATCTAGGATGAACATCCTGTGAGAATACGGACTTTGTCTGTCTTGTCCTGGCGTCTAGGAGAGCGCCTGGTGCACAGTTCAGGCTTCAGTCACTTGTTAGCAGGACCCTGTGTTCATTGCATTCTCTCCCTCCGTCCTCACTCTCTCGCAATTCCTTGCCCCCTGGCGACATCGTTACATAGGATGCCAACACCCTTCCTTGTCTGCTTAACTAAGCCCCTGTCCTGATTTGCTCCCCTCTTGGTTAGATCTTAAAATGTGTTTGGAAATAACCTTAATTCTTTTCCAAAATAGTTACTGCATTTTGAAGAGCCCATTTTACGGATAAATTAATCTAATTACCCTGAAAGAACAGGTGGAAGAAACAGGTGGAACAAAGGGAAAGAAAAACAAACAATCAATCTCATCATATGGAGCCGTGTGGGGTAGCAGCTGAGAGAGCAAAGGCCTGGGGTTCAGAAAGGTGCTAGATGACTGAGCAGGAAAGGAAGCGTCAGCAGTGAGGACCGGAGGGGACAAGCACTGAGAACCAGCCTCTGCGTCCCAGCCCCAGGCAGGCGCACCCCACTCAGAGCAGCTGCTGAGGCAGCAAAGACATCTACGTGAGGAGAGATGCCACCCCCTCAAAGTCATTCTGCAGAATTCCTGAGCACTTCCTATATGCCAGAGCTGGAGACACAGCCAGAATAAAACAGACAAGGTCTCTTACTGGAGCTTATATTCTGTCTGAAGGAGACAGAAAATGAGCACACAAGCACATAAATACATATGTATTCTATATGCTTTATTACTGCACACTCAGAGAATGGACTCCATGTTCTCAATTAAATTTTAAAATCCACAGCTTGGTGGATAAAGTTGGGCAGTAGAACTGTTTGAGTATAATTTGAGGACTTTTACAAGTTAAGGATATTTAAGATAAATCTCTGCAGAAATAAAACCCAGGCTAGATTTGAGAACACAGAGGCCACTGTGTAAAGGAGCACTCAGCCCCAGCTGAGTGCCATTAGTCTTGGACAGCTCCAACACTTGTCACACACATTGCACGTCGAAACCTAGAAAATGCTAAAATTACATTTCTAGAGAAGAAAAAATCATTTTAATACCAGTATTAGCATTGGTACAAAAGTAGTACAAAACGCACCTGCAGAGTTGCTAGTGTTGCTATGATATTTGGCACAGAATGAAAGAAAAGCAAAACATGACACCCACTGGAATAGAACTCGCTTGCCTGAAAAGCCCTGAACTCTCCAGCATTCCAGGGCAGGAAAATGCTCTGAGTATGCCCCAACACCTTCTGGAAACTGCTAGCACTGCAGCCCAGATCGCTGGCTCTGAGATGAAAGGAGCCAGAAACAAGGAACAAGGGCATTGATTTAACATTCTGCAGCCACCGCAGCACCAGGGTAGGGAGCCCACGTGCAGGGTGGCTCAGCAAAAGGAGACCTGGCAAACTGTAATGCAGGCTTTCGGGCAATATGTGATCAGTCCCTGGCTTATGAATTATGTACTACTACATTGATGCTCAATGAATTTCTGCAGGAGGGATGGGTGTGCTATTCACAAGTGGTGTCTTAGTATAAAAGGAAACACTGAGGAGACTGGTTCAAGATGGCGGAGTAGAAGGACGTGCACTCACTCCCTCTTGCGAGAGCACCAGAATCACAACTAACTGCCGAACAATCATCGACAGGAAGACAGTGGAACTCACCGAAAAAGATACCCCACATCCAAAGACAAAGGAGAAGCCACAGTGAGAGGGTAAGAAGGGCACAATCACCATAAAATCAAATCCCATAACCACTGGTTAGGTGACTCACAAACTGGAGAACGATTAAACCACAGAAGTCCACCCACTGGAATGAAGGTTCTGAGCCCCACGTCAGGCTTCCCAACCTGGAGGTCTGGCTATGGGAGGAGGAATTCCCAGAGAATCAGACTTCGAAGGCTAGCGGGATTTGACTGTAGGACTTCGACAGGACTGGGGGAAACAGAGACTCCACTCTTGGAGGGCACACAATAAAGAATGAAAAGAAATGAAGACAGCCTAACAGACCCCTGGGACAACATTAAATGCACCAACATTCACATTACAGGGGTCCCAGAAGGAGAAGAGACAGAGAAAGAACCCAAGAAAATATCTGAAGGGATTATAGTTGAAAACTTCCCTAACATGGGAAAGGAAATAGCCACCCAAGACCAGGAAGGGCAGAAAGTCCCAGGCAGGATAAACCTGGAGGAGAAACACACCAAGACACACAGTAATCAAACTGACAAAAATTAAACACAAAGAAAAATTATTAAAAGCAACAAGGGGGAAATGACAAATAACATACAAGGGAACTCCCATAAGGTTAACAGCTGATTTTTCAGCAGAAACTCTACAAGCCAGAAGGGAGTGGCACGATATATTTCAAGTGATGAAAGGGAAGAACCTACAACCAAGAGTACTCTACCTGGCAAGGATCTCATTCAGATTTGCTGGAGAAATCAAAAGCTTTATAGACAAGCAAAAGCTAAGTGAATTAAGCACCACCAAATCAGCTCTACAACAACTGCTAAAGGAACTTCTCTAAGTGGGAAGCACAAGAGAAGGAAAGGGCCTACAAAAACAAACCCAAAACAATTAAGAAAATGGTAACAGGAACATACTTAACAATAATTACCTTAAATGTGAATGGATTAAATGCTCCAACCAAAAGACACAGGCTCACTGAATGGGTACAAAAACAAGACCCATATATATGCTGTCTACAAGACACCAACTTCAGACCTAGAGACACATACAGACTGAAAGTGAGGAGATGGAAAAAGATACTCCATGCCAATGGAAATCAACAGAAAGCTGGAGTAGCAATACTCATATCAGATAAAATAGACTTTAAAATAAAGACTTACAAGAGACAAGGAAGGACACTACATAATCATCAAGGGATCAATCCAAGAAGTTATTAACAATTATAAATATACATGCACCCCACAAAGGAGCACCTCAAAACATAAGGCAAATGCTAACAGCTATAAAAGAGGAAATCGACGGACTTCCCTTGTGGCACACTGGTTAACAATCCTCCTGCCAATGCAGGGGACATGGGTTCGATCCCTGGTCTGGGAAGATCTCACATGCCGCAGAGCAACTGGGCCTGTGTGCCACAACTAATGACGCTCGCGCACCTAGAGCCTGTGCTCTGCAACAAGAGAAACCACTGCAATGAGAAGCCTGCACACCCAAAGGAAGTGTAGCCCCCATTAGCCGCAACTAGAGAAAGCCTGCACACAGCAACAAAGATCCAAAAAACGCAGCCAAAAATAAATAAAATTTTTTTTTAAAAAAAGGAAATCGACAGTAACACACTAGTAGTGGGGCACTTTAACACCTCACTTACACCAACGGACAGATCATCCAGACAGAAAATTTATAAGGAAACACAAGCTTTAAATGACACAATAGACCAGATAGATTTAATTGATATTTATAGAACATTCCATCCGAAATCAGCAGATTACACTTTCTTCTCAAGTGCACATGGAACATTCTCCAGAATAGATCACATCTTGGGCTACAGATCAAGCCTCGGTAAATTTAAGAAAACTGAAATCATATCAAGCATCTTTGCCGACCACAACACTATGGGATTAGAAATAAATTACAGAGAAAGAAACGTAAAAAACACAAACACAGGGAAGCTAAATAATATGTTACTAAATAACCAACATATCACTGAAGAAATCAAAGTGGCATTCAAAAAATACCTAACGACAAATGACAACAAAAAAACGACAATCCAAAATCTATGGGATGCAGCAAAAGCAGTTCTAAGGCAGAAGTTTATAGCAATACAATCCTACCTCAAGAAACAAGAAAAATCTCAAATAAGCAATCTAACTGTATACCTAAAGGAACTAGAGAAAGAAGAACAAACAAAACCCAAAGTTAGCAGAAGGAAAGAAATCATAAAGATCAGAGCAGAAATAAATGAAACAGAAACAAAGAAAACAATAGCAAAGATCAATAAAACTAAAAGCTGGTTCTTTGAGAAGATAAACATAATTGAAAAACCTTTAGCCAGTCTCATCAATAAAAACAGGGAGAGGACGCAAATCAATAAAATTAGAGGGGTTTCGCTGGTGGTGCGGAGGTTAAGAATCCGCCTGCCAATGCAGGGGACACAGGTTCGAGCCCTGGTCTGGGAAGATCCCACATGCCATGGAGCAACTAAGCCCGTGCACCGCAACTACCGAGCAGGCGCTGCAGAGTCTGCGAGGCACAACTACTGAGCCTGCCTGCCACAATAACTGAAGCCTGCGCGCCTAGAGTCCGTGCTCCGCAACAAGAGAAGCCACCGTGAAGAGAAGCCCGCGCACTGCAACGAAGAGTAGCCCCCGCTCGCCACAACTAGAGAAAGCCCGCACAGAGCAACAAAGACCCAACACAGCCAAAAATATAAATAAGATAAATTTATTTTAAAAATAAATAAAAGCAAAATAAGAAATGAAAAAGAAGAAGTTACAATGGACACTGCAGAAACGAAAAGCATCATAAAAGACTACTACAAGCAACTCTATGCCAATAAAATGGACAACCTGGAAGAAACGGACACATTCTTAGGTATAACCTTCCAAGACTGAACCAGGGAGAAATAGAAAATATTAACAGACCAATCACAAGTAATGAAATTGAAACTGTGATTAAAAATCTTCCAACAAACTAAAGTCCAGGACCAGGTGGCTTCACAGGTGAATTCTATCAAACATTTAGAGAAGAGCTAACACCCATCCTTCTCAAAATGTTCCAAAAATTGCAGAGGAAGGAACACTCCCAAACTCGTTCTACAAGGCCACCATCACACTTATACCAAAACCAGACAGAGATACTACAAAAAAGAAAATTACAGGCCAATATCACTGATGAACATAGATGTAATAAAAATCCTCAACAAAATACTAGCAAACAAAATCCAACAATACATTAAAAGCATCATTCACCATGATCAAGTGGGATTTTTCCCAGGGATGCAAGGATTCTTCAATATACGCAAATCAATCAATGTGATACACCTATTAACAAACTGAAGAAGAAAAACCACATGATCATCTCAATGGATGCGGAAAAAGCTTTTGACAAAATTCAACACCCATTTATGATAAAAACTCTCCAGAAACTGGGCATAGAGGGAATCTACTTCAACATAATAAAGGCCATATATGACAAACCCACAGCCAACAACATTCTCAATGATGAAAAACTGCAAGCATTTCCTCTAAGATCAGGAACAAGACAAGGATGTCCACTCTCACCACTATTATTCACACAGTTTTGGAAGTCCTAGCCATGGCCATCAGAGAAGAAATAAAAGGAATACAAATTGGAAAAGAAGAAGTAAAAAAGTCACTGTTTGCAGATGACATGATGCTATATATAGATAATCCTAAAAATGCCACCAGAAAACTGCTAGAACTAAGCAATGAATTTGGTAAAGTCACAGGATACAAACTTAATGCACAGAAATCTCTTGCATTCCTATACACTAACAATGAAAGATCAGAAAGAGAAATTAAGGAAACAAACCCATTCACCACTGCAACAAAAAGAATAAAATACCTAGGAATAAACCTACCTATGGAGGTAAAAGACCTGTACTCAGAAAACTATAAGACACTGATGAAAGAAATCAAAGATGACACAAACAAATGGACAGATATACCATATTCTTGGATTGGAAGAATCAATACTGTGAAAATGACTATACTACCGAAAGCAATCTACAGATTCACTGCAATCCCTATCAAATTACCAACGGCATTGTTTACAGAACTAGAACAAAAAATCTTAAAATATGTATGGAGACACAAAAGACCTCGAATAGCCAAAGCAATCGTGAGGGAAAAAAACGGAGCTGGAGGAATCAGGCTCCCTGACTTCAGACTATACTACAAAGCTACAGTAATTTACAGAACAAGAACAAAAAATCTTAAAACTTGTATGGAGACACAAAAGACCCCAAATAGCCAAAGCAATCTTGAGGGAAAAAAATGGAGCTGGAGGAATCAGACTCCCTGACTTCAGACTATGCTAGAAAACCAGTCATCAAGACAATGTTGTACTGGTACAAAAACAGAAATATAAATCAGTGGAACAGGATAGAAAGCCCAGATATAAACCCATGCACCTATAAAGGAGGCAAGAATATACAATGGAGAAAAGACAACCTCTTCAATAACTGGTGCTGGGAAAATAGGACAGCTACATGTAAAAGAATGAAATTAGAACACTCCCTAACACCATACACAAAAATAAACTCAAAATGGATTAAAGACCTAAACGTAAGACAGGACACTATAAAACTCTTGAAGGAAAACGTAGGTTGAACACTCTTTGACATAAATCACAGCAAGATCTTTTTCGACCCACCTCCTAGAGTAATGGAAATGAAAACAAAAATAAACAAATGGGACCGAATGAAACTTAAAAGCTTTTGCACAGCAAAGGAAACTATAAACAAGACAAAAAGACAACCCTCAGAATGGGAGAAAATATTTCCAAACTAATCAGTGGACAAAGGAGTAATCTCCAAAATATATGAACAGCTCATATAGCTCAATATATTTTATTTATTTATTTATTTATTTATTTTTGGCTGCACTGGGTCTTTGTTTCTGTGTGGGGGCTTTCTCTAGTTGTGGCGTGCGGGGGCTATTCTTCGTTGCAGTGCGTGGGCTTCTCATCGCGGTGGCTTCTCTTGTTGTGGAGCACGGGCTCCAGGTGTGTGGGCTTCAGCAGTTGTGGCACATGGGCTCAGTAGCTGTGGCTTGTGGGCTCTAGATCGCAGGCTCAGTAGTTGTGGCACACAGGCTTAGTGGCACCGCAGCATGTGGGATCTTCCCGGACCAGGGCTCGAACCCGTGGCCCCTGCATTGGCAGGCGGATTCTTAACCACTGCGCCACCAGGGAAGCCCAGCTCAATATTAAAAAAACAAGCAACCCAATAAAAAAAAAAGGGCAGAAGACCTAAACAGACATTTCTCCAAAGAAGATATAGAGATGGGCAAGAGGCACATGCAAAGCTGCTCAACATCACTAATTATTAGAGAAATGTAAATCAAAACTACTATGAAGTATTACCTCACACCAGTTAGAATGGGCATGATCAAAAAATCTACAAACAACAAATGCCAGAGAAGGTGTGGAGAAAAGGGAACCCTCTTGCACCGTTGGTGGGAATGTAAATTCATACAGCCACCATGGAGAACCGTATGGAGGTTCCTTAAAAAACGAAAAATAGAATTACCATATGACCCAGCAATTCCACTACTGGGCACATACCCAGAGGAAACCATAATTCAAAAACACACATGCATCTCAAGGTTCACTGCAGCACTATTTACAATAGCCAGGTCATGGAAGCAACCTAAATGTCCATCGACAGACAAATGAATAAAGGAGGTGTGGTACATATATACAATGGACTATTACTCAGCCATAAAAAGGAATGAGACTGGGTCACTTGTAGAGACATGGATGGACACAGAGACTGTCATACAGAGTGAAGTAAGTCAGAAAGAGAAAAACAAACATTGTATATTGATGCATGTATGTGGAACCTAGAAAAATGGTACAGATGAACCAGTTCGCAGGGCAGAAATAGAGACACAGATGTAGAGAAAAATGTATGGACACCATGGGGGGAAAGCGGCGAGGAAGGTGGTGGTGGTGGTGGTGGTGGTGGTGGTGGGATGAACTGGGGAGACTGGGAGTGACATGTAGACACTAATATGTATAAAACGGATAACTAATAAGAACCTGCTGTACAAAAAGAATAAATTTTTTAAAAAGGAAACACTTTTAAGATGAGGATTTATGGGCATACATGTAATTACATCATCTGAGCTCATTCATCCATTCACCAAAGATCTTTATGTGCCTCTTACAAATTTGTTTTTAGGGATACAAAAAATGAATAAAATATGGTCCCTGACTTCTAGAAAACCACAGTCTAGTTCTAGAGATCCACATGTGACAAAATAATTATGGTGCCACGAGGTAAGCATAACAGAGGTTTGGACACTTTACTATGGGTTGAAAGAAGGGATATAATGACTCCTGGCTGGCGAGAGATGGGGGTCCAAGCAGGCTTCTGGAGGAGAGGATGTCTGAGTGGAGTACCATAGGGTGAGTAGGAGTTTACCAGGCAGATGAGAGCCGAGGAAGACCATGTACAAAACGCATAAGCAGAGGCATGGGTGGGGAAGTTTGCGCGTCCTTAGAGACCTGCAGTGCGAAAGGAGGACAGAAAGTGGGGTGAGGTGAAGTTGACGGCGGCCTCGGTGTTAGTTTGGACATGGGTTCAGCATGTCTTCAAAAATATGTCCCCAGATAAAAATGGCTTTAAAAATAAAAATGTTTTTTAAAAAAGTCTGAGAAACTGTCACAGCCACAAGGAACCTATGGAGACTTGATTGAATGTAATGTGGTGTCGTGGACGTGGCTCTGGGACAGAAAAAGGACACTGGGGAAACACTAAGACAATCTGAGTAAAGTATGCACTTCAGTTAATAGAAGCGTCTCAACATTCATTCATCCTAACAAACGTACTATTCTAATCTGAGATGTTAGCAAGAGGGCAAACAGGATGCGGAGTGTATGGGAACTCTTTGAACTATCTTCCCAAATTTCCTGTAAATCTAAAACTTTCTAAAATGAAAAACTGAATAAAATCAATCAAACAAAATTTCTCTCTCATATAATAATATGAGCGTGAGAGGTCCATGGCTGGCAGAAAGCCTTCTCTGTGTCAGAGACCCAGGCTCCTTCCACATGCCAGATCTGGTCCTCGTCCACATGGTCCAACAGGGCTCAGCCCCCGCACCCTGTACCCGCCCCTTCCACTCCTGCACTCTATCCTCTCCACAGCTGAAGTGACAGCACACCCTCCGGGCACTCCCATCCACCCCTACCACTTCGATATTCACAGCACATCCTAAATTCACCCCAACCACTTTTATATACTCACACTCTACATTCTGGCTGGAAGGGGGAAGAGGAGGACAAACGACTTCCCTCTATGGGAACACTTGGAAACTGCACATACTGCTCACAGGGAGAACCTCGCTGCAAGGAAACCTGGGAACTGTAGTTCTTGCTCTGGGAGGCTGTATGGGCAACCGGGGGCCAAGTTAAATGTGGGAGGTCCTGTTTCCAGGAGCAGGAAGGGGAGGATGGAGCCTGCAGGGGCCGTCAGCTGCTTTGCTCACTGTACCAGAGATCTCTGCAATGCTTTGGGGGAGAAACTGATGCAACAGCCTTGCATTTTCTGCTTGACTTATTCTGACATGCTGGCTCGACAGTGATTTTTCGATTCCTCAAAACTAGAATTTTCAGGATGTGAGCGGTTATTCAATGCCAGCAAGTAATGAATGAGTGCTGACCCACTCCCGTGCTGTGTAAGCACAAATTCAGACACTGTTTCAAAGGACCCTTTTGAACCTCTGGCATGTATCCATTGCCCAAGTTTATAGTAGCAAGTCATGAGCTCGTGTCCCCAGGCTAAGGAGAAAGGAACAGACCTGGGGGTGGGGAGGGTCGGTGGGCAATGAGGCTGATGTCAACTTTCACCGTCTTGTGTTGGAATCCCAGTGTATCACTCAGTGTCCTACCTGGCACAAATTACCCACCTTTCTTGGCTTAAACTACATCACCAGTAAAATGGGGATAATAATGACTCTCCTTGGCCAAATTAAATGAGGTACTAGAATTGACCCATAGAGGAAGCTCAACAAACGTCTGCTTTCCTTCGAACTCAGGACATTGGCGGTCAGTTACTATGTGAACAGCGCTTGGACAGAAACTATACCCCAAGAAAGGATTTAAAAACCTAGTTTCTTGTCAAGAGACATGGGCATGTTTCTAATGATGCATTAGCCAGGTGATCAATCCTAACAGTTGTAATAAAGGGAAAAAGTGACATCACGTCCACCTACGGCATTGCACTGGGGACAGAGAATCATCACCTCTGTGATGTTCCTTCCAAAAACGCGTGATCTGAATTTAATCATGAAGAAATGCAGACAAACTCAGATCAAGGGACATTTTAGAAAACAACTGGCTTGGACTCAAAAATATCAATGTCATGGAACACACACATGCACACATGCACATGTGCACACAAAGGAGAGCGAACTATTCTTGCTTAAAGGAGGTGAAGAAGTGTAACTAATGAACACGAACATCTGAAATCTTCCATCAGGAAAACCTGTAAAGGACACTGTTATAACAATCGGGAAAAACTGAATATAAACTATACATTAAATAATAGTGTGTGTCAATGTTAAAGTCGTTGACAGAGAATCTTGTGATGGTTAAGGAGGCTCATGCCCTTTCTCTTAGGAAATACATGCTGATTTATTTACAGGTGCAGTATCATGATAACTGAAATTTACTTTCAAATGATTTTTTTTTTTTTTTTTTTTTTTGCGTTACGCGGGCCTCTCACCGTTGTGGCCTCTCCCGTTGTGGAGCACAGGCTCCGGACGCGCAGGCTCAGCGGCCATGGCTCACGGGCCCAGCCGCTCCGCGGCATGTGGGATCTTCCCGGATCGGGGCATAAACCCGTGTTCCCTGCATCGGCAGGCGGACTCTCAACCACTGCGCCACCAGGGAAGCCCTCAAATGATTTTTTAAATGTGAATGTGTGTATGTAAGTATATGTGAAGAAAGAGACTGTAAAATAAAATGTGGCAAAATGTTAACAATCAGTGAGTTGGGACACGGTGTATAATTTTTCACTGTATTATTCTTTTAACTTTGGGGGTGGATTTGAAATTTTTCAAATAAAAGTTGGAGAAGAAAAATAAGATGCTATGAAGGGAAAGAACTTGAGTTATATAAAAGAGGGTTAGGGACTTCCCTGGTGGCACAGTGGTTAAGAATCCGCCTGCCAATGCAGGGGACATGGGTTCGAGCCCTGGTCCGGGAAGATCTCACATGCCGGAACAACTAAGCCCACGCACCACAACTACTGAGCCTGCGCTCTAGAGACTGTGAGCCACAACTACTGAGCCCATGTGCCATAACTACTGAGCCCGCATGCCTAGAGCCCGTGCTCCACAACAAGAGAAGCCACCGCAATGACAAGCCTGCGCACCGCAACAAAGAGTAGCCCCCGCTCGCCGCACTAGAGGAAGCCCGCGCACAGCAACAAGGACCCAACACAGACATAAATAAATAAATAAAATGTATTTTTAAAAATAGGGTTAAACTGGGGCAATGTGTTCAAGAGAAATTCTGATTCTACTGACTTATTGCTTCTACCAGTCACAATGTAAAAAATAATAAAATATTTACATTTTTTAAAAAAAGGAAAAAAGCGAGATGTCTTAGACCATTCAAGCTACAACAACAAAGTACCACAGGCTGGGTGGTTTATAAGCAACAGAAATTTACTGCTCACAGGTCTGGAGGCTGGAAGTCTGACGTCAGCATGCTGGCATGGTCGGGTCCTGGGGAGGCCCTTTCCTGGGTTGCAGACAGCTGACCCTTGTGTCCTCACGCACGAGCATGAGCTAGCCCTCTGTGGTCTCTTATCACGGCACTAGTCCCACCCACGGGGCTCCACCCTCATCAGCTCGTCACCTCCCAAAGGCCCCACCTCCTAGTACTGTCACACTGAGGGTTAGGTTTCAACATACGGATCTGGGGAGACACAAACATTCAGTCCATAACACAGGGGTCCCTGGCTCACAGTGGGTCCAGCACTGTCGGTGCACAGTGGATGAACCTGGATGGACAAGATGGCCGTCATCTTCACCGCTCCCTCTGGGACCTCATCAGGTTTGCCACTGATAATAACACGTAAGATAATGTCACAAGCTGAGGCAGGAAAGCGGGTGACTGTCTTGTAAAATACGTTCACACAAATGTGAATTTCCACACATGAGATCAAAAAGCATCAAAGCAGCCTCTGACAGATTAAGCCTGAGGACAGAGGCTTGTCAAAAGTTGGGAATTCTGGCTGCTGGGGCAATTGGTATAACCAAGGAATGCAAAGGCCTCTGGGGGGATTTGAAATCCCTCCCTCCATTTTCCTGTGTATGTGTAGAAGTGGTTTACTCTCGTGCAGCTGGATGATCGAGTAACCCGAAACTCAATTTCATTAGAGGAGGACTTTCCATTTCAGTGATTAACTATGGCTCAGCTGACAGGGAACTGCCTGGCTCTGCAGCAGGGAATGTTGCCAAGAGGACACAGAGAGGACTCAACTAAGAATCAGGAGAACACACGTGAAAGCTCCTAGCAGTTCCTGGAGGGCAGTAGGTAGGCAACAAATTTTACATTAAAAATAATTTAAGGGGGACCTCCCTGGTGGTCCAGTGGGCAAGACTCCATGCTCCCAATGCAGGGGGCCCAGGTTCCATCCCTGGTCAGGGACCTAGATCCTGCCTGTGTGCCGCAGCTAAGAAGCCCACATGCCGCAACTAAGAGTCTGCATGCCGCAACTAGAGTTCACGTGCTGCAACTAAGAGTCTGATGCCACAACTAAGAGGCCGCACGCTACAACTAAAAGATCCCACATGCCACAACTAAAGATCCCACGAGCCGCAACTAAGACCTGGTGCGGTCAAAATCATTCACAGCAGGGAATGTTGCCAAGAGGACACAGAGAGGACTCAACTAAGAATCAGGAGAACACACGTGAAAGCTCCTAGCAGTTCCTGGAGGGCAGTAGGTAGGCAACAAATTTTACATTAAAAATAATTTAAGGGGGACCTCCCTGGTGGTCCAGTGGGCAAGACTCCATGCTCCCAATGCAGGGGGCCCAGGTTCCATCCCTGGTCAGGGACCTAGATCCTGCCTGTGTGCCGCAGCTAAGAAGCCCACATGCCGCAACTAAGAGTCTGCATGCCGCAACTAGAGTTCACGTGCTGCAACTAAGAGTCTGATGCCACAACTAAGAGGCCGCACGCTACAACTAAAAGATCCCACATGCCACAACTAAAGATCCCACGAGCCGCAACTAAGACCTGGTGCGGTCAAAATCATTCATTCATTCATTCATTCATTTAAGAAACTTCCAGAATGTGACATATGTCCTCAGGGCAGTGTGGGGGGAGCAGTTTGCCCAGTGAATTTGGAGAACCCCCGCTCACAGAGCTGGCCCCCAACACAGGAGGACCCAGCCACACACGTTCATTGTAAGTTTACAATCATTTTCGCTCTCTTTGGGCTCCTATCTCCAACCTATCAATGGTATGGACACCTCATGTTCCTACTTTTAAACAGGAGATTCAACATAAAAAATGATAGCACAGTGATTTCACAGAGGAAGAAAGGGAACATGAGTTACTTCAGTTCTTCATCTTTTACTGATGACTTGGGAGTTTCTACTTCCGGTGAAATTTTAAAACAGTGAAATCGAGTATGAATACAGTATAAATTCCCCTCTTGAAAATTAATGTAATTAAAATTTTAATGTTGCCTCTTCCTTTTTGGACATGTGTGTGCATGTGCATGTTTGTATGCACTGACATGATTATACGTACAAAGTTCAACAAAAGATGTTCAGCCTGCAGCATTTCTCCTCCAGACAGTCTTCTTCTTCATTATTATTACTTCATGATGATTACTGAAAAGAATTTTGTTGTATGAGAGGAGAGATGTTTAACAAAGTACTCTTGTGCAGGGCGTGCCAGGTGGAGGTAGCAGATTGAGCCCAGGCATCTCTTTTGCTCCAAACTCCCTTATAGATGAACACAAGCATTGCTTTAAAGCCATAAACTTGCAGCTCTATTTACAATAGCCAGGACATGGAAGCAACCTAAGTGTCCATCAACAGATGAATGGATAAAGAAGATGTGGCACATATATACAATGGAATATTACTCAGCCACAAAAAGAAGTGAAACT
>NC_041231.1:5925931-5937715 GCF_002837175.3 Physeter macrocephalus
AGGGAGGGTGGGAGGGAGGGAGACGCAAGAGGGAGGAGATATGGGGACATGTGTATATGTATAACTGATTCACTTTGTTGTAAAGCAGAAACTAACACACCATTGTAAAACAGTTATACTCCAATAAAGATGTTAAAAAAAAAAACAAAACCATAAACTGTGGCCAGAGGAGGCAGGAGGGGGGGGCCGGGAGCAGGAGCAGCAGCCAGACTCACCCTGCAGCGCCCGGGAGCGCCGGGCTGAGCAGCTAGGCACCTGTGGCAGCCGGGAGATGAGGGGCACTCAGCACTCAGGCCCCTCCCCATGCTGCGTCACTGGACACTGCCCCTCCCCCAGCCTAGCAGAAGACAAGAAATTTATTTGGGGGGATATAAAAGTGAGTCTCTGGACAGGGGGACACGAGGGACAACTGAGTGCTGTGATACCGAAAAAACAAAAAGGTATGTGTATTTTGGATGGTGAAATCCCCAGCCCTCTCCCTGACTCAGTCTCCAGAAATCGTCCCCTTGAGGCAGGAGACTGGAGGACCTTTCTAGATGGAATCTGAGGAGTGACACTGGGACATCCCAACTACACGACCCGGCCGCACCACCTGCAGCGCAGCTCAAAGCTGTCGGGCCCCACTCGTGCCCTCGGTTTCCAGTCGGCATTTAGTGGCCCATTCCCGTATATGAGGAGACCTGCAAAGGTCATCAGACATCAGAGGAAAGACCCTAACCTGAAAGATGGGGGCCGAAATGCAGATGGAGGTGGACCCAGATGGAAAAAAAGAACAGCAATTTGGAGAAAACAGGGATTTTTGCAAGAGAAGAAAGCTTTAAAAAAAATCATTGATATCCTCAAAAAGATAAAACAAGATATTGCAAACATGAAACAGACAGGATGTAATAAAAATTAACATTCAGAGAACAAAAAAGAATTTTGGTAATTAAAATCATGATTGCCAAAATGGAAAGCTCAGTAGAAGGTTTAGAAGATGAAAGTAAGTTCAGAAAGTAGACAACAAGACCAAAGTTGGAAAAAAGTTGAGAAAACTTAAGGACTGGGCTGTGAAGCTCAGGATTCAAAGAATCGGAGTTTCAGAAAAAAGAGAATCAAACAGAGGGTGGGTGGGGACAGATGGGGGAACGGTCTAAAAACCTCCCCAGAAGATGAGGTGCCACACTGCAAAGACCCACCAAGTGCCCACTGAGGCACATGGTCCTGAAACCTCAGGACTCTGGAGACGGAAAAGATGCATGAGCTTCCAGCAAAAGACTGAGAAGGAAAGATCAAGAATCAGATAGAGGGTTTCCCTCGTGGCTCAGTGGTTAAGAATCCGCCTGCCAACGCAGGGGACACGGGTTTGAGCCATGGACCAGGAAGATCCCACAGGCCGCGGACCAACTAAGCCCGTGTGCCGCAACTACTGAGCCTGTGCTCTAGAGCCCGCGAGCCACAACTACTGAAGCCCGCGTGCCTAGTGCCCGTGTTCCGCAACAAGAGAAGCCACCGCAATGAGAAGCGGGTGCACGGCAACAAAGGGTAGCTCCCGCTCGCCTCAACTAGAGAGCCTGCGTGCAGCAACGAAGACCCAACACAGCCAAAAATAAATTAATTAATTTTTTCAAAAATCAGCTGGATAGGGACTTCCCTGGTGGTCCAGTGACTAAGACTCTGTGCTCCCAAAGCCAGGGCCCCCTGGCTCAATCCCTGGTCAGGGAACTAGATCCCACGTGCTGCAACTAAGACCCGATGCAGCCAAATAAATAAGTAAATATTTTTTTAAAAAAAGAATCGGTTGGATAAGCTGGCATTGCATTAGTTTCCCACTGCTACTATAAAAAATAACCACAAATTTAATAGCTAATAACAACACACATTTAGTATCTGATACTAAATGGAGATCAGAAATCCCACATGGATCTTACTGGGCTGAAGTCAGGATGTAGGGTCAGCTGTCTCTTTCTGGAGACTCTGAGGGAGAATCCGATTCTCTTTCTTTTCTGGCTTCTAGGAGTCACCTGTGTTCTTCGGCTTGTGGCCCCTCTATCTTCAAAGCCAGCATCATAGCATTTTCAAGCCTCTCTCTCTATCCTCCTTCCCCTTGCCAACCACCCCCAACTCTGCTTCCACTCTCACATCTCCTCCTTTGATTCTGACCCTCCTACCTCCCCCTTATAAGGACCCTTGTGATTGATTCCATTTGACCCACGAGGATAGTTCCCCTAGTTCAACATCCTTAATGAGGTCACACCTGCAGAGTCCCTTCTGTCATGGGAAGCACCATGTTCACAGGCTCCAGGGTTACGGCTGTGTATCTTTGGGTCGGGGGCATTAGTCTGCCCCCCACCCCAGCACTGGACTTCTAAAGAGCAGCCCTGGAACACAGATGGCAGTTCAGCACCCCTCTCCATTCTGCATGAAATCACTTCCTGCTTGGAAGCTTTCTCTCCTCCGCCAAACTATCAATCAAGTGGGAGAGGAAAATAAAGACATTTTCCAGAGTAAATTCTCAAAACACTTACGTCCCACACATCCTCTCTCGAGAAACTCCTGGAGGATGTTCTCAGACAAATGACTCAACTAAGAAAGAGAAGGCACTGGGGTTACAGGAAAGAGGAGATACAGGGAGGAAGGAAAGGGTATCAGCAAAACGCTACTGAAGACACACTGCAGAAGGACAGCTGTGGGCCGTCCAGACTCGAGCAGTTTAGAAGAGTCCAGAGACACTCCCTTGGGAAGATGAACTGAGAGTGTACCTGATGCATGTGACCTTACTGTGAGAAAATACAGATAATGGGTAAACGGTCTGGGACAGAATTAACAATAAGTTCATGGAAAACCAAGCATATGAAAATAAAAGACAACTATTTACTCCAAGGAAAACAAAAGTTGTGCAGGAAGAGAAAAGTTAATCACACATTACCACTTTGGGCAGTTTCACAGCTGCAAATAGTACTTCCATAGCCATGAAAATGTGCATATCGATCATGTTTAACCGAAACCAAGGTAAAGCAACCACGGAGGATGAGGGTGGCCCAGAGCGGGAAGCAGGGCTGGGAAGCAAGTCTGAGTGGGCATCAGTAGACATGCAGAAGAACTGAAGAAGCCAGAAGGAGCGATATGAGAATGTTACCTAGGGGCCCGTAAGCACAAGCCAAAATAATCGTCCCAAAGAGGTAAAGGCCAAGGGCAGTGTGGATGAGAAAGCAAAGTGGGACTGTCTAGTAAGGGTCAGCAAACCTCTTCTGCAAAGAGCCAGACATTAAAGCCCACCACGGATTCATTGTCTGCTGCACCACAAACAGTCACAAACGCGGTGACTCAACACCATTTATTAACCCTCGGCTCTGAAGGTCAGAACGTGGCACAGCATGGCTGCATTCTCTGCTCGCGGCTCACAGGCCCGAAATCAAGGTGCTGGCAGGCTCCTCTTACCTGGAGTCTCTGCGGAAGGAGCTGCCCCAGCTCAGCCGGTGCTGGCAGCTTTCGGGTCCTGGCGCTCGTAGGACCGAGGGCCCCACTCCTGCCACGTGGCCCCTCCATCCTCAAGGTCTCATGCGCTTCCAACCTCTCTAGCTCCCTCTTCTGCTTTCAAGGACCCACCCAGATGATCCAGGAGAACTTCCTTATTTTAAGGTCCACTGATAAGCAACCTTAATCACATGTGCAAAGCCCCTGTGCCAAGCGAAGTAACACAGTCGTGGGTAACACCAGACAGGGAAGGTCACAGGGCTTTGGGAGTCACACCGCCTCTGTCACCTGGACTCAGCTCTGCCCTGTAGCGCAAGCACACGCACAGGACACCCAGGGAAAGAGCTGGGGGAACACCAAGTCCTAACTGTTACCGCCTCTAGGGAAGGGGCTGAGGCGGGGCATTTTATTCTGCATGCTCACCGTCCTCGGATTACTTCACAGTGTTCTGATTAAGCAATAAAAATCTTAAAACCGTATGTGTATATAAATAAACAAATGTTAACACAGGCATTGAAAAACTCAACCAACGATGGTGACTATAACTAAGGAGCTTTCTCTCTCCAAATTACACGTTCCTGTCACCTCTGATTGTTCTGTTACCATGAGCTATGGCTATGGTGAACAGAAAAACACAAATACATTTAACTGTACTGATGTTTATGAAGACTTTAAGACCTAGGTGGTAAACAACTACAACAGTTATCTATAGAAGACAAATACTCGTGTTGCAACTTAAGTTAAAAGTGCAATATAAAAGAGTGTACCCAGAAAAATGAATCCAGCTACATAAATATTCATGGAAAACGACTGGAAGGAAACCCACTAAGATGCTAACAGTGGGTGTTCCAGGCAGTGAAATCACAGATAATTATTTCCTCCTTCCTAGCTTTTTAATACTTCCCAATTTTCTATTATAAGCATGTATCATTTTTATAACTGAAAAAATCAGCACTCTTTTTTAAAAAACTAAATATAAGTGCCAAGTACACTGCAGGATTCATGTCAGTGGGTTGCCAAGTTTTCTTTCCAGCAGAGAAGGCTGCTTGGGAAACAGAAAAACTCAAAGAGATGTTCTTGGTGAACCTGGGTCCTCAAGAAGAGCAAGTAGGATGCCCAGGGGGAAGGTGAGATCACGCCGTTTTACAATCACAGGTGGGGAACTCCTGCCCAGAACACAGCTCCCGGGAACACTGAAAAGGCCCCCCGCCCCTGGTCCATAGTTGGCACGCGCTGGTGAGCTGCTATTTTCCATACAGACCAGATTTCTGATTCCCTTATTCCTAACACCACCTACTCTTTCGACACCCCATGTGTGATATTCTAGCAGGTGGCTTCCTCCGCAGGTTGATGATATGCTTTATCAGTGCATATTCACACAGCTCAGGGGAACACACATGCACTTGAAATGCAGCTCTCACCACCCCTTACTGGACAGGCCCCTCCCCAGACATGCGTATCTGTGACACTTCAGTCCCTGGCCAGCCAGCTTGGAGCCCCTGCTCCCCACCCGGTGCTGTGGGAGATTCGAGGATGCCAGGGCAGGGCACCTGGACTTACAGGAACTCACAACCAGTGAGACACGAAACTCATCCAAAAAAGGAGGCACGCAGGGAGAACGGTAAGTGCCCTAAAAGGTCAAGCTCAAATGCCTTGTGGGGGGAGATTAATGCAGTTTAACAGAGGGAGTGCCAACTGAGCTGTGCCTTAAAGCATGTGGAGGATTTGGTCATGATGAGGTGGGAAGAAAAACCAAAAACATTCCAGCCCCTTCCCAAAAAGGCAGCGGGAACACAACCATAATTTCTGATGACTTTCTAGGATCCAAAACATTAAAGTATTACCTAAAAAAGAATGAAACAATGCCATTTGCAGCAACATGGATGGACCTAGAGATTATCATACTGAGTGAAGTCAGACAGAGAAAGACAAATATCATACGACATCACTTACATGTGGAATCTTAAAAAATGATACAAATGAACTTACTTACAAAACAGAAATAGACTCACAGAAAACAAACTTACCGCTACCAGAAAGGGAAGCGGGGAGGGATAAATTAGGAGCTTGGAATTAACAGATACACACTACTATATATAAAATAGGTAAACAATAAGGTCCTACTGTATAGCACAGGGAACTATATACATACATATATATATATATATGACTGAATCACTTTGCTGTATACCTGAAACACTGTAAATCAACTATACTTCAATAAAAAATAAGATAAAACAGAAATAAATTAATAAAAAATAAAGTATTACCTGCAGACTGGAGGGCAGCAGCCCCACCTGAACCATCGCATTAGGCCAAGACACACCCCTGAGGGAGCAAATAAAACTTCCTGTCTGGATCCAATGTACTCTGAAAAGCCACCAATAAAAAGGTTCTGAAAGCTCAGCCTGGCTACAGGAAGCTCAAATTCAAACCACACTGGGAACCAATGTCCTCTGCAGGTGAGGCTGTGGGTAGACTGGAATCCTCATACACTGCAGGTGGGAGTGCAAAATGGTACCACCCCCTGGGGGGAATCTGGTGATACCTAGGAAAACCATCTCTTTTGACCAATGTCACTTCCAGGAGTCTTCAGTGAAGACACATTGCATTCCATGAGGCATATACACGAGGCTGCTCTTCACAGCTCTATTTGTAACACAAAAATATGTAAACAAACAAATGCCCATCAATCGGGACTAGATGAACAAAGTAAGGCAGATCCACGCAGTGGAGTGCTGTGCATCTATATATAAGAATGAGGAGTACCTCTGTCTTCTGCAATAGCATGATCTCCAGGAGACTATATAAGTGAAAAGAATAAGGGACGGAATGTTATATATAGCAGATCGGATACATGTGCCTAACTAAGAAAGGGGGAATATATGTGTGTGCTTATGCTATATATATTTTTTTTTTAAATGAGGGGGATAACCCAAAAGCTAATAGGCTACCTGTGAAGTAGGGACAGAATGGGTCAGAAGAAACAGGAAAGGAAGTTAGACCTACAGAGGGTTTCCAGATTTGACTTAGAAACAGTGATTTGCACCCCTCCAGTGGGAGGTGCTCTAAGGACCAAAGAAGTGCGAAGAAATCTTAAAAGCGTTTTCAATAATCATATATAGTTAATAATAGTACTGGAAGTGTAATTCTGAAACACACACACATAGTAAATAAGAAGTAGGCAACAAATATCACTAAGAACCAAGCTTTTTGCTGTTACTGTTAAAAAAATATAAAATCTAACAATTTAAGGAAAAACTCCATAAGTCTTCATTTGAATGAAAAACACCATTATAACCTCAGCACACTCTTAAAAGAATAAAGTATTTCCCAGCAATGTCTAGACACAATGACGGACCCAGTAATCATGAGCACCCCTCGCACCCAGGCTGTGGCTTCTAAATGCCATTTCCTGCTGAGAGAGTACCAAGGCTCCATGGAAAACAGCTAATTCCAGATATGGGGCAGGAAATAGAAAAGATAAGCCTATAACATCTGTCCATCCTAGGGTCATGTCAAAAGGACTCAGGAGCAAACTTCGAGAGGCTCAAACTAGCCAAAAATGAGGCAATTTGATCATCAGAAAGAATAACTGCAATGGACTGGAGCTCATTGCCCATGTGCTCAAAATGAAATTAAAATTTAAAATCTCCTTTGTCATCTTTGCAGGATGTTTGGAGAAACTAATTATTATTCTGAAAACTGGTAAATATAAAGAAAAAAATCAGACATCTAAGGAACCCTGCCCTAGAATAATCATATAGTCAATGAGAGAAAAATCTTCTTTTGGAATAAAATCCAGCAAATAATAAACAAGGGAGGACAGAGTAAGAACTGTGCCATTTTGCCTCCTTGTCATATGATGGATCTGGGCAAAGACCATCGCTGCTCCTAAACCCAGAAGGCCACTCACTAGCAGTGAATGTGACAGATCAGGCTGTGACCATCTGAGTCCTCTTGATTGAAACACCTGCTGACCAGACATGAAGGTGACGGAAGAATACGGTGGGGTCACCAAAATATCAGTACATGACGTGGGAAACTCTATGGGACAAGAGATCTGATTTCCTCACTAAATAAACTGCACGAAAAAGATGAAAAAGGCAGAGGGAGAATCTATAAATTAAGAGATTTAAGAGACCTAATGCCCAAATGCAATGTGGGATTCTATGGATCCTGATCCACATAAACCAACTGTGAGAAGCACTTACGAGTCAATGAGGGGAATGTGACCGTGCGTAGCTGATGGTGCTGGTGGATTAAATGACAGATGCTTGAGATGTGCTTTAAAGTAATTACTGCACCACCTCACACCAGTCAGAATGGCCATCATTACAAAGTCTAAAAATGACAAATGCTGGAGAGGGTGTTGAGAAAAGGGAACCCTCCTACACTGCTGGTGGGAATGTAAGCTGGTGCAGCCACTATGGAAAACAGTATGGAGGTTCCTCAGAAAACTAAAAACAGAACTACCATATGATCCAGCAATCCCACTCCTGGGCATATACCCAAATGAAGCTCTAATTCAGAAAGATACATGCACCCCTATGTTCATAGCAGCTCTGTTCACAATAGCCAAGACATGGAAACAACCTAAATGTCCTTCCATCAACAGATGAATGGATAAACAAGATGTGGTAAATATATACACTGGAATACTACTCAGCCATAAAAAAGAATGAAATGATGCCATTTGCAACATGGATGCAACTAGAGGTTATCATACTAAGTGAAGCAAGTCAGAAAGAGAAAGACAAATACCATATTATATCACTTATATGTGGAATCTAAAATATGCCACAAATGAACTTATCTATGAAAGAGAAACAGAATCACGGACATAGAGAACAGACTGGTAGTTGCCAAGGGGGAGGGGGTGGGAAAGGGAAGGACTAGGAGTTTAGGGTTGGTAGATGCGAACTATTACAGTTAGAATGGATAAATAACAAGGTTCTACTGTATAGCACAGGGAACTATATCCAATCTCCTGGGATAAACCATAATGGAAAAGAAGATTAAAAAAGAATGTACAGGGGCAGAGTCAAGATAGCAGTGTGGAAAGACACTGAGTTAGCATATCCCCACAACTAGGGCGGCTGCTGGCACTGCTGGGGAACCACGATGCCCAAGGAGATGGGAGGAACCCCCAAGTGAACCAGTAGGACGTGGGGGAACTGAGGAGGGAGGAGAAGTGGAAGCCAGACAGGATCGGCGCCCCTGAGGCCGGGGAGATAAGGAGAGGCAGGCGGGAAGAGCCATCTGGGAGGAGTGGGAGAGGAGTGGAGGGTGTTTTCCCCACCACTCGGGCCCGGGGAGCCTGCTGAGCTCCCAGGCTGGTCCCCTGCCCTCCAAGGCTTCCCTCCCCCCAGCCACATTGATCCTGGGGGCACAGGAAGGAGGCCAAGGGGAGAACTGGAGAGGCAGGCAGAAGGGGCCCTCCAGGACTGGAGGAGGAGAGGAGGGCATTTGCCCCGCCCACTCAAGCCCAGAAAGTCTGCTGGGCTCCCAGGTGAGGTCCCCTGCCCTCTGAGACGAGGGGTGGAGGGCATACCTGGGCCCCTTCTGTTCCTTGAGCCTAAGCCCCACCCCCGCACAGCCCCTAGGGCCTCTTCCAGCCCTGTGGTTCCTGAACATCAGCCCCGCCCACCACCCAAACCTTGCCCTTGCTTAGGCCCCGTCTCCACAGCCAAGGCCTTTCCCCCCACCCTTTTTTTCTTTTCCCTTCTCTTTTTTACTATCGTGGTACTATCGTACCTTTAGTTAGTTGATTCATCTATATTTTTATTTTTATATTCTAACGTCGCATCTGTTAGTTTCTTAGTCTAATTTTTTTCTTTACTTGGTTATTGTTCTCTCTCTATTTATTTATTTATTTATTTACTTACTGCCACCCCACGCAGCTTGCGGGATCTTGGTTCATGAGCCAGGGGTCGGGCCAAAGCTCCTGCGGTAGGAGCTCCAACTCCAAACCACTGGACTAACACAGAACCACAGACCCCTTCATCAGAGTGAGGTCTCATGGAGGTCCTCATCTCTGCACCAAGACCCAGCTCTACCCAACAGCCTACAAACTCTAGTGTTGGAAGCCTCAGGGCAAACAACCAGTAAGACAGGAACACAATCCCACTCATATAAAAAAAAAGAAAAAAGAAATGAGATGGCATAAAAATATGTCACAGATGAAGGAGGAAGGTTAAAAACCTACAAGACCAAATAAATGAAGAGGAAATAGGCAATCTACCTGAAAAAGAATTCAGAGTAATGACAGTAAAGATGATCCAGAATCTCAGAAGTAGAATCGAGTCACGGACTGAGAAAATACAATAAACATGTAACAAAGATTTAGCAGAACTAAAGAACAAACAAACAGAGATGAACAGCACAATAACTGAAATGAAAAATACACTACAAGAAATCAATAACAGCATAACTGAGGCAGAAGAACGAATAAGTGAGGTGGAAGACAAAATGGTGGAAATAATCGTCGAGGAGCAGAGTAAAGAAAAAAGAATGAAAAGAATCTAAGACAATCTCAGAGACCTCTGGGACAACATTAAACGCACCAACATTCGAATTATAGGGGTCCCAGAAGAAAAAGAGAAGAACAAAGGGTCTGCGAAAATATTTGAAGAGATTATAGTCAAAAACTTCCCTAACATGGGAAAGGAAATAGTCACCCAAGTCCAGGAAGCACAGAGAGTCCCATACAGGATAAACCTTAGGAAAAACACACCAAGACACATATTAATCAAACTAACAAAAATTAAATTTAAAGAAAAAATATTAAAAGCAGCAAGGAAAAACAAAAAATAACATACTAAGGAATCCCCATGAGGTTATCAGCTGATTTTTCAACAGAAACTCTGCAGGCCAGAGGGAGTGGCAGGATATACTTAAAGTGATGAAAGAGAAAAACCTACAACCAAGATTACTCTACCCAGCAAGGATCTCATTCAGATTCAATGAAGTCAAAAGCTTTTCAGACAAGCAAAAGCTAACAGAATTCAGTGCCACCAAACCAGCTTTACAACAAATGCTAAAGAAACTTCTCTAAGTGGGAAACACAAGAGAAGAAAAAGACCCACAAAAACGAACCCAAAACAATTAAGAAAATGGTAATAGGAACATATATATCGATAATAACTGTCTACAAGAGACCCACTTCAGACCTAGGGACACATACAGACTGAAAGTGAGGGGATGGAAAAAGATATTCCATGCAAATGGAAATCAAAAGAAAGCTGGAGTAGCAATACTCTTATCAGATAAAGTAGACTTTAAAATAAAGACTGTTACAAGAGATAAGGAGGCACACTATATAATGATCAAAGGATCAATCCAAGAAGAAGATATAAGTTATAAATGTTTACACACCCAACATAGGAGCACCTTAATACATAAGGCAAATGCTAAGAACCATGAAAGGAGAAATCGACAGTAACACAGTAATAGTGGGGGACTTTAACACCCCAGTTACACCAATGGACAGATCATCCAAACAGAAAATAAATAAGGAAACACAAGCTTTAAATAACACAACAGGCCAGATAGATTTAATTGATATTTATAGAACATTCTACCCAAAAGTGGCAGAATACACTTTCTTCTCAAGTGCACATGGAACATTCTCCAGGAGAGATCACATCTTGGGTCACAAATCAAGCCTTGGTAAATTTAAGAAAACTGAAATCATATCAAGCATCTTTTCCGACCACAACACTAGGAGATTAGAAATAAATTACAGGGAAAAAACTGTGAAAAACACAAATATATGGAGGCTAAACAGTGCACTACTAAATAACCAAGAGATCACTGAAGAAATCAAAGAAGAAATTTAAAAATACATAGAAACAAACAACAAAAACACAATGACCCAAAACCTATGGGATGCAGCAAAAGCAGTTCTAACAGGGGAGTTTATAGCAATTCAACTCACCTCAAGAAACAAGAAAAATCTCAAATAAACACTCTAACCCTACACTGAAAACAGCTAGAGAAAGAACAAAGGTTACACAGTCAGTAGAAAGAAAGAATTCATAAACCATAAAAATCAGGCCAGAAATAAATGAAATAGAAACAAAGAAAAACAACAGCAAAGATCAATAAAACTAAAAGCTGGTTCTTTGAGAAGATAAGCAAAGCTGATAAACCCTTAGCCAGACTCATCACGAAAAAAAGGGAAAGGATGCAAATCAATAAAATTAGAAATGAAAAAGGAGAAAACACAACTCACACCGCAGAAATACAAAGGATTATAAGAGACTACTACAAACAACCATATGCCAATAAAATGGACAACCACAAAGAAATGGACAAATTCTTGGA
>NC_041231.1:5940351-6024827 GCF_002837175.3 Physeter macrocephalus
AAGAGGGAAGAGATATGGGAACATATGTATATGTATAACTGATTCACTTTGTTGTAAAGGAGAAACTAACACACTATTGTAAAACAGTTATAATCCAATAAAGATGTTAAAAAAAAAGAAATTCTAAAAAAAAAATAATAAATAAAAATTATGAATCAAAAAAAAAAAAAAGAAAATATAAACTGACGTATCACAAGTAATGAAATTGAAACTGTAATTAAAAATCTTCCAACAAACAAAAGTCCACGACCAGATGGCTTCACAGGCAAATTCTATCAAACATTTAGAGAAGCGCTAACACTGATCCTTCTCAAACTGTTCCAAAAAACTGCAGAGGGAGAAACACTCCCAAATTCATTCTACAAAGCCATCATCACCCTCATACCAAAACCAGAAAAAGATATCACAAAAAAAGAAAATTACAGACCACTATCACTGATGAACATAGATGCAAAAATCCTGAACAAAATACTAGCAAACAGAAGCCACCAACACATTAAAAGGATCATACACCATGATCAAGTGGGATTTATCCCAGGGATGCAAGGATTCTTCAATATACGCAAATCAATCAATGTGATACACCACTTTAACAAATTAAGGGAAAAAAAACCATATGATCTTCTCAATAGATGCAGAAAAAGCTTTTGACAAAATTCAACACCCATTTACCATAAAAACTCTCCAGAAAATGGGCATAGAGGGAAACTACCTCAACATAATAAAGGCCATATATTACAAACCGATAGGCAAGCATCATACTCAATGGTGAAAAACCGAAAGCATTTCCACCAAGATCAGGAACAAGACAAGGATGTCCATTCTCGCCACTATTACTCAACGTAGTTTTGGAAGTCCTAGCCACGGCAATCAGAGAAGAAAAAGAAATAAAAGGAATACAAATTGGAAAAGAAGAAGTAAAACTGTCACTGTTTGCAGATGACATGACACTATACATAGAAAATCCTAAAGATGCCACCAGAAAACTACTAGAACTAATCAATGAATCTGGTAAGGTTACAGAATACAAAATTAATGCACAGAAATCTCTGGCACTCCTATACACCAACAACGAAAGATGAGAAAGAGAAATTAAGGAAATAATCCCATTTACCATTTCAACAAAAAGAATAAAATACCTAGGAATAAACCTGCCTAAGGAAGCGAAAGACTTGTACTCAGAAAACTATAAAACACTGATGAAAGAAATTTTCACATTTCTTTTGTGAAAATGACTATACTACCCAAAGCATTCTACAGATTCAATGCAATCCCTACCAAACTACCAATGGCATTCTTCACAGAATTAGAACAAAAAATTTTACAGTTCGTATGGAAACACAGAAGACCCTAAATAGCCAAAGCAATCTTGAGAAAGAAAAACGGAGTTGAAGGAATCAGGCTCCCCAACTTCAAACTCTACCACAAAGCTACAGTAATCAAGACAGTACTGTACTGGCACAAAAACAGAAATACAGATCAATGGTACAGGATAGAATGCCCAGAGATAAACTCACACACCTATGGTCACCTAATTTATGACAAAGGAGGCAAGAACATACAGCGGAGAAAAGACAGCCTCTTCAATAAGTGGTGCTGGGAAAACTGGACAGCTACAAGTAAAAGAATGAAATTATAACACTCCCTAACACCATACACAAAAATAAACTCCAAATTGATTAAAGACCTAAATGTAAGACCAGACACTATAAAACGCTTAGAGGAAAACATAGGAAAAACACACTTTGACATACCCCACAGCAAGATCTTTTTTGACCTGCCTCCTAGAGTAACGGAAATAAAAACAAAAATTAAAAAATGGGACCTAATGAAGCTTAAAACCTTTTGCACAGCAAAGGAAACCATAAGCAAGACAAAAGACAACCCTCAGAATGGGAGAAAATATTTGCAAATGAACAACAGAGAAAGGATTAATCTCCAAAATACACAAACAGCTAGCTCATGGAGCTCAATATCAAAAAAGCCAACAATCCAATTAAAAAGTAGGCGGAAGACCTAGACATTTCTAGGTCCTAGAAATAGACACATTTCACCAAGGAAGACATACAGATGGCCAAGAGGCACATGAAAAGATGCTCAACATCACTAATTATTAGAGAAATGCAAATCAAAACTAAAATGAGGTATCACCTCACACCGGTTAGAATGGCCATTAACAAAAATTCTAGAAACAATAAATGCTGGAAAGAGTGTGGTGAAAACGGAACTCTCCTGCACTGTTGGTGGGAATGTAAATTGATACAACCACTATGGATAACAGTATGGAGGTTCCTTAAAAAACTAAAAATAGATCTACCATATAACCCAGCAATCCTACTACTGGGCATATATCCGGAGAAAACTATAATTCAGAAATGTAAATGGGACATCTCTGGTGGCGCAGTGGTTAAGAATCTGCCTGCCAATGCAGGGGACACAGGTTTGAGCCCTGGTCCGGGAGAATCCCACATGCCACGGAGCAACTAAGCGTGTGCGCCACAACTACTGAGCCTGTACTCTAGAGCCCACGAGCCACAACTACTGAGCCCATGTGCCACAACTACTGAAGCCCACACGCCTAGAGCCCGTGCTCCACAACAAGAGAAGCCACTGCTATGAGAAGTCTGTGCACCACAAGGAAGAGTAGCCCCCCGCTCGCCGCAACTAGAGAAAGTCTGCGTGCAGCAACAAAGACCCAACACAGCCAAAAACAAATAAATAAATAAATTTATTTTTAAAAAAATAAAAGAGATACATGTACCACAATGCTCATTGCAGCACTATTTACAGTAGCCAGGACACAGAACCAACCTAAGTGTCCATCAACAGATGAATGGATAAAGAAGATGTGGCACATGTATATAATGGAATATCACTCAGCCATAAAAAGAAATGAAATTGAGTTATGTGTAGTAAGGTGGATGGACCTATGAAGCCCACACGCCTAGAGCCCGTGCTCCACAACAAGAGAAGCCACTGCTATGAGAAGTCTGTGCACCACAAGGAAGAGTAGCCCCCCGAGAGAAAAACAAATACCAATGTTAATGCATAAATATGGAATTTAAAAAAAAAGCGGTACTGATGAACCTAGTTACAGGGCAGGGATAAAGAGGCAGACACAGAGAATGGACCTGAGGACACGGGGTGGGAGGGGGAGCGGGGGCAAAGCGAGAGTAGCATCAACGTATATACACTAGTGAATGTAAAATGGCTGGTGGGAAGCAGCCGCATAGCACAGGGAGATCAGCTCGGTGCTTAACGATGACCTAGAGGGGTGGGATGGGGAGGGTGGGAGGGAGACACATGAGGGAGGGGATATGGGGACATGTGTATGCATATGGCTGATTCACTTTGTGTGCAACAGAAACTAACACAGTATAAAGCAATTATACGCCAATAAAGATTTAAAAAAAAGAATGTGTGTGAGTCACTTTACTGTACAGCAGAGATTGGCACAGCATTGTTAATCAACTACATTTCGATAAAAATAAAATAAAATTAAAATAATTATTGCAAGATGGGGGAGGTACAGGTAAAACAAATACACCATTAATTAATAATTCACGAAGCTAGTAACTGTTTATTCTCTTTTCTTTTATATATGCTCCAAAAAATCCCAAAGTAAGTTTCTAAAACATTTGAAGATTTTCTAGTCACAGCCCTGTGCGGATTCAGGAGGAGCTACTCAAACCACCTATGAAAGACGGCATGTTTTTCGAAATCTGCTTTGGGTGACTTTGTAAGCAACTTTAGAGCAAAGATGCTGAAGTCAATGGGACATGCGAAAAGTTGGAAAAAATTATATTCATAAGATGAGAGAGTAGAAAAACAGAAGCATTTGAAATTAATATACTATACAATATATAATTTTAAATGTGTGTGTAACTGAACTAATAAATAATATAATTAGGCCACTGACTATTTAATCTATATCCCTGCCTGAAAGTTTGTATATTCAAATTAGCAAAAATGAAGCTTCCTATTTTTATCCTTTCATTGGGAAAACAGAGGATTGCCTAATATTTAGGTTGTCTTACAGTAAGTCAACTCCATGCTACCTGGTGAATTTAAGGCAAAAATTTTAAATCAGGTCCTTTCTCCCGCGAAGTTCAACAGTATACTTGTTAAGTCTTTGCTCCTTGCAAAATTTTAGGAGTCCAGGTTTGCGACTGCAATGACATAAGAAATATTGGTACCAAAGATTTACATTCACTAGTATTTAGTCAACATTAGGTGAGAGGAAGACCTGATCCATCCGGGGCGCCCACAAGGTTCTGTGAAGGTTGGGCCAGGCACCTGGGAGTGCACCCTCCCCAGGACTTCCTGCTCAGCAGGAAGTCTGCACCCCACAACCTCTGGTTGTACTGTATTTGTGAAAGTTAAAAGCAAAGGGTAACCTTGGAAATCATCTATTTCAATCTCCTCACATGTCAGAAGAAAGTCTCAAGGTGGCACCCCAGGTCCCTCAACTCCAGACAGAGCGAATCTGTAGCTGGGGCAGACCCACCGGCATGGCTGCCCCAAGGCTGTCAGAAGAGTCCGTCCTTCTGCATCAGTCAAGAGATAGCTGTTCCCCTGAGCCCTCTGAGGGCCCAGTTCCATCCCAGTTGCCCTGTCTCCTCCTCTAGAACCTTCCAGACACTGTCACGGTCCAAAACCTACAGGCCTGTCCACCAGAATGGCTGAAATTTAAAAGACTGACAGCACTCAATGCCAGTGAAGGAAGAGAATGACTGGAACTCTTACACATTGTTGGGCAAAGGGTAAAATGGTACAACTACTTTGGAAAAACATCTGACAGTTTCGTAGAGAACAAAACATACACTTCACCTGCGACCTGGAAATCTCATGCCTGAGTCGTTGCTGAAGAGAAATGAAAACATGTCCACAAAAAGACTTGTGCACGAATGTTCAGAGCAGCTCTATTCTTAATCACCCCAAACCGGCAACAAGCCATGTGTCTTTGAACTGGTGACTGGATACACACCTGGGCTACTACATCCCCCCCATGCAATGGAATACTGCCCGACAGTAACAAGGAACAGACTCCTGACACATGCGACAGCGTGGGTGAATCTCACAGGCATTAAGGTGAGGGGAACGAGCCTGAGACAAAAAAGCACTGCGATTCCATCTACAAGACGCTCTAAGACAGTCAAAACTAATCCTTGGTGGAGAAATCGGAACAGTGCTGTGCCACTGGGCGGTGTGGTGGGGGGAGGGATTTCTGGGGTGATGGTATCTTTTTTTCTTTTTTTTATGGAGGTATAATTGACATAAAACATGATATTAGTTTCAGATGCACAACACAATGATTCAATATTTGTATCTACTGTGAAATGATCACCACAATAAGTCTAGTTACTGTTTGTCATCCTACAGTTACAGAATTTTTTTCCTCGTGATGAGAACTTCTAAGACCTACTCTCTTAACAACTTTCAAACATACAGCACAGAATTATTGACAACTGTCACCATTCTGTACCTTCCACCCCCAGGACTTATTTATTTTATAACTGAAAGGTTGCTCCCTTTGACCTTCTGGGTGATGGTATTTTGATAAGGATCTGGGTTACATAGGTCTGCGTATTTGTCAGAAATGACAAGTCATAAGCTTGAAATTGGGACTTTTCATTGTAAGTAAATACTACCTCAGGCGTAGAGAACCAACGAATGGATACCAAGGGGTAAAGGGTGGGGGGATGAATTGGGAGAGTGGGATTGACACATATACACTATTGATAGTATGTATAAAATAGACAACTAATGAGAACCTACTGTATAGCACAGGGAATCTACTCAATGCTCTGCGGTGACCTAAATGGGAAGAAAATCCAAAAAAGAGGGGACATATGTATACGTAGAGCTGATTCACTTTGCTGTACAGGAGAAACTATCACAAGATTGTAAAGCAACTATACTCCAATAAAAATTAATTTTAAAAACTGTTACCTCCAAAGAAAAAAGTGTTTAGGGGCGAAGTACTGATGTCTGTGAGCCACTGTGAAAGGCATCCTTATAAGCTGGATTTGTTTAGAGGCATGGATAGATGGACAGACGGGCGAGAAGCAACTATACAGTAAATGTTCCAGAGTCCATGTGATAGGTATATGGGAGTTGGCTGCAATATTCATCTTTTCTGTAAACATCCTCATAATAAAATGCTGAGGAAAAACTTACAGATAAAACCCACAGAGGCGGGGGCAGGAGCTTCCAGGAACCTGCCCACGTGTCCCTGCTGTCCCAGTTCTCGGCCAGGTGTTACATACTTGGGCAACCCCACCTGTCCCCAGTCCGACTTGCTTCCCCCACCCACTGATCACTCTGCCCAGCCTGGAGCATCTCTCCCTGAAGTAATCTTCCAGGTAAAGGTACCTGGCAGGCCTTGGTGATAGCTATAGTCTAGCCAAGCCCTCTATTCTGTGAACTCTCCTCTGTCTGGGAATATCTATTTATCTTTGACTTCAGGACAAAGCAGAAATGAGACATCCGTTAACTAACATCGTTGCGTGTTTACTAGGTGCTACACAGTGGGGTGCAGAGGACATTAAGAAATGGTCCCAAGGGCTTCCCTGGTGGCGCAGTGGTTGAGAGTTCGCCTGCCGACGCAGGGGACACGGGTTCGTGCCCCGGTCCGGGAAGATCCCACATGCCGCGGAGCGGCTGGGCCCGTGAGCCACGGCCGCTGAGCCTGCGCGTCCGGAGCCTGTGCTCCGCAAAGGGAGAGGTGACAACAGTGAGAGGCCCGCGTACCGCAAAAAAAAAAACAAAAAAAAAAAACAACTATATGGGAGATCTTTTTGGAGATGAAAAACTATTTTACATTGAAAATCATTCATTTTTACCTGTTTTTTTCCATTTCAAATTTGAAAACATATGCTATACTTTGCCTTCTTAAAGAGAAGCATACTACTTACAAAACCAACTCTGTTCACAGACAGTTCCCAGCAGCTAAGGGTCTTAGGTCAGGAGATGATGTGGTCCATATCCCAGGAGACACTAGGGGGTAACATCTGTACCATTAGTGAGTTTGAGAGTCAAATCAAGACTCCTTACCCTCAAATGGTCTTTATTTCATCAGTGATCAACTTGATTACACATATGTATGGGGTTGTTAACTCTTAGTTAAATCAATTAGATCTCAATGTATTGATATAATAATTTAACATAAAACCACAACCTAACAGGGCTGGGAGAGGTGTAGGAATCACCTGGTCCAAAAACCCCCCTCACTTCATAGTGAAAGCCGATAAAACCAGACTATGTTAAGTGACTTGGAGTTACACGACAAGTAAAAGGCAAGGCTGAGACTCGGATCCAATGTTATTCCAAGTTCAGTGTTCATTCTACACCATACACTCAGCTGTCATAAACCCTTCATCACTTGTCTCTATTTTTTGTTAATCCACAGTATTTTACATTTCTTGAGAGAAAGGTATAAATAAAAATTAATTTTAAAATTTGAAACATTTCTATTATTTTCAAAGTTTGTGTAAGAAAAAAATGTTTGGGGGAAAACAATTACTCAAAATGGCTGAAGCCCAAGGTCTATGGCGTGATTCCATCATATACGTTCCACATCACGTGACTCTCCGTGCAGAGAGAAGCTCCCTAAGAGTTTATGGAGTCTGAAAACACAACCTACTTCACTAAAGGGCATCGAAATACCCTTCCGTAAAAGCAAGCTCCACCAAATGAGAAAAGTAAGTCTGTAAAATGCAGGGCCTCTCTGAATGCCCCGTCAATGACAAAGCACCGAAGGGCTGGCATTCCAGGCTTTGCTCCAAAGGGTGAGCTTGCATTAACTCATGTCCCCTTACAACCACCCCTGGAGTTGCTACTCTTACTGCTTGCTGCTCCAGTGGGACCCTCAGGCAAAGAAACCCCTGCGCTGCCAAGAGGCAAAGTCTGAACCCAGCAGTCTGGCTCCCAGGCTATTCGGCAAACCCACAAAGCAATCCACTCAGCGATGTCTTGTTATCAATTCTGCAGGGAACTTAGCTCCTTCAGGGGAGTCCATCCTTCTTGGTCTTTCAACTTTATCCTTTATTCTCCCTTATACTAGAGAGGATGGAAGCAGATGTCCCAGACAGCAGGGTTCCAGCTGGGTTTTTCCAGTGGGAGGCGCTCATGGACCCACATACCCCCAGACTCCATAGTGACTGCAAGCGGGACTGATGGGGGTACAGCAGCTCCATTTACCCCCTGCTCTCTGGGCACCAAGAGCTCACCCCTTAACACACCTCCAGCCCTTCCTTAGTTGAAAACCAGTTTCCTCCATGCAGTCCCTCTCCTGAAACGCACAGGTCAATTTTTTTCTTGAATGCTGATTGATTCTGACGTCTCACTTAAATATATAACATTTCCCTGTCTTCTCAAATGAATTTAATGAACACGTGTATCCTTGACTTGATGAGCAAAGATAGTTACGATGCTGCAACAGTGAGGTCCTTGGGACCTGTTTAAAGAGCACATGCACCTGCCACCCCTGCTTCCCAGGATCTCTCTGTAATGATAGGAAAAAAATATATTTTTTAATTTGTGAGCTGTAAAAGCATTAGAAAACAATATAAGGTGCTCCCTGAAGACCAGAAATGTAGAGGAGTTCCAGGAAGGGAGAAAGCAGTTGGAGCCGGATGGGTGGAGAAATCAGGGCAGAGGTAAAGGCGTTCTTCCCAAAGGAACCCTGGAGAAGCCTTCTGATGGCCTCACCATGGAAGAGATCACGGTGAAGACATGGCATGCAAGCTGCATCCAGAACAGCTGTGAGCCCTGCCTCCTCTGTAAATACAATTCCGGGCAGCAAGGAGCTCCCAGAAAGGGGAGGCCCCAGCTGAGGTCCTCGGCTGAGAAGCAGACAGAGCACAGACAGACACTGGGGAAGGACGCAGTTCAGCCCAGGACTGGGCTATGCGGGACACAGCCTGCCTGCCGTGGTGCCTCTGGGGGAAAGGCGGGGGTCTGCAGCTGGCACACTGATCTGCACCACGCAGAGGGCCTCCCCGTTCCCACAGAACCTGCCGATGGGGGATCCGATGCTGGGGGACAGAGGCCACAGCAGAGGAGCCAACACTGACCAGGATCATCCTTCCTTAAAAAACATACATGGTACCAGACATTGCAGAGAAAGCACCACCAAGTGTGACTAAGACGGAGAGAAACTTGAAGTGGATAACTGATCCCAAAGGCATCAGAGATGATTCAGGACACTAAAGAAAACTACAGTATACATCTTAAACTTATTTTAACTTCTTAAAATTAAATTAATTTTTAAATTTTAAAGTTTATTTTAATTTTTCATTAATTTTAAAGTTTATTTTAATTTTTTATTAAATTAGTTTTAAATTTCTTTTAATTTTTCACTTAAAAAATCTGTACTACACTTGCATAATTAAAAAATCAAAGGAAAATAAAGAGATACTATATTGAGAAGTCTCACTCTCACTTTGCCACTCAGCCTCATTCCTCCCCACCCCACAGGTAATCACTTATATTAGTTTCTTGTGCAACTGCAAGAAAACATGAAAAAAGATACTTATTTTCCTTCCTGGCTTACACAAAACATGGCACAGTACATGTATTAGTTTGCTAGGGCTGCTGTAACAAAGCACTGCAAACGGGGCGGCTTAAATAACAGAAATCTATCGTCTCAGTTTCTGGAGGCTGGAAGTGCAACATCAAGGTATCAGCAGAGTTGGTACCTTCTGAGGCCCAGAGGGAATCTGTTCAGGCCTCTCTCCTTGGCTGGGAGGTGGCCATTTTCATGTTCACAGGCCATCCTCCCTGTATGCATGGCTGTGTCCAAATGTCCCCTATTTATTAGGATGCCAGTCATACTGGACTAAGGCCCACCACAAATGACCTCATTTTCTCTTGGCTACCTCTTTAAAGAGCCTATCTCCAAATAAGGTCATAATCTGAGGTACGAGGGGTTAGGACTTCAACATGCAAATCTGGGGGGACAAAATTCAACCCATAACACTATACTACTGTTCTGCTGTTTTTTCACTTAGTCATATGACCCTGGAGATCTTCACATATCAATACATAGAGTTTTTTTCATTAGACATCATTTTTCGTAAACACCAAATTCCCATAAAAACATGAGTCGGTTTATGGACTGTATTCGGTTCCAGCGAAACGACTACCTATTTTTCCTTCAGTACTACATTGCTTTAATTTCTCTACTTATAATGTTTCAATATTTGATAGGCCAAGTCACCTCTCTTCACCACTGCTTTTTCTAAGTTGCATTGGCCATTTCCGTATTTCTTTCGAAAAATTATCAGTCTTCATTAAAAACAAAAACTAAATAATTTAAGAAATACAGAAAATATTTTAAAAGAAAGTTAAAAAAAAAACACTGCCCAAAATCCTACCAAGCGGGAAAGAAAACAGTGTTAAGTATGGGCTGAATATCGTTTCACACATATGTCTAAAGCTAGATACAAACTGAAGGGTTCTTTGAATATCTGACCTTAACAGAAGAATGAAAACTTGTGTGAAATTCAAAAAATTGCTGAACTTCAGAAAAAAAAAGTTTTTTTTCCATAAGATGTCCCTAAAAGATTTCTCTAAGGTTGTAAAACAATTAGAAAGTTGGATTTATTATATGTTTGTATCTACATGTCTCAATTTTGGATGAAAACTGTTGATTCCCTGCTATGAAATAGGAGATTTGTATTCTTACAATTCTTTCTCCACTAGCATTTTGTTATTTGTATTTTCATTTTTATTTTGTCAAGTGTTGTAACACGTTTAGTTGAACAAACATTCCTCCAGTTGCTTAGTTTTACTCTGTGTTTATATGAATTTAACACTTAACACTGACCCTTTTTTACTACATAAAATTTTTTAATAACATTTTAAAATCTCATCATCAGTTCTATTTATTGTAAAAAAAAAAAAAAAAAAAAAAAAAATGACAAGAAGCGCCATGTGCAATTTCTTGAATTCTTCCATGTTTGCGTGTGACTTCCTGTTTCCTTTCTTTGGCTGGTGACAATTATCTTGAGTCCCACTTCCTTCCCTCAGAACATTACTAATACTTCACCCCCACCCCACCCCCCCGCAATGTTTACTGGTCATGAATGCTGCTGACCTCCTCCCTGAAAAATGACTTGTTTATCCACCTGGATGCCTGAAGAATTATGTCTTCAGTCTTAAAGTTCAATAATTTAACAAGGTCTAAGTTACTGACTGTTCTGTATAAATGTCCCCCTAAACACTATGTGGCCCTATGAGCAAAAGATTTGACGGTTTCTCCATTACAGGGTTTACCTTTATTATATTCATGACCATTCTCTCTGTTCCATGTCCTGGGTTCTGTTTTTGAGCTACTCCAGTTATCCTTGTGTTCGTTCATTTTCTCATTCCTTCAAATCCGTCACCTTAATTGCTTTAGTCTCTTTGTATTTCTCCTCTGAAATTACTGTGTTATCTCAAACCCTTTGTTCTATATTAGGAATCTGATTTCTTACTCCAAATTATTTATTAAATCTGTAGTAGTGTTGGAATCTCATTTTTCCATATCTCCTTACTTTTCATCTCTCTGTTATTTTATTACCTTAGCACTGAGCTAGGTTTTATGGTGTTGATACCCTTTTTTAGTTCTTCCATATCATGAAACACACCTGGAAGTTTTCTTCTGTTCCTTACACTATGATTTCCTCCAGACTGCATTCTTTGTTACTTCTATGCAGTATTTTATGCATTTTTGTTATGAATTTTCATAGCTGCATGTCATTTCTTTCATTTTGCACATTCTTAGGATGGTACCCATCTGCCCAGATCTCCTATTTGCTCCACTATCGTGTGGACAAGTTCTCCTTGATATCCTTCTTAAGAGGTATTTTATATTAAATTTTGTGTGACTTGAGGGCATGTGGCGTGGCCAGGGTCAGTGTTGAGCCAGCTGGAGTTGTAAGAAGCCCTCACCAGGGCGCTGGACACTGGCTCTCTCTTCGGAGTGTTCATTCGGGGTCTTGTACTGGGACACCCTCCCTCACTCCTGCGGGCTTTGAGTCACTTCCCAAATGTGGCAGAGACTCTGAGACGATGCCCCTCTGGCCTCCTCTGTAGCCTGGTGGTGGTAATGAAAGCTTTCCCACTCTCAGGGTTTCCTCTCTCCTACCTGCAACTCCCTAGTTACTGCTTTGTCCACTTTTCTTCCCACTGGAGGATGTTTGTGAAATTTTCTGTACTTCTTTTTGTAGGTGAAGTAGAGGAGATTCAGTACTTTAAAATCCCTCTGGGGGAATTTCAGTAAAACACTTTACTGGACTATTTTACATGTCAAAAGCTGGACCTCAGAGTCTAGTGTAGATTGATGAGAAGAAAAACTCCAAAATGAGGAGCTGGGGATAGCAGCAAGCTAAGGAGGAGATGAGAGAACACTAAAAGTGGAAAGGAGAGAGCCCAGCTATATGGCCAGATACTGGCTATAAAATGTAAAAAATGACCAATGAAACATCCAATGGGGCATATTTATCATTTGATGTGCTCTGTTGTGAGAATGAACTACACTAAGGCTTCAAAATTTCAGTCAAATAGGCTCGACACACAACCTTGAATCAGTGGTACTTGGAAGAGTGAAAATATTGTGCCGGTTTTATGGGGAGTGTCCAAGAAAAGAAAGAAACAGTGTGAAAAAAGGAAGTAAAATCCTGAACACAGATCAAAAATCACTGGAAGCAGAGTCTTAAAGGCAGGAGTGATCGAGAGAATTGTAACTCCTTCCCCTCATTAAGCCCTGAAAATATTGGCTGGGGAAAGCAGGTTTTTAAGTATCCTTACCAGCCAACGGGAGGATGGGGTGGCATTCAAGATACTGACATACAGTTACAAATATTTAATAACAAAAGTTGCAAATTTTCCTTGAAACAGTTTTCCTCACATCCATGTTTTCTTAGTTTTGCTATGTGGAATTATTATTAGTGCCTCCTAAATCATTAATGTGGAATCTACATCAGAAGACTTCTAAACACCATTCATACATAAATATTAGATAAAACTATTATTCATTGGAGATTTTTGCATTTTTTTAATTGAAGTAAAATTTACATACATTGAAATGCACAGATCTTAGTACGCAATTCAACACATTTCGAAAAATACCTACACCCATGTAACCAATAATCAAGATACAGAACCTCTCTATCACCCCAGAAAACTCCCTTGTTCCCACTTCTACTTAACTCTCCCATTCCAAGCAACTACTGCTCTGAATTTTGTTGTAGATTATTTTGCCTATTTTCGAACTTCCTCTAAAAGGAATCATACAGCGTGGACTCTTCTGTATCTGGCTTCTTTTGCTCACTGTAATATTTTTGAGATTTTTTTTTCATGCTATTGTATGCATCAGTAGTTTGTTCCTTTTCATTAATGATTAGTATTCCATTGTATGGATATGCTGCAAATTGTTTACTCTCATATTGATAGACATTTTTCTTTCCAGTGTTTTTTTTTTTTTTTTACTATTTTTTCTGGGTGTCTTCTTGTGAACAAATATTTTGGTTTCACTTAGGTAAAACTTAGAAGTGGAATTTCTGGGGCTTCCCTGGTGGTGCAGTGGTTAAGAATCTGCCTGCTAATGCAGGGAACACGGGTTCGAGCCCTGCTCAAGGAAGATCTCACATGCTGTGGAGAAACTAAGCCCGTGCGCCGCAACTACTGAGCCTGTGCTCTAGAGCACGCGAGCCACAACTACTGAGCCCCTGTGCCACAACTACTGAAGCCCACGTGCCTGTGCTCTGCAACAAGAGAAGCCACCCAATGAGAAACCCGGGTACCACAACGAAGAGGAGCCCTCGCTCGCCGCAACTGGAGAAAGCCCGCGCGCAGCAACAAAGACCCAACACAGCCAAAAATAAAATAAATTAATTTTTTTTAAATGTGATTAGCAATGATGTAAATAAAATCCATACTACCTGGAAGCCATGTATTCAAATGTATGGATAGTTTGCCATCATGTAAACGACCCTAAGAGAAGACTCTGATGTGATTTTCAAAATATAAACAAGCAAAAGGAAATTTCTACTCAACAGAATTACAGCTTTGTGTCTCAAAGTGGAACACACACTTCACTTTCAATCCATTCTACAAACCTGACATAATTATGCCTAGAAAAAAATATAAAACAGAAGACGCGGTGCGCTACTGCATGTCTGCTTGCCGAATTGGAAGGGAAGAAAGCAAGTCATTACGCTGCTTTGCCGTCCTGCGCATTCCAGCAGTTCTGACAGACAGAACAGCACCCCTCATGCTTTGCATTACAATTTTTCTTTGCCACTTTCTCCCAGCTCATCATAACATAATTACATTCGATTTTTTCTAGCCAGGGGCTTCTATTCTCTCTCATTCAGGACAACAGCTGCAAACCCCAACCTTGATGCCTCCTCAAAATGATGAAATGTGTTTGCTTGCTGTTTCAGTCTTGGCAGTTCCAATTTTCACCCTCCTGCTTGACAAATTTTCTTGCTGCCAAAAAATGCATTCAGCCCTGAAACTTTCATAGGGCTGAGCAAAGGAGCTCCTAGGGTACTTAGAACTTGCCTGTACTGTAGTTTATCCCCGAGCCAAGTCATTCTGGAAATGTGTCGAGAGGACGTGCTGCTTTCATTCTTTTTATAGCTTCATAATTGCTAAAGGAGGACGGTCTCTGTGTCAAGCCCATCTGAACATTTTTATTCTTCCATTTACGTCGACTCACATATACGTGCATCAAAGTTTTTGCTAAGAGTTGGGGACATCAGGCCAAAATCTTGTCAATAAAAATCCTATCGTTCATGGCAAAAAATCTAAGATTTTAGGTGAATGGTAATACTAGTCAACAGTTTTTCTGAGCATTATTCTGTGACAGACACCTTTCTCAGTGCTTTTGGTGAAAAGCCTAATCTAGTCTTCATGCAAGTCATGAGGCGGGTGTCACTAGTATCCTCACTTTTCAGAGGACAAGGAGGCAGAGAGGGGTTTGAGAAAGCTGCTTGGGAGCCCACCGCAAACACGGTGGAGCCGGTGCCAAATTCAGGCTGCTGGAGCCCAGTTCTCTCCACCTTGCCCACCTGCCTCTCACCGTGGTCACCCCCAGTTCCCAGTACTCAGGAGGCCCAGAGCCCGCCTTCCAGCCCTGCCAGGAGTCCTAGGCTTCTTCCTCAGAAAGTCAACAATGGATATCAGAAACCTGATAGACAATCAGAACTGGCTGCATCTTACACACTGAGTGCCTCGTTGAAATTTCTCTTCCTCATTATACAAATTTTCAACTCCTATGGTCTTTATCTATTTATTTAAAGAGTGGGACATAGGGTTGGGAAGGCAGGTCACACCTAGATTATAATGATGATGAATCCCAGGTTTTTCTCTGATTCTCTGGAATTTATGGTATGGACAGTGACAATCAGTGAAGGGTTATAAGGCCCAAAAATTGTTTAAATGAGTAATTTGGATATATTATAGACAGGACCTCAGTGCCAGGCTACACAGGATATCTACTGCCCAGATCCACGGGTTGCCTGCCAGTTACGCTGCGGTCCATGGCGCGTGCCCTATCTATATAATGTGATCACCCTAATCAGATACCTGGCGGAAATTTGCATCTAGTTATAAAGATTGCTTTTCAGTAAAATGCTATGGTCTTGATCACACACTATTTATCTGAGTATTACCTGTTTTCTTTCATCCCCAAGGGATGAAGTTGAGTAGGAAATGCAGAGATTTGCAAGCCACCAGTGGACGGAGGCTCAGCGGCCACATAAGAAGTCTGGCTGCACTGAGACTGCCACACTGAGAGACTTGTGGAAAGATGAGAGACAGACAGACAGAGATGCCTGGGGAACCCCAGCTGTTCAACCTTCCAGGTGCCAGACATGTGACAAGTGAGGCTTCCAGATAACCCAGCCCATCACCAACCACTTATGACCTCACAAGAGACCCCAAGCAAGGACTGCCCAGCTGACCCAGTCAAACCCCAGACTCACAGGCAAAACAAATGGTGGCTACTTTTTAGACCGCTGCTTTGGGATTGTCTGTCACGCAGCCATGGATAACTGAACACCACGTGAAACATCATCAGAGAACAGCAAGGATAATACCCTAGTGAGCTCACGTCGTCACCAGATGTGCACCAAAGGACCCACCACTGTGACGAGCTTACAGCATCTTCGGGTGGATGCCGTGGGAGCGCGTGCATAGGTATCATTACCTGTCGGATCTGCATCCCTTAGACTGGGTCTTATTTGAGAACTGAGATAATTCATGGGTCATTTATTTAAGTTTTACCTGTCACCCGGGGACTGAGAAAAGTCTGTCCCCAAAACAAGAACCAAGTGGAAGGGCCTGGGAGGCAGATAAAGGAGGATCTCTTTCCTGGCCAGGCAACAGGCAACACAACGTGTATGACAGGTCAAATCGTGGGCCATGCATGGTGCCTTCCTTGGGGACACTAGCCAGGAGCGGGAAATAAGAACCCATGGCAAGAGCCTGTCTAGTTGTACCAGCCCCTGGGGACTCAGGAGGGAAGCAGCGAACAGCACAGGGCCCCTGTCCCCGTCAAGGTTACCAAACTAAGATCTTGTACGAGCTGAACACTTTTGACGCTTCTCGTAGGTTCATGGTTTTCTCTTTTGTTCCCCTTGATATTTAATAAGCTCTTATTGAAAACTCCATCCTACTTTTGGATACACTACAAGAAATCACGCATGGCCGTGGCTTTAAAAGGGAAGTAGCACGTCTTGAAGAGACAGGTGTCTTCCCCCGTGCTCACCGCAGCACTGCTCACGACAGCCACAGTGTAGGAGCAACACAAGTGTGCACCAACAGATGAACGGAAACAAAATGCAGTCTGTGCAATGAATACGTGTGTATCCACCCCAGCCTTAAAATGAAGAGAACTCTGACACCTGCGACAGCACGGATGAACCCCGAGGACACTGTGCTCAGTGAAATGAGCCAGAAGCAAAAGGACACACTCTGTACGATTCCACTTACATGGAGTACCCGGAATAGGCAAATTCATAAAGACAGAAATTAGATCAGAGGTCATGAGGGCTGGGGGAGGGGGATGGGGAGTTAGCGTCTGATGGGGACAGAGATGCAGTTTGGAAAGATGAAACTTTTCTGGAGATAATGAAGGTGATGTCTGCCCAACATCAGGAATGTACTTAATGCCACTGAACTGCATACTTAAAAATGCTTAAAAGGGTAAATTCTATGTTATGTATACTTCCACAATAAAAATATAGAGAGAGAGGGGTACACATCCCCACCCAACAAGATGAACTTTATGGGGGACAGAACCAGGGCCACTTGGTCCAGTCACCCCTCTCTACATATCATTCTGCAGCCACTGCTAAAACCAGAGGTCTCGGTTTCATTGACTAAAGAATCCCTTCACTAATTATGATAAAATAATAATAATGACCAAAACAACACATAACATTTCATGAGCACTTACTGATGTCACTCACTGTTCCGAACACATTTATTAACGCATTTAGTCACAACAATAACCTTATGAAGAAGGTTCTAATTTTTAGTTTTGTGTGAGTGTGTACATATATATACACACACAAGAGAAACAAGCAACAGAGAGGTTAAGTAACTTGCCAAGAGTCACAGAGCCGGTAAGGGGAAAGTAACTTAGTCCAGCAGCTGGCCCTAACTCAGTGAGAGCCACTGTGCCTCAGAGGCCCCCACAAACGAGGGGACAGACAGAGGGGCTGCCCATGCAGGAAGCTGGTGCCCCACAGAAGCAAGTGTCCTGCCAACTCGAGTGCAGGCTCAATATAATGAACAGATTACAAGATCTAATGATCAGACTCAACTGGAAATAGGTTCTAAAACCTCCTCAAGTTTTGTTCTTTATTTCTTATTTTCTGTTACAATTTACAAAAAAAGACACACTGTCCAACTACCAAGTGGCTTGAAATAGAAAGCCTCTCTCAGTGCTCCATGCAGGCATCTAACTTCTCCTGGGAGGACACAGCGGGCTCCAAGCACACCCTCCCCCTGCCCCGCCTTGCAGACCTGATCCTCTTTCAGAAGCCTCCCCTCCAGACTCAGCCCGTGTACCACAGGGGCTGCTGACCCCAGGAGGTCCCCTGTGCCAGAGCCAGTCAGGGCCTGGCATTCCCTGGCTGCAGCAGTGGGACAGGAAGGGCCATGTGACTGCTCAGTCTCCTCCCCATACCCCACCCCACTGGGGTGCAGGGACAGAGCCAGATCCATGGGCACAAGCAGAGATTTCCTGTGGACCTGTGGGAAAGACATTCCAGAAGAGACGTTCTCTCCTCCTTTGGACGTTGATTGAAACCAACATATGAAACGGGGCAGCTGGGGACCAAAAGAGACACGAAGCTGGAGCCTCCGGGTAACCCCGCTCCAGCTCCAGCTCCAGCTCACCCCACTCGGCCGTAAACCTGGACTGCCAGTGACTTGAACACTCTCCCATCTCTTTCTTGTTTAAACAAATCCAAATTAGGGTTTCTGTTAACTGCAGCCAAGTGTGTCTAACTGATTTATATGTATTATAACTGATACACACACACACACACACACACACACACACACACACAAAGCTTTACACACGAAATGAAGTTTCTTCTTGACATGTCACCCTAAGTATACACAAATTCAGGCTTGGTGGTTTTACATATAGTGTGTCAAGCAGATTAACAGAAAGTTAATACAAACACTTGAGACTGGAACTATTTATTAGAGTTGTCACCAAATAAGCTCCAGTTATTATGGTGCTATTACAGACATAGGATATTAATGTAATTCCCCAGGCAGGTGTAGCCAAGCACTTACGTGAAGACCTCGGGCTCGAGGGAGAAACAAACCAGAGTTCCAGCCACACCTCTGCAGTTTTCTCTCTGGCTGTGTGACCTGAGGTGACTTGCTTAACCTCTCTGAGCCTCAGTTAAATTAGGTTAAATTATCTGCAGAAAGTAATAAAATTATCAAATTGCAAAAAGAGGAAGAGAACCTATATTGCCTTCTGGTTCCAAGGCCCGTGTTCTTTCCACTAACCCACACTTACACTTAAGGGAGTGCCCTACAGAACCGGTAATGAAGCGGACCCGTGTGACAAATCAAGGCTCTGCTAAACAATCTCGGCCACTTGCTGCTTGTGCGCTGATGCCCAGCTTCCTGGTTTTCTCCTCATTCATCCTTAATGAGCATGCAGTTCCTTTAAAACCAATTCCCGTCTCTTTGGGCCAGGATCTTTGAGGAAGGTGCCCTCGGGCGCATCCTCCTCTTGCCTTTTTGGTGTCCCCTTATCACCTGTCTGGAACTGCCCTTCTCCTCCTGGAACCCATCAAGCTGCTCCTCTTCCTCCTCCAGTGACGGAGCCCTTTGCACAGATCTTTTGCAACCAGGCCCTACGATCTTGCAATGGAGAGAGAAGGAGAGACCACAGAGGAAAGGTCCTCAGGGATTGCAAGAGCTTTGTTTCCCAACAAGCTGGAACAGAACCATCTACTAGACTATGTGAGCCTCAGGTCAATGCTCTAAATCCTGAATTATAAATAAACCAACTACTCTGTGATAAGAGTCCAGACCTCCTGAAGGAGAAACACTTAGCTCAGGATAGAAATTAAACCCAATAGGAGCCAAAACATCAAGTGAGCTGTTCTGACAACATCTCAGTCCTTGAAAAGGAAACCTACTGAATCCCCTTCCGGACCAGAGGCCACCGGGACCACTGGCAGCTGTGCGTTTTAGGGAAGTAGCTCGGAGACGAGGCCCGCTGCCTGGCGTGGCGTGCCCACTGGGGTCTGGGCTCACACTAACTCTCCAGCCCGCGCCCGGTAACGCGCCTCCTCCAGGAGGCGTGAGTAGTCTTTACTAACAACGAGCTGGCCTGTGGTACCTCTGGGCGGGTCACGGGGTCCCGCAACCCCTTCATTTTGCACCGGGGAAACTAGATACGGAAGGGCTGCCTGGTTCACAAGCAAACTCAACATGAGAGGCCACAGCTCCCAGCCCGGTAAACTGCCCACTGGCCCATGCCACCTAACCTAACACGTCTCCTCCTCGTATCTTCACGTTCCAGAGCTCGCTGCTGGAAGCTACAGGGGCTCAAGACGCCCAAGGTACATTAAATTACAATGCAAGTGACAGAGCACATGCAGAGCACAAGTCCGCTCATATGAATGGTGTGGGGACTGCCACCATAGCCGGTCCATGCCAAGTGGTCTCAGGGCTTCTGCTGGAAATGTGCGACCAAAGAAGCGCTCTCTCTTTCCTACTGGCTGTGAATAAAGAGTCACGGGGCCCCGGAGCAGCCAAAGCGGGATGAGAACCCGCTTTGGAGCAGGAGGAGGGAGAGAAAGCAGGTATCCTGAGTCTTGAGCTCGCAGATCAGGCCTCACGCACAACAAGCCCCACCTCCAGGCTTTCCAACTACCTGAGCCAATGCCCTGCCTTTGTTGTTCAAGGAGGAGCTCACCTGAACTGCCTGCACTGATGCAGCTCACGCAGCAGGGAAGGTTTGGACGGATGCAGAAGAAACTGTTACACGTTCGTTGTTATCCTTCAGGTATGGAAATGGGGGGGACTCAGGGGGCTTTGCTTTCTACTTTTCAGCCTTCTGCACAGTCTGAATTTTTATTTTTATAATAATGAGTGAAAAAATGTTTCTGAATGACTGGAAAACATACTTCCGATGAAATTCAAGCTTGAGTGTCAGGTCCCCTATAACCTCTATGACAACGGTGAGGGCTGATTCGTAGGGAGGTGGCCTCCTTTCTGATATCAAGTTGGATCTTTCCTGTCCCTTTTTTACGCATTTAAGTTGAGATTATATGAAGGTTACTTAAGAAAGATATCTCACACTCATAAATTATAATTTAAAGTCATCGATTACTCATAATATATTTGTGGACAAATTACAGAAACACAGAATAAATGACAGTCACTTGAACGATTTAAATCTGGTTGAATTCAGAAAAAGGTTTTGGTGGCTAATTCCAAACTACAATGAGGTCCTCAAAGCTCTGGACGTGACTCTCAGTTATGACACTCATAAAAATATCTAATTAGATTAATAAAACATGTGGATAAGAAAACTGATAGCATGATAATCAAATTTCCATATGACACTGAACTATGAAAAATAATTTATATTTTACCCAAACACATTCTAAGAAAGACCTCAGGAGGTTGGCAGGCTAGTCAAATAGAAGAAGATAGAATTCAATTGGAATAAAGATAGGGTTCTGAATTTACACAGAAAAAAATGACTGAGAAAAACCATGGGATTGTGGGAGACTTTTCATCACAGCAGCACAAATTTTGTCTTCTCACGTGAATATTAATCACTGTAGAACAAAGCTTCCCCCAAATTAGTACACATGGAATCCAGGGTCAGGGGTGGCTTTTCACATGTGAACTAGAGTTGCCTCCCAGGTCTGGCTCTGAGATTTTAGCATGAAACGTCCTTCGGAACCTTGGGTATCCTTAGCCATCCCCCACATACAGAAGAACCAGCCTGACCATTTTCAGTTCCATCACTGTTTTTGCCTCATGTGTTTTGCAACTCCGCCTTTTGGTGTATGCACATTTAGGACTGCTATTTTTTCTTGGTGAATTATGTAATGTCCTTTTCCGTCTCTGGTAATTTGCTGTTGTTGTTGTGGTTCTGAAGCCTGCTTCATCTGATATTAGTATAGACACTCCTGCTTTCTTTTGATTTAATATTTGCATGGTATGTTTTCCCATCCTTATACTTTTAACCTACCTACATCTTTATACCTGAAGTGTATTTCTTATACACAGTATACAGTTGGGTAATTTTTACCTACTCTGTCAATCTCTGTCCTTTAATTTGTATATTTAGACCATTTCCATTTGATGTAATTTTGATACGCTATGGATTAACTCTGGAATTTGGGGGAGGGGAATGTTTTCTGTTGGTTTCTTCTCTTTTTCATTTCTGTTTTCTTTTTCCTGACTTATTGATATTTTGCAAAATTCCATTTAAGTGTATCAATACTCTTTTAAGTGTATCACTTTACATTGATTTTTTTAGTGGTTGTATATTATATACGTAAGTTATCACAGTCTATGGCATTGACATTTCACTTGTTCAACTGAAGTATAGAAACCTAACCTTACTTATATCCCTCAACTGTCCCCCATTTATGACTGTTTTATATACTTTATATACCCTACATATTTTGAGAATCACATCAAACATGGTTTTAATTTTTCATTCAGTCATCAAACATAATTTAGAAAACTAAAAAGGAGAAGGAAAATTTATGGAATTTACCCTTATTTTTACCCTTACTATGTCTTTTCTTCTTTCCTGATATCCCGAATTTCCTTCTTTTATCATTTCCTTTCTGTTTCAAGAAGTTTCTCTGGTTATTTTTTCAGCTGGCAAGATGTTTTCCTTCATCTGAAAATGTCTTAATTTCCCTAAAAGATGTTTGCTGGATATAGAATTCAGTATTGATAGTTTTTGTTGAACTTCATGGTTTTTTATGAGAAATCCACTTCCATTCTAATTGTCTTTCCCACATAGACAAGGTGTCATTTCTCTCTCAATGCTTTCAAGATTTTTAATTTGTCTTTAGTTTTCAGGGTTTTATTTCAGACACACACAAACCAATCTTGGCATGGATTTCTTTGGGTTGCTCTGACTGGGGTTTCCTCAGCTTCTTGAATCGGTAGGTTTATGTACTTTGCCAAAGTTGGAAAACTTTGAGCCATTATTCTTTGAGTACTTTTTCAGCCCCAATTTCTTTCTCCTCTCCTCCTGGAACTTCAATGACACAACTGTTAGATCCTTTATTACTGTCCTCCAGGTGTCCCAGAGCTCTGCCCATTTTTTTCAGTCCATTCTCTCTGTTTTCCAGATTGAGCAATTTCTATTGTTCTAGCGCCAAGTTCACAGTTTCTTTTCTCTTGTCTTCTCCATTCCTATTTAGCCCATCCACTGATTTTATTATTATTATTATTGTATTTTTCAGTTCTAAATTTTTCATTTGGTTCTTTATGCCTTGTATTTTTTGCTGAGACTTTCTACGTTCCCACTTGTTTCAAGCACGTTTTCAATTGCTTGTTGAAACATTTTTTATGATGACTGACTTAAATCCACTTCACATGATTTCAACATTTGTGTTATTTTGGTATTGCTGTTGATTCTTTTGTCATTCGAGTTGACATTTTCCTAGTTCTTGGCATGACTCGTGATTTTTTATCATACCCTGGACATTGTGTGTGTTATGTTATGAGCCTCTGGATCTCATCTAACACTTCTCTTTTAGCAATAAGCCTCCCCTGCTGCCAGTGAGGGAAGGAGGGTGCTGCCTGTCACAGCAAGTTCGCCACTCAGCCCCCAGGGCAGACCTCATTACTGCTGAGCAGGGCTGGGAGTTTAGGCTCTCGACTAGACCTCCATGGATACCTGCCTGGCTGAGGAGAGAAGGACACCTTATTACTGATTCTCAAGTGGCCTCTGTTAATGCTGCAGGGAGAGGGGTTTGTTACCACTGGGTGTAAGTCCTGGTTCCCGCTTGGCCTTCTCTGCTACCCCACAGTTGGGAAGGGGGTCATCTCATAACAACTGGGTGAGAGGGAAAGTCCAGGCTCCTCAATTAGCCTTTGCTATGGGGAAGAAATGGGGCCACAGTTCTCTGGGGTGTCTGGCAGGAGTAGAACCATTATTGTCTACAAGTTTTCTGTCTAGGACTTCCCTGGTGGTGCAGTGGTTAAGAATACGCCTGCAGGGCTTCCCTGGTGGCACAGTGGTTGAGAGTCCGCCTGCCGATGCAGGGGACGCGGGTTCGTGCCCCGGTCCAGGAAGATCCCACATGCTGCAGAGCAACTACGCCCGTGCGCCACAACTACTGAGCCTGTGCACTAGAGCCCCCGAGCCGCTACTACTGAGCCTGCAAGCCACAACTACTGAGCCCACGTGCAACAACTACTGAAGGCTGCATGCCCAGAGCCTGTGCTCCGCAACAAGAGAAGCCCCACCACAACGAGAAGCCCGCGCACCGCAACGAAAAGTAACCCACTCAAGCTGCAACTAGAGAAAGCCCGCACACAGCAATGAAGACCCAACACAGACAAAAATAAAGAAATAAATAAATTTTTTTTTTAAGAAAAGTTCTCTGTCTAGCTAAGCTATCCTTTTCTTGGTCCTCTGGCTAAAGAGGATTTTATCAAGGTATTTGGGGTCTGTTCTCATTGGTGTTTCCAGGTTGTCATCTTCTGCAGCAACCATTCATTCCAGGGCACGTGAGGCAGAAGGAAAACCCAGAGAACTCACTGCAGCGCCATTCCTCAGATCCCAAGATCCCCGATGGTCTGCCTTTTCCTCTCCACCTTTCGGAGTCTTTTCATCTTTGTTTTATAAAAAACGTCCAGGGTTTTCAGATGTACTTAGCAGGAGGACTAGAGAAAGTTGAACTATTCCACCTTATCCAGAGCCACTATTCATTTCCTTGCTTTAAAAAAAAAATTGTTTTATCACTTACGTATATCTCCCTAAACGGTACGTCATCCAATTTTCCTATCTTTGTAAAAGGTATCATACTGTGACTTGCCTTTTCAATTCAATGTTATGATTCTAAGGTGCATCCCTGTTGCTGCATTTGGCAATGGTCCCCTAATTTCCACTGCTACGTAATATTCCATCCTGACTAGAACACAATTTACTATGCATTTTCCTGCTGATGGACATTGTTGCTCCTGTTTTTTTTGCTACTGTGCACACTGCCACAATATACTTTCTTATACAAGGTTCCTATTGCACAGAGGCAAGAACGTCTCAGGAGTGGAACTGCTGTGAATGTAAAAAAATCACTGAATTTCATCAAACTGAAACTAAAATCATTTGTAAAGAAAATGTTATCTAAAGCTCTCCTCTGGCCATTAAGTATCAGTTTCTTGGACTTCTTCATCTGCTCTACACCTCTTTCCATCTTCTGCTCTGTCTTCTGTGGCATTAACTAAACCCTAAGGCAGACTCCCTCCACAATCCCAAGGCGACTGCCAAAAGCTCCCAGATGCTAAATGGCCTGGGACTTCCCTAGGGTGTGGGTCCGATCCCTGGTAGGGGAGCTAAGATCCCACATGCCTCATGGCCAAAAAACAAAAACATAAAAAAACCCAGAAGCGATACTGTAACACATTCAATAAAGACTTTAAAAATGGTCCACATCAAAAAAAAAAACAAAAACAAAAAACAAAAAACAAAACCAGCTAAATGGCCTTCCTCCTGCTGGTCCAGAAGGAAAAGAGAGAAAGTTTTGCTTCAACATTCCCAAAAGAACTGTTGACATCACTAACATTTAACCGTAAGTAACTCACCACATTTGAGGCACTGGGGACAAGGATCAGGGAAGAACAAAGCTGCAATAGAATGTGGGTTGTAGACAGGCACCTGGATCCACTCACCAGTCAGGGGAGTTTCCAGCCTGGCCACATAATCCAAACAATTCAAATTCACCTTCAGTCAAAACTGAAGACAGGGTCATGGACTTTTCATCTATTCCACTAGCATTGACTGAGCACCCCCAGCACACAAGGTAACACCCTGCATGTTGAAAGGGTAAAGAAGACACATCCAGGTCCCTGCCTTTTGCCAGAGCCTAAGGAAACAAAGATAAAGACAGTACATTCCTTGGCCTTCAAAGATCTCACAGCCTGGTACAGTCAAATAAGCACACGACTGTAATACAGCATGGTTAGGCATTGTGAGAGTCCATTTTACAGATGAAACAACTAACTCTCAGAGAAGTTGAGTGTCTTGCCCAAGGTCACACAGCTAGTTATGGAAGAGCTAAGAGGAGTCAAACTCCAATCTCAGACTCCAAAGTCACACTCCAACTACGCACTGCATTGTTACCATAAACAGCACTTAAAGTAAGTTTTCCCTACAATTTGGAAATAAATTTACCCTTTCTGATGGAAACCAGTAGAAATTAGCAGACAATACAAGAGGTCAGCTGCATGTAGAAGTGCCCCTCTTAAGAGGTGTTCTGCAATTTGGAGGAGGTGGGAGAGATGGAGGACCAGGTGGAGTCACAGCACAGAATGAGGCGGTGGAAGGAACAGAGGCTTATAGCCAGCCAGACCTGATCTCCACCTCAGCTCTGCCACTCTTGTGTGAACATCCCTGTGTCATTAAACTGCTCTGACACTCGCTTTGCTCACCTGGAAAATGATGATGCCCACATCACTGGCGGGCTGAGGGTTCATCAGGGTAACAGGGTGATATATAAAAAGCGCCTGCCCACATGAGACACGCAAGGAGTGCTGGGCTTTAAACGTGACCAAGTGTAAGACAGTGCCATGTAGGGAGTTACAGCACAAGCCAGAGAAAAAAAGGAATCCCTGAGAAAGGGAAGTGAGGATGAGAATTTGACAGCATTATTGCTATGAGAGAGGAGCATGGGAACCACAAAACGAACTCTGCCTTTTCTCAGCATCCACCTGAGCTGCACTTACTGGAATCACCTAGGCTGCTGGTTAAAGATGCAGGTTCCTGAGTGTGGTGACCATGGTTTAGAAAGTGTGTTTATTGAGGCTTACATTAAATGGCTCAGATTATTACTTCCACTGCCTCAGTTCAGAACTGACTGACCCAGAGTTGGACACCATAAGGCTTCATTATTGGTGAGTACTGGGTTGTTTTCCGAAGTGCACGGACATGTAACATTCTCCAGGATTAGACCACATGCTGGGCTACAAAGCAAACCTTGGTAAATTTTAAAAAATAGAAATCATATCAAGCATCTTTTCTGGCCACAACACTATGAGATAAGGAGTCAACTACAAGAAAAAAAAAACCTAAAAAACACAAACACATAGAGGCTAAACAATATGCTACTAAACAACCAATGGATCACCAAAGAAATCAAGGATGACATAAAAAAAATACCTAGAGACAAATGAAAACGAAAACACGACGATCCAAAATCTTTGGGATGCAGCAAAAGCAGTTCTAAGCAGGAATTTTATATCAAGACAATCTTACCTCAAGAAACAAGAAAAGGGCTTCCCTGGTGGCGCAGTGGTTGAGAGTCCGCCTGCCGATGCAGGGGATGCGGGTTCGTGCCCCGGTCCGGGAAGATCCCACATGACGCGGAGCGGCTGGGCCCGTGAGCCGTGGCCGCTGAGCCTGCGCGTCCGGAGCCTGTGCTCCGCAACGGGAGAGGCCACAACAGTGAAAGGCCCGCGTACCGCAAAAAAAAAAAAAAAAAAAAAAAAGAAACAAGAAGAAACTCAAACACCCTAACCTTACATCTAAAGCAACAAACACAAACACATAGAGGCTAAACAATATGCTACTAAACAACCAATGGATCACCAAAGAAATCAAGGATGACATAAAAAAAATACCTAGAGACAAATGAAAACGAAAACACGACGATCCAAAATCTTTGGGATGCAGCAAAAGCAGTTCTAAGCAGGAATTTTATATCAAGACAATCTTACCTCAAGAAAGAAAGAAGACCAAACAAAACCCAAAGTTAGTAGAAGGAAAGAAATCATAAAGCTAAGAGCAGAAATAAATGAAATAGAGACAAAGAAAAAAATAGAAAACATCAATGAGACTAAAAGCTGGTTCTTTGAAGAGATAAACATAATTGATAAACCTTGAGCCAGACTTACCAAAGAAAAAAGGGAAAGGGTTCAAACCAATAAAATTAGAAAGGAAAAAGAAGTTACTAATGACACCACAGAAATACAAAGGATTGTAAGAGAGTATTATAAGCAACTATATGTCAATAAAATGGACAACCTAGAAGAAATGGACAAATTCTTAGAAAGGTAAAATCTTCCAAGACTGAACCAGGAAGAAATAGAAAATATGAACAGGTGACTTCCCTGGTGGCACAGTGGCTAAGAATCCGCCTGCCAATGCAGGGGACATGGGTTCGAGCCCTGATCCAGGAAGATCCCACATGCTCCGGAGCAACTAAGCCCGTGTGCCACAACTACCGAGCCTGCCCTTTAGAGCCCGCGAGCCACAACTACTGAAGCCTGCACACCTAGAGCCCGTGCTCCACAACAAGAGAAACCACCACAATAAGAAGCCTGCGTACCACAACAAAGAGTAGCCTCCGCTCGCCACAACTAGAGAAAGCCCGCGTGCAGCAACGAAGACCCAACATAGCCACAAATAAATAAATAAATTTATTTAAAAAAAGAAAACATGAACAGACCAATCACAGGTACTGAAACTGTGATTTTAAAACTTCCAACAAACAAAAGTCTGGACCAGATGGTGTCACAGGCAAATTCTATCAAACACTTAAAGAAGAGTTAACACCTATCCTTCTGAAACTCTTCCAAAAAATTGCAGAGGGAGGAACACTCGCAAACTCATTCTACAAGGCCACCATCACCCTGATAACAAAACCAGATAAAGATACTACAAAAAAAGAAAATTACAGGCCAATATCACTGATGAACATAGACGCAAAAATCCTCAACAAAATATTGGCAAACCAAATCCAACAACACAATAAAAGGATCTTATACCATGATCAAGTGGGATTTATCCCAGAGATGCAAGCATCCTTCAACATACGCAAATCAATATGATACACCACATTAACAAACTGAAGAATAAAATCCATTTGATCATCTCAATAGATACAGAAAAAGCTTTCAACAAAATTCAACACCCATTTATGATAAAAACTCTCCAGAAAGTGGGCATAGAGGGAACCTACCTCAACATAATAAAGGCCATATATGACAAACCCACAGCTAACATCATACTCAATGGTGAAAACTGAAAGCATTTTCTCTAAGATCAGGAACAAGACAAGGATGTCTACTCTCACCACTATTATTCAACATAGTTTTGGAAGTCCTAGCCACGGCAACCAGAGAAGAAAAGGAAATAAAAGAAATACAAATTGGAAAAGAAGAACTAAAACTGTCACTGTTTTGGTAATTTGATAGGGATTGCATTGAATCTGTAGATTGCCTTGGGTAGTACAGTCATTCTGACAATGTTGCTTCTTCTAATCCAAGAACATGGCATATCTGTCTATCTGTTTGTGTCATCTTCGATTTCTTTCATCAGTGTCTTACAGTCTTCAGAGTACAGGTCTTTTGCAGATGACATGATACGATACATAGAAAATCCTAAAGATGCCAGCAGAAAACTACTAGACCTCATCAATGAATTCAGTAAGGTTGCAGGATACAAGAGTAATACTCAGGAATCTCTTGCATTTCTATACACCAACAAAAGATCTGAAAGAGAAATTAAGGAAACAATCCCATTTACCATCACATCAAAAAGAATAAAATACCTAGGAATAAACCTACCTAAGGAGGCAAAAGACCTGTACTCTGAAAACTGTAAGACACTGATGAAAGAAATCGAAGATGACACAAACAGACAGATATACCATGTTCCTGGATTAGAAGAAGCAATATTGTCAAAATGACTACACTACCCATGGCAATCTACAGATTCAATGCAATCCCTATCAAATTACCAATGTCATTTTTCACAGAACTAGAACATGAAAAATTTTAATCTGTATAGAAACACCAAAGACTCTGAATAGCCAAAGCAATTTGAGAAAGAACAACAGAGCTGGAGGAATCAGGCTCCCTGACTTCAAATAATATTACAAAGCTATAGTCACCAAAACAGCATGGTACTGGTACAAAAACAGAAATATATATCTATGGAACAGGATAGAAAGCCAAGAAATAAACCCACACACCTATGGTCATTTAATCTATGACAAAGGAAGCAAGAATATACAATGGAAAAAGACAGTCTCTTCAATAAGTGCTGCTCGGAAAAATGGACAGCTACATGTAAAAGAAGGAAATTAGGACATTCTCTAATACCATACACAAAAATAAACTCAAAATGGATCAAAGGACTGGATGCTGTAAAACTCTTAGAGGAACATAGGCAGAACACTCTTTGACATGAGTTAGCAGTATCTTTTTGGATCCACCTTCTAGAGTAATGAAGATGAAAACAAAAATACACAAATGGGACCTAATTAAACCTAAAAACACACAGCAAAGGAAATCATAAACAAAACAAAAAGCCAACCCACAGAATGGGAGAAAATATTTGTAAATGAAGTGACCGACAGGAATTAATCACCAAAATATACAAACAGCTCATGCAGCTCAATATAAAAAAATTAATAATAAACCAATCAAAAACTGGGGAGAAGATCTAAATAGACATTTCTCCACAGAAGACATAGGCAGGGCCAAAAAGCACATGAAATGATGCTCAAGATCACTAATTATCAGAGAAATGCATATCAAAATTACAATGAGGTATCACCTCACACCAGTCAGAATGGCCATCATCAAAAAACTCTACAAACAATAAATGCTGGAGAGGGTGTGGAGAAAAGGGATCCCTCTTGCACTATTGGTGGGAATGTAAACTGGTGCAGCCACTATGAAGAACGGTATGCAGGTTCCTTAAAAAACTAAAAACAGAGCCACCATATCATCCAGCAATCCCACTCCTGGGCATGTATCTGGAGAAAACCATAATTCAAAAAGATACATGCACCTGTATGTTCATTGCAACACTATTTACAATAGCGAAGACGTGAAAGCAACCTAAATGTCCATCGACAGAGGAATGGATAAAGAAGATGTGGTACATACGTACAATGGAACACTACTCAGCCATAAAAAAGAACGAAATAATGCCATTTGCAGCAACATGGAAGGAACTAGAGATTATCATATTAAGTGAAGTAAGGCAGACAGAAAGACAAATACCATATGGTATCACTCATATGTGGAATCTTAAAAAAAAAAGATGCAATGGAAGCTACCTAAATGCCCATCAACAGATGAATGGATAAAGAAGATACAGTACGTATATACAATGGAATATTACTCACCCATAAAAAGGAACGAAATTGGGTCATTTGCAGAGACGTGGATGGACCTAGAGACTGTCATAAAGAGTGAAGTAAGTCAGAAAGAGAAAAGCAAATATCGTATATGAAGGCATGTATGTGGAATCTAGAAAAATGGTACAGATGAACCTGTCTGCAAGGCAGAAATAGAGACATAGACACAGAGAGCAAACATACGGACACCAGAGAGCAAACATACGGACACCAACGGGGTAAGGGGCGGGTGGGATGAATTGGGAGATTGGGATTGACATATATAAACCAATATGTATAAAACAGATAACTAATGAGAAGCTGCTGCATAGCACAGGGGTTCCTCTACTCAGTGCTCCAAAAAAGAGGGGATATATACACGTATAGCAGATTCACTTCGCCATACGGTAGAAACTAACACAACACTGTAAAACTACTATACCCCCAATAAAATAAATAAATAAAAATTAAAAAAATAAATGATATAGGGACTTCCCTGGTGGCGCAGTGGTCAAGAACCTGCCTGCCAACGCAGGGGACACGGGTTCAATCCCTGCTCCAGGAAGATCCCACATGCCGTGGAGCAACTAAGCCCATGTGCCACAACTACTGAAGCCCGCATGCCTAGAGCCCGTGCTCTGCAACGAGAGAAGCCACTGCAAAGAGAAGGCTGTGCACCGCAACGAAGAGCAGCCCCCGCTCGCCGCAACTAGAGAAAGCCTGCGCACAGCAACAAAGACCCAACGCAGCCAAAAATAAATAAAATTTTTTTAAAATGATACAAATGAACTTGTTTACAGAACAGAAACAGACTCACAAACTTAAAGAACGAACTTGGGCTTCCCTGGTGGCGCGGTGGTTGCGCGTCCGCCTGCCGATGCAGGGGAACCGGGTTCACGCCCCGGTCTGGGAGGATCCCACATGCCGCGGAGCGACTGGGCCCGTGAGCCATGGCCGCTGGGCCTGCGCGTCCGGAGCCTGTGCTCCGCAACGGGAGAGGCCACAACAGAGGGAGGCCCGCATACCACAAAAAAAAAAAAAAAAAAAAATGACTGAACTTAAGGTTCCGCGGGGGTGGTGAATGGTGGTGGTGGAGGGATAAATTAGGAGGTTGGGATGAACACAGACACACGACTAGATATAAAACAGATAATCAACAAGAACCTGCTGTACAGCACAGGGAACTCTACTCAATACTCTGTAATAACCTATATGGGAAAAGAATCTGAAAAAGAATGGATACATGTATATGCATAACTGAACCACGTGGCTGTACACCTGAAACTAACACAACATTATAAATCAACAACACCCCAATATAAAATAAAAAATTAAATTTAAAACTAAGACAACTATAAGCAAAAAAATTACTAAATAAAAAATAAAAAACAAAGTGCACCTTAGTGAGGTCCGCTTTTGGGGACTGAGCTAACTGGGATCCAATCATTTGTTTTCTGTTTTTAGATTCCTTTTGGAAGACAGGCTAGGACTCCACCAACTTGCATTTTCAGAAGAACTTAGAAAAATGGGATCCCAGTCATCTAAATGCTCTGAGGGCAGCCCTCCTTCAGGAAATCTGGCCAGTCTTATTCTTAAAAACTATGTACTCCCCACAGGCTCATTTTTAACTAAGCAGGCCAAGCAAACTCAAAGTAATCCAGAGTTACAATGGCCATTATGGGGAACTTTTGATCTCCCCAAACTTCTTTTTCTTAGGATTAAATTGGAGTACCATGGCTCAAAAATTGAATAAAATGAATGATGTATTTGTTTTCATCAGTATCTGGAAGCTTCCAACTGCGCACAAAACTATAAAATTGCCTCTTTGCAAGATACCGTTTCTAAACTGGCCAAAACAACTGAAAAAAAAACACAAAAGAGTAAAACGGCTTTCGAATCCACATGCTCCTTGTGCTCCCCTCCGCCAGCTTCTTTGTCTGGGGCGCCATCTTGTGCGCCTTCCACACCCCTGTCCCAGACGCCACCAGGCGGCCACCAGCCTCCGACAGCACCCCCCTCTTCCCCTCTGCTCTGCCCCCTCTTCTGTACGCCCCCCAACTCTAACCCACTCCTCTGAGCCTACCCTTGCTCTCTCTCCCCTTCTGAACCTATTAGAACCTGCCATTTTAAGGTTAAACCATCTGAAGATCCAAATAAACCTCAGAATTTTTATGTCCCCTACACTAAGACTGCATTGCAAGCCATTGGTTTGTTTTTTCTTTTAAGTTAAGTCACGTTGATTGAAGTAGAATTTACATTCAGTAAAACTCACGAGAAAATCTGACAAATGCAATCACCACCGTAATCAAAGCACAGCACACTTCTTCAACCCCCCACCCCCACCCCAAAACTCTATGCAACAAACTCCTCTGTGATCCTTAGGAATCCACTGATCAGTTTTCTGTCCAAGGGGTCAAATTTAATCATCAAAATGATTCATCATAGAAAAAACTGTAAGCACAAAAACCCAAGTTTTTAAAAGGATACTCTGAAACATACAATCTTTAGAATAGTCAAAAGAATGGGATTTAAAAATAAACTGTAAATTAAAGCAGCTGACAAAGTTGTCTTAAGATAGATGTAGAAGAGCTAGTCTAGTTACTGTGTCATTCTTCAGGCTGGGGCTGGTTGGTAGAGAAACTATTTTAAATAATGGAACTGAATTCTACAGAAATTCTCTAGGGGCAGATATATGTTCATACAGATAAGTGGCACCTTCTCACAAGTTCACCCCTGCTACCACAGTGCAAGGGACAAAGCAAGCAAAAACCTCTATTCTGTATGTATCAGGCGTCACATGTTCAAATACGCCTTATCTCCTTGAAAAGCTTCTTTCAAGCACCATGATTCTGTCTTTCAAGCACCAGCCCTGAAGCTTGTCAGCATCTTGAACTGGACCGAGCCGAGTAGTACACGGCGGCCAAAAGCGCAAGCCCCTGTTAAGGATTTTCCAAAAGCAGCCGAACGCCCCCACTGATTTGAAGATGAATTTAACATGGTCATTCAGACGTGCTCCCTGGGGTTTTCAGATCTGTATCAGTTGGTGCCCATGCCTGTGGGTGAAAGTCAGGCTCAGCACTGGAGAGAGCTGGCTCAGTGGGGGCTCCCCGAAAGGCATTCAGAGAAGCCAGCCTCTGTAGTCTTGGGGGGACGCTGGAGACCTTGGCAGAGAAAGCTCCACCCAGTAGTCGCCACAGCCCTTCCTGAGCCAGCTGCCTGGGACAAAATTCAGGCGTGCATGCAGAAGTGCAGTGAATCAGTCCATGGCTACCATAATAGGGTTCAAATCTTTAAAGAAGACCCCAGTCTCCCTACAGAGGCTAAATCCACTCGGGTAGCCTTTAATTCTGTGTTAATGTCTGAACATGGAGCTTTTCCTCCTGGTGGAAAAAAACAGGATGGAACGGAAGACCATGTCCACCCCAGATTTGTTCAATTTGGCAAATCAGCTCTCTCGCACCTCAGATGATTCAGCAACAACAAAAAGGAGTCATAAAAATCCTCCATTTTCAACTTCACCAAAACCAAAACACTCCTGGTCTCTGCCATTTTTGCAAGACACCGGGACATTGGAGGAAGGACTGTTATAAGCTAAGTGCTCCAGGCACCTTCGGCCCTCTCTAGCTGATGTGATCCCCAAGGAACCACAGGGCCTGGTCCCAATCCCTCTCCTTAAACAGCTCGGGGAAGCCCCTCTCCAGGTCAGGAATGAATCTTCACCTGTCCTTGTAGGCGCGGGCCCTACACTCTCTGTGACCCGCCCCTCTGTCATTAAACAGCCCCTGCCTCGGAGCTAAAGAGTTCAGACAGTGGGGTCTCACCTCAGCAAGTCCCTGCCTCTACACCTGTTCCTTTTTGTTTAGGCTCTTTGAGAGATACATACCCTTTTCTCCTTAGTTCCTCCTGTTCATTTGTTGTGTCAAGATTTCCTGGAAAATCCCAGGCTGGTATTTCTTTCTCCCCAAAGGAGATGACAATTATTGAGTTTGATAGCAGCAGTGACGGTAACAACCAAAATTGTCAACTGGGCAAATTAAGCGACCCTAGAACATGCGGTCTCTGTTCTGTATCTGGTGGTGTCAAACGAATTCGAACACCAGCCACTCACCCCTGTTAGACTGGCTGTCACCCTTCCTGTGGCAAAGGTTGCAGCTGACATTGGCAGAATCCACAGAGCAGCTCCTGTTAAATTCCAGAGAGACCCTGAAAGCCTCTTTCCCACATTAATCATATTTAATTATGATTATCCTATAAATAAGCAGCCCTCCAGAGCCATTACTCTGATAACAGAGGACTATAAGGCCCAAGCCTTTACTGTCCCCTGCAGCAGTCCCTGTAACACCCCTATGTTACCTGTAAAGAAACCCAATGGCAGAGGCTGGAGATCTGTCCAGAACCTCCAAGCAACAAATAACGCTGTCCTCCCTCGGCACCTGGTTGTTCCTAACCCTCATACTTTATTGGTGTCCATCCCAGCCGGAAGCAAATTCTTTAGAGTCACGGATTTATGCAGTGCCTTCTTTTGTGTTCCCGTTGAGGAAGCTGGCCTGTTCCCTTTGCTTTCACTTAGGAGGGGAAACAATTCACCCGGACAGCGATGCCTCAGGACTTTACTGAAAGCCCACCTTACTTTTCCCAAGTCCTGAAGGATGATGTTGACGATAAAAGGTTTCCTAGAGGTTCTATTGATACGTTGTTGCAATACTTAGGTATCTTACTTCTTTGTTCCCTCTCCCAGGCCTCCTCACAGGAAGGCAGCATCCATTTACTAAAAGACTTTAGCCCTAAAATAACACAAGGTCACCAAGGAGAAACTTCAGTTTGCGGAAAGCCAGGTTCAGTATTTGGGTCACCTGAGAGCAGAACAAGTGCTACACCTAGATCAGAAAGGCCCTGTGGCATGCTGAGCTTCCCCAAACTCCAAACTAAATGCCAGTTATGATGTTTTCTTGGGCTGGCTGTTGTTGGAATTGAATTCCGCATTTTTCTCTTTTGGCCAAACCCCTGTGGGGTTTAGTGTTTCACTAAAAAACGACCATCCCAACTCGATTCCATGGGGAGAACAGGATGACACAGCCTTTAAAGCCTTAAAGGAAAGTTCAATGAACTCTTCTGCCCTTGGGCATCCCAATTATCAACTTCCCTTTCCCCTTTTTGTGTACGAGAAAGAAGGGAATGCTCTTGGGGTTCTCACTGGAAAGCAAGGGGCTTACCAGCAGCCCACAGGGTACTACACCCAACAAGCAGACCCTGTAGCACAAGGGTACCCTCCCCCTCCCTTAAGGCCATCCCCCCCACTGCCCTTTTGGCTAAGGCCACCAAGGAAACAGCTGTAGGATCTCCTGTGACCATTTTCATGCCTCATGCAGTGGAAGCCCCTCTAAATTCTCACCACACACATTTGTCTGCTAGCCATCTTACCTCTTATGAAATTCTCTCCTTGTATAATTCACTCTCTCATTTTAATAACCTCAACCCTGCTACTCTGTTACTGACAAAAATCCCCCACAACCGTTTAACACTGACAGATCGCCTCCTGACACCCAACCCCCATGACCTACAAGAAACTCCAGAGTAATGCTGGCATCTCATGGTTTACTGATGGTTCTTGTTTAAAGAAAATAAGGAAAATATTGCACTGGATATTCGCTATCAATGCCTTTTGATGTATTTGAAACCACACCCTTGCCTTTGGCTACTTCAGCCCAACGGGCCAAATTATATGCACATACTCAAGCCTGTACACTAGCCAGAGGCAAGACTGCCAACATTTAAACCGATGGCAGGTATGCTTTCAGAGTAGCCCATGACTTTGAGATGCTACGGAAGCAACAGTTTCCTCATTCCAGCGGGGATACAATTAAGAATGGTCCTTATGCTCAGGAACTATTAGGTGCTGTTCTGGCTGTTAGTAAGATACCAGAACATCCTAACCTTGACTTCCTGGAGACTAGGGGAAACCACCTTGCTGAGAGTTCAGAGAAAAAAAAAAAAAAAATGCTGCTCTTAAAGGAGCAAACAGCAGCCAACCTCTGTCCTGGGCCAGAGGAGTGGTTCCCCAAACGAGAGCTTAGAAAAACTAACTAGAGAAGCCCAACGATTTGTCTCAGGAAAGCAAGATTAGGAATTCAACAGTCACTGGTTTCTCATATATACACACACACACAGAGGGAGGGAGGGAGGGAGGCAGGGAGGGAGGGAGGGAGGGAGGCAGGGAGGGAGGGAGGGAGGGAGGGAGGCAGGGACGGACAGTTCTGGTTCGGACCAAATAACAACCCAGTCCTACCAGAGACTTTTAACTCCTATTATTGATCCCTGTACATGCCCTGAACTACTGGTCCACCAATTATACGATAATCTTTCGGCATCAATACTGGTGGGGAAATGTCGATAAGGCTTAAGGCTGCAAAAAGCACTTCTTTTGCTGGCCCTACATGTCCAACGTACAGTTCACGGAAACCTGTTCGTACGGCTCCTGGACATTTGGAGCCTTGGCAATTGGATTTTATCCAGCCTCCCTCACCTCGTGGATATCTGTATGTTCTGGTCATGGCATGTATGTTTTCTCACTGGAATGAAGGCTTCCCTTGTGGACAAGCCACTGCCTCTGCTGTGGCTCAAGTCCTGGTGGAGCAGACCATTTCCACCCAGGGAACCCCTCTTGAAATTCACAGTGACCAGGGAACTCACTTTACCGGTTTGTGCTGTCTGGCTGGCTGTGCAACACTTTCACTGTGCTTATCATCCTCGATCCTCTGAGCTGGTCGAACGCACTCATGGCATCACTAAGACCAGACTGGTGAAGTCTGTAGATACCCTGGCTAAAAGCTCTGCTGCTAGTCCTTCTGAATCTTGGGTCTACCCTCTTTGAGAATCATAAACTCTCACCTTTTGAAATATCACAGGACACCCAATGTACTTGCCTCCCACTTCTTTTTATCCACAACTGATAAATGGAGACATGCTTCTGTGTTGCAAAGGCCTAATGGCTTCTGAAGTAAGTCACAAAGAGAACAACAAATACCGTATGCTAACGCATATATATGGAATTTTAAAAAGCGGTACTGATGAACCTAGGGGCAGGGCAGGAATAAAGACGCAGACGTAGAGAACAGACTTGAGGATGTGGGGAGGGGGAAGGGGAAGCTGGGACGAAGTGAGAGAGTGGCATGGACATATATACACTACCAAAGGTAAAATAGATAGCTAGTGGGAAGCGGCCGCATAGCACAGGGAGATCAGCTCGGTGCTTTGTGACCACCTAGAGGGGTGCGATAGGGAGGGTGGGAGGGAGACACAAGAGGGAGGGGATATGGGGATATATGTATATGTATAGCTGATTCACTTTGTTGTACAGCAGGAATTAACAACACTGTAAAGCATTTATACTCCAATAAAGATGTGAAAATAAATAAATAAATAAAAATTAAAAATACAAATAACCATGCTCTGGTAGAACACTTTTCGCAGTGCACTCTTGGGAAATGAAAACTAATACTATGCCCTACAACCTGGATCCAAAAGGACTCTCTCCAGCCTCGCTGAAAGGACCCCATCAGGTCCTGCTCACTAACTTTTGTGCCACCAAACTCCAGGGAGGGGACTCCTGGATCCACATGTTGCACCTAAAGATGGCACTGAACCCCAACTGGACCTGCACACTATCCAGAAACCTGACGATAAAGCCCATTAGACCTGAACCAGAGGGCATATGAAGCCGACAGATTCCCAAAGACGTCCGGACCAGATCCGAATACCTTGTTTCAACATTGCCTTTCACCTGTATCCTCCTTCCCTGCCATGAAACGACAACGGCACCATCCACACTTCCCAACCCCTTGCAAAACCTCTCTGATTGCTGGACTTGCTGTCAGAAACCTCAGTCCCTCCAGGACAGCGATGGCCCTCTGGTTCACCCTGTAAGTAATTTCACTGGGGCTCCAGATGCTGTTGTCTGTCTAGATTGTTCCACAAGTCCATTTAACAGAGTCAGGGTGCTAAGCCCACCTAAACTTATTCCTTGCTTCAATTTGACCCTGCCGCTAGATAGGAAAACGAGATCTTGACTATCTGTATGGGAGGCTCTGTGGAGTTGACAATGCAAATCAGGTCATTTGTACACTTGCTTACATATCTGTAGGTCTAGGTAACCTCTCAGTGTGTAACAACCTAATGTCTGGCTAAGTAATGCTAAGCCTCTGTGCCAATAAAGGCATCCACAGCTACTATCACTTGTGCGAGGGCAAGTGTACACCCTCTGGTTACACCTTCATATGTGGAAGTTTGGGCCTGCCCTTATGCTTGGGCAACTCACTGCCTTGATAGGTGGAGAACACAGCAGACTGTGCCCTGCTGTATTCACTGTCCTGTTCTCCCTGCGTCACCGAAGAGAGCCTCTCATTGGTCTATCCTATTAAGCCTCTATAACCGCTTCCGCGAGAACTTCCAGGAGGGATGTGAGATTCTGGTTTTGCCCCTATAGGGAGCGCCTTCTTCCCACAGATTGGAGTGAGCACCAATGCACAACTGACCGGGAATCTCCCCCTGACACCAGGAGTGCTGGCTGACTCTGTAGCCGCCGCAGCTTCAGCTCAGCAACAGTCACGCAACTCACCAGCCACGGTGGTTTTGTGTAACTGCATAGCCCTTGGTTACTTACTTGCTAAGCAAGGAGGCATTTTTTCAATAGCTGCACGAGGATAAATGCCTCCGGGGAAGTAGAGACCCAATTACATCAAATTAAAGAGCAGGCACATTGCTTACAGCAAATATCACCTGACAACCACTATTTTTTGAATTATTCAGCTGGCTACATTCAGGTCTGGGCTCCTGGTTTTGAACCGCCCTGAAAACTGGGTTTGTTAGGATTTTAATTCTGCTTTGTACACTTATTGTTAACTTCTGCACTTATTGTCAAACTTTGGTAAAAATGACGTGCCTAGTAAGGCGATGCTAGTTCAGCACTTTGAGATCATTTCTAGTGCTTACAACCATGACTAAAAATGAACTTTTAATAAGAAACACCTGAGAGTTCCCCTTACTGCCTTTCCTTGTTGCTCAAATGAGGCCTAGTGAAGTTTCTGATTTATGTACTTTCCATCCCTGGAGGGAGCTGACAATCAGGGAAGGTCCTTCCTGGCATAGAGGAACAAACCACTACTGTGCGGAGATCCTGACTCTTGATCAGCAATGCTTTAGAGGAAAGATCTTGATCCAAAGGGGGGAAAAGTGGAATTAATTACAGAAACTCAGCTAAAGTTGGAGTCAGGCCTGTAGGGGTCGCTCTCACACCCCACCATGCATGTCAATTACCCCATACAGGAAGAGGCTTCCACCTACATCTCCCACAGGAAGGGTTCTCTACCTACCGTCCAGCAGGAAGAAACCGGCCCTCAGCCCAACATCAGCCCAGCCAATCGGAGACTGCAGCGGCCCAGCCAATGGAAAGCCTCCAGATCCCAAGCCCCTCCAATGGACTTGATGGTCATTCCAGCCCCTCCCAACTCCCCCCTTTTCCCTATAAAACCAAGCTCCCCTTCCTTGTTCTCTGGATTTGCCTACGGTCCACCCTAGTTCACATATCCTGAATAGCAATTTCTCTGCTATTCCCAGGTAAACTTGCTTTTGCTGGTGAAATAACTGCCAATTATATTGTTAAAGTTGACAAGTCACATCAGCTATATTAATATTGCAATGTATTAATATGGCTGAATCAGCTTTCTTAAAATGAAACAATTTCTTTTTCCATTCTTTTAACCTCCCTACATTTGTATTTATATTTGTGTTTATATTTAACAAGTGTTTTGTAAACATAGAGTTGAGTCTTTTTTTTCTGTCAAATCTAACAATCTGACTTTTCGGTGGTGGGTTTATTCCATTTACATTTAAGTTACTCATATGCTTGAGTTTAAGTCTACCATCTTGCTATTTATTTTCCATTTGTCCTTTCTGATCCTTTATTCCTCTTTTCCAGGCTTCAAGCTTTTTTTAAGTATTCCTTTTTATCTCCTCTACTGGAGTTGAGTTTTAACTCTTCAGATTATAATAAGCCTCCTTAATTAATCATACTCTACCTCAAACTGATATCATATATTTTCCTTTACATATGATATATATCCCTCCACATACTTGCTTTAAATGGTCAGTAATTTTCAAATGTGTTTTTTAAACTAGTCTTTTATATTTACCTACCCATTTACATTTCTCGTGGTCCTCATTCCTTCTTGAATATATGGACTTCTAACTGGGACCTTTTCTCTTCATCCTGAAGAACTTCCTTTAGTAGTTCTTACACTGCAGGCCTTCAAACAAGAATTTACTTTAGCTTTTTTGGAAAATGTCTTTATTTCACATTCATTTTTGAAAGACATTTTACTGGGTTTAGACTTCTATACTGAAGGTCTTTTTTTTTTTTTTTTTTAAACACTTTTCAGACGTCACTCCTTTGTCATGTGTCCTCCCATTATTTCTGGTGGTCAGCCATCATTCTTTTTATTGTTCCCCTATGTTAATGTCTTTTTATGGTTCTTCTCAATGTAATTTCTTAATTTTTCTGCCTGCTTTTAAGATTTCTCTCTCCATTTTTGGTTTTCACTACTTTGGCTATGAAGTACTTAGATGTGCCTTGGTCTTTGTGATTTTTCTCAGAGTGCACTGGGCTCTCTGGATCTGTGGGCTGATGTCCTTCATCAATTTTAGGAAATATTTGGCCATTATTTCTTCATATGTTTCTCTTTTCTCCTTCTAGAAGTTGAAATGTACATATATTAATTTGATATTGTCCTATAGATCTTCAGTCCTCTGTTCTTTCTTAAAAATTATTCTTTTTCCTTTCTGTACGTCACGTGGATAATTTCTATAACCTGTTTTTGTGTTTACTTACCCTTTCATCTGTTGTGTCTAGTCTGCTGTTAAAGACTTCTAATGAGTTCTTCATTTCAGATATTTTTCAGTTCTAGAATTTGGTTTTTATAGTTTCCATTTCTCTGCTAAAATTTTTCATCTGTTCATCCATTTTGTCAACTTTTTCCAATAAATTCTTTCACATATAACAGTATTGTAAAGCTCTTGTCTGCTACTTCCATCATTTGGCTTATTAGTAGGTCTGCTTCTTTTGACTACTTTTTTTTTCTCCTTCTAGATTATGAATCCACTTTCATCCTTTTTCACATATAAAAGTGGTTTTTTTTTTTTAACTGAATGCTGGGCATTCTGTGAATCCTACTAGACACTCTGGATTTTGTCATCTTCCTCTATAGGGTGCTGAGTTGTGTTCAGGGAGACTGTTGGATCACCTCAATTTTGTTGAGGCTTGATTTCCAGTCAGTTTTCTCTTAGTCACAGGGCACAGCCCTTATTCCTATGGCATGACTCTTACTTGTAATAAGGATATTCAGGATATGTGAGTAGGCCATTCTGGGTTTTAACTGAATGCCCAGAAGGGAGGTTCACCAAGGTCTCTGGCTTGGTTGGCTGGAATTCTTCAGTGCTGTGTGACCTCTGAAATCTCTGTTCAACTCTCTGTTCCCTGGGAGCTGTTCCCTACTAAGCCCCATGGCATCTTGCCCTAGATTTTGCTCAGTTGAGGATTTAACCAAGCACCTGAAGGGGAACCTCCCACAGCAGGGGTCCCCAACCCCCAGGTCTCAGACTGGTTAGGAAGCCAGCCGCACAGCAGGAGGTGAGTGGCGGGCTAGCGAGCCAAGCTTCATCTGCTGCTCACCATTGCTCGCATTACCGCCTGAACTGTCCCCCCACCTGTCCCCAGTCCATAGAAAAATTGTCTTCCACAAAACCGGTCCCTGGTGCCAAAAATGCTGGGGACCGCTGTTCTGCAACATTAAGGGATTCCTTCTCAGCTGCTCTCTCCCATCTGGTACCAACATACGAACTGCAGCCGTCTTAGCAGCCCCAATCTCTGCTGTTTCCTCTGCCCAGGAAACTGATGCTCTTCACTGGACTAAATTTTCCTGTACTGTGGTTTGCACATCACCTCCCAGCAAGAAGCCAGGTTAAATATGGAGGTCATCCTGAGTGCTTCCCTTGACTCAAGGATCATGGCTAAAAACTACATGGCTGCCCACTTCCCTCTGGGCCTACCCTACAGCTGAGGTGGTGCCCTCATCACAGGTCCCAGCCCCCTCCTCTTTCGCATCAGGCAGTTATAGTCAGTCCCATTCCGGCTGACACTCTATCCAATGCCCCTACTCCTTTCATTCTGAGCCCTTCCTAAGACACAGGAATTACAACATGGCCATTATTTGGAGGAAGGTGACATTCAACAAAAAGCCTCCAAAATGTCTCAAAATACAAAGATTATATAACAACAACAACAACAGGACGATGGCTTCTAAACATAGGAATGTATTCTATTGAAAGCCAAATTCAACATGAGAAATTAGAAACCCCAGAATAGCTGCTGGCTTGCATTGCATTTTAACAAGGCAGAAAATCCTCTGGACAAGATGCCCTAATGGAGGAATGCAATGACAATTCACAATTCAAGGCAACTATGCAATTCATAACAAACAAACAAAACAAAAAACAGGAAAAATATATATATTTCAGCCTGAGATTGAGAATGTGTGTGTGTGTGTGTGTGTATGTATGTGTGCATATAATGTATTCCCAATCTCCAGCTGAAGTTAAAAACACAAGTAAAAAGCTCTGCTCCAGGAAGGCATCAAAAAGTTTCCAGGAATATTCTGGGCACCTTCTGTAGCTGGCAGCAGATTGGAATTGAAGGTTTATCACAGAGAATCTATAAAATGGAAAGCAGGGACTTCCCTGGTGGTGCAGTGGTTAAGAATCCGCCTGCCAATGCAGGGAACACGGGTTTGAGCTCTGGTCTCGGAAGATTCCACAAGCCGCGGAGCAACTAAGCCCGTGCACCACAACTACTGAGCCCACGTGCCACAACTACTGAAGCCCACGCGCCTAGAGCCCGTGCTCTTCAACAAGAGAAGCCACCACAATGAGAAGCCCGCGCACCGCAACGAAGAGTAGCCCCCACTCTCCGCAACTACAGAAAAGCCCACGTGCAGCAACGAAGACCCAATGCAGCCAAAAGTAAATAAATAAATTTATTATTTTTTTTAAAAAGCAATGAACAGACAATTAACATTAACAATTCATTATATGCACTACTAGGCCCACTATAGGTGCTGTCAAATATTTTCGAATAAACGTATATAACCCAAATCTTTAAGCATTCATCACAGTAGGCTTCCCCTCAAGCAACACACTTAGATTCTTCCCGAGTTCCCTTTGTTGACCTGAGTTCTTATCCAGCCACTGTTTACTGTTTTTGCAAATTTGTTTAACTTGGAAAATGCTGCCACGTTTCTGAGAAGCATTTTATCTTCACATCTGGCTTTGGGGACCATCAGCTTACCAAGCCCACTCATGCCTGCCAATGTTTACACAAGCTTTATTTCAGAAATCTGGTAAACTCTGGCTTTGAAACACGAGTATAGAAGATTTTTAACATAAGAAGCCCTGCATGCATTGTTATTTTAAAATAAATGTATGCAACTGTTACATTTTGTGCTTCTGGGGTTTTGTTTTCCACAGCTGACTGGACACACTCCCAGCCAGGAAATAAGGTCAGTAAAACAGCTGCAATCATGAAAAAGCGACCAACAGCTGAGAGAACCAAGGAAAAGGACTGCTGCTGTATTAATGTGATGCTGTGGAAGAAGCAACCTACTTAAAGATATAAAATGCTAAGGTGTGAGATTTCCATACAGTGCTTCTTAAAGGCTCAGAAAATTGTAAATATGTTGGCAACACTTCATGGATATATTCACACATATAAAATATATCACGTGAAATATACCATTTATCCTAAAGGATGCTTAGTTCTGAGGTTAATGAACACTCAGGTACTGGAGTGGAAGAAATTTAACATTTTTCTTCCTGGAAACCAGTAACTTTGTTCTCATCTCAACCCTGCTTCTATCTAGTTGTGTGACCCTAAGTAAATCGTAGAAATAACCTGAGTTGTCTTAGTTTCCTTGTTTGAAACCAAACGATTCCTCAGAATTCCGTTATTTTATCCACCCCACTCCCAGAAGTCTGTAATTCTCTGGGAACTTGATGTATTTGTTTCAGATAATTATTGAATACATTCTTTTAGCTGAGTGCTATGGATTGCAATGAAAGAATGGTTGGTAGGAAATATTTATGCCATGTCAAAGCTAATGTTTAGAGCATAGAAAACAGGCAGCAAATGTCTGACTCAGGATCCTGGTATACACTCTTATTGTCAAACCTAACCTTTTAAATTTTAAGTCAGATGCTCTGAGGTTAGTCATATGATGAATGAATTCACAAATGACTTTCATGCTTATATGTCCCTACATGGACCCTCACATGGGCAAGTATTGCCATAGCTACTCTCTATAATGAACATAGAGATTGACGCTAAAGAATTAATTAGCATTTTCTTTAAAATGTTTAAATCATCACAACAATTTGCTAGCATCTACAGATTCACACTTTTCACTTAACTAATTATACTTCCCTATGGCTCTTCAGATCTTTATGTCCCTCTAAACACCAATCTGCAAGTTATAAGATAGAATCACACACGTATATGGTCCATTTTCTCTCATATATTGTACACTTTTCCTTTAGAACTACGTCATCTTCATTTATAATGGCTAAAAATATTTAATGGAGTTGCTATAACAATTTTTTTTCAACTTTCTCTCTCTTAAACTAAAATAAGTGAATTAGGGTCTATTATTAGCATGTTTTTGTCTCTTTCTTCTTGTATCTCAATTTATGCCTAATGAAAGATGATATGCGATACATAGATATTTATCACCACTATATTTTCATGGTGGTTTGTATTCACTAGCATTATAAGGTACTTTTGTCTTGTTTAGTACTTTTTGGCCTGGATTTTAACTTTTTTACTATTAGGGACATGACCCCTTTACACACACACTTTGGCTTTTTGCTGCGGTATCTTTGCCCATGTTTTTATTTTGCTTTTCTCTTTTGCTTTGTGACTCAATCTGAAAATCTTTTTCTTCTAATGGGAAAATTATATTTACATTTATTAGTATGACTTGTTTGATTTTAGTTCTGTCATAATTTATATGTTTTCTGTTTTTAGATACTGCATTATGACAATTCCTGAAGCACTTTTAAGAAGTGTTAACATCTTTGGAATTGGGATGTCTTAAAATTGATGGTATGTCATGACTTAATTGGCAACACTGTTTCTTTATATAATGATGATTAAAATAATGGTGATTTTATAACCAATACAATCGTAAGAGTCAATAAAGTTTGGTATATATTTTAAAATATATTTGATGTATTTTGTTTAATTTTTATTGTTGTTCTATATCTACTAAGGAAGATTTGCACTCTGTTCTAGTGGTTACTTTTATGTTTATATAAAACCTGTAATCTCCTCTTTCTTTTGCTAGTATCCATTGGTTCCTGGAAAAGTGAACAATAGAATTAGCTTTTGTCTCTTCCTCCCTAACCCCTTCCCATCTTCCACAACCCAAAGCTAGTCAATAACACTGTTTCTATTAACGTTTATCTTTTCATTCTTAAATATTCTTAAATGTGGACAACACAACTTGTCAGCTTTAAAGACAAAGCAATCCACAAGCTTGTTCTATCTTACTTATACACTGCCAGGGCATATGACATTTATACTATGCATCAGTTTTCTCTGTTTAACAAATCACCTCAAAATGTGTAATTTAAAACAATGAACATTCATTATTCGTCACAGCTGAGCAGCTCCTGGGGGTCAGCTTGGCTACATCATCCAGGTACGAGGCTGGCAATGGGGTTGGTCCTGAGAGGCCTCATTCGCAGGTCTAGCAGTTAGCTTGACTTGATGTCAGCTGAGGCAGAAGCCAGAAGCCCCTAATCATCCAGCAGGCTAGCCTGGGCTTGTTCAGATGAAGGCAGAGGGGCTTTCAGCAGCAAGAGAGGGCAAGCCCCAACACACAAGCACAGTCAAGTCTCTGCTTGTGTTACATCATTCTTCTTGCGCTGACCAAACAAGTCACATGGCCAAGGCCAGAGTCAGTGCCGGAGAAGGGCCGTTTTGCAGTCTACCCCGTGCCCTATCCCATTAATCTGGTTCCCTTGTTATTTTTGCCTAATGTCTCTTGCCAAACGTATTCGACATTCAATCCTTTTCTGAAGTTCCCTCTGGAGTTCATCCTCCAATGGTTCCCTGAAGAGGGATTCATGAAGGCAGCTGTAGGGTGGGGAGGAACCTTCTTCTAACCCGCACAAAGGCACGGTGTATGCCGGCAGTGCTGACTTTCAGCTGAATCTAAGGAGGAAGAGGATGTTGCTATAATACACGGGCTGGGGATGGCCAAACTTCCATCGCTGCACTGCTGTGTTTCACTCAAAGTCAGCTGCCAGGCCCCAGGTCTCACTGGATTAGGACAGCTCTTTTTTTTTTTTTTTTGCTGTACGCAGGCCTCTCACCGCCGTGGCCTCTCCCGTTGCGGAGCACAGGCTCCGGACGCGCAAGCTCAGCGGCCGTGGCTCACGGGCCCAGCCGCTCCGCGGCACGTGGGATCTTCCTGGACCGGGGCACGAACCCGTGTCCCCTGCATCGGCAGGCGGACTCTCAACCACTGCGCCACCAGGGAAGCCCTAGGACAGAACTTTTTCGCATCCAGGAGCCAGCACTGAGGTCTCTGGGGCAGGGGGCGGAATTTACATCCCTGAGGCGGAGCCAGCATCACAGACCCATGGTTCCTGGATTCACTTGCTCCCCAGTTACAGCAGGACACATCCGTGCCCTTTTCTAAGTAACTTCCACCCACAACGGCAAGGTATTTCCTATCCTCCCACGTGCTTGGGCCAATGAGATTTTAGCAGAGGCTTGAAAGTGCCTGCGCGCTTGGACTGCCATCTGTGCCTCTTCCGTTTCCGCGAGGAGAGCATTCCTGGCCAGTCCATTGGTCCAAGGACGCCGAGAGGTCTGTGAGCAGAGCAGGGGCCCCCAGCCGAGCCAACCAGGCCAGCCCAAGCCACCCTCCGGTCCTGAGTATTGTCCTAAGCAACTGAGTTGTGAGGTGGTTTGTTATACAGCAGTGTTGTCATCACTGAGAATGTAGTCTGTGAGTGTCGGTGACCCTGGCAAAACCCTCAAGGGCCCCAGTGAAAAGGCGACCTACATTCTGGCTTGGACCACGGCCCTCTCAGACCCCCGCTGGAGCCTCTCCTCGCACAGCTGACGGCAGGGTTCTGCCCCTGGAGTAGCCAGAGCCCCATAAGGCTCCGGGCTTCCTTTATTCCCCCAGTTCTCTCAGTCCTCACCACTCCCAGACTCTAAAACATCCCCGCTCTTTCCCACTTGGCACAGTGCTGAAGACGCAGGAGTCCCTTAAGACCTATTATTTGAATAAATTAATCAGTGAATGCACTGCAAGGTCATTTTCTGAAAGTGTCATGGGAGTTAAAAGGTCCACATCGCATCTAATGCACTTCAATACATCACTGATATTATGAACCAATAAGCAAAATTACATTTTCAGTGGAATTTGACTTTGATTACATTTCATTTAAAATCTAGCTCCAGGATTCCAACACTGACACACGTTTTGATGGCTGGTAGGACGCTGTGACAAGAGAAGGTAAAATTTCCCTAAATGTCCACTAGCTTCTGAAGTTAGTATCAAGAGAAACCCATTTGGGCTAAAAGAAATCTGTCCCTGCACTAGTACACTTCCTTAATCACTCGGCAGAACTAAAGCTGGATTCTTTACTGCCTACTTCTCAGAACTTTTAATATGCTAATGCACATTGTAAAGCTCTGAGAGGGGGAATCAGTACACCGCATTTCCTAAGCCAACTTGGCCCTGGAACGCTGAGAACTTCTTGTGCTTAGGGCATTGGTATGATTGATACCAGCCCATGGAACAGTTGGAAAATTTCTGCTCTCTTCCAATGGCCTACAAAGTAATGAATCATTTTGTCAGTTACACAGTTACATTTAAATTCCACCTTCCTGGCCCTAAACTGACCGCCCCTGTGGTTGGTACCCTTTTTATGGCTGCAGCACGTTTGAAGGAAATAAAAGGATCAAGGTGGGGGGGGCGGGGGGAGGGGAGCTGGGTAGGAAGCCACTAAACAGGTCCGAAATGACTGCAGTGAAAACCTTTCTTCAGCTGCGCAAAGTCTCACAGGTCTGTAAACAGTCCATGGTTACCTGGCTATTCACCCTGTGACACTGGGTCTTGGACTAGACTTGTGGCTGGAGCTACACTAATGAGGAAAGCTTTGAAGCACTCAGGGAACCCTGGGCGTCGGCACCGGCGCAGGTTGCAAGACACCCTTTCACTCCTGTTGTGAACAAGCACCATCCTGCATCTCACAACCTGATCGTTGCTGTGGCTGCACACAGACGAACTTGGAGCAAAACAAATTCACACAGGCTCAAGATTTAACGGCACACCTGTCCTCAGAAGTCACAGCATTGCTGCAAGCTCCCCGAAAACCAGAGGGAAACCAAAGAGCCAATCGTGGCAAATTACACAGCCCCCAAACTACATGAACATGGCCGATTAAATGATATCCAAATAGGTCACCGATTTTTTCAACTGTACTCTGCTTAATTTAGTTATTGGGACTTCCCTGGTGGCACAGTGGTTAAGAATCCGCCTGCCAATGCAGGGGACACGGGTTCAAGCCCTGGTCCGGGAAGATCCCACATGCCACGGAGCAACTAAGCCCGTGTGCCACTACTACCGAGCCTATGCTCTAGAGCCCGCCAGCCACAACTGCTGAGCCCACGTGCCTCAACTGCTGAGCCCACGTGCCTCAACTACTGAGCCCATGTGCCTCAACTACTGAAGCCTGCACACCTAGAGCCCATGATCCACAATGAAGAGTAGCCTCCGCTCACCACAACTAGAGAAAGCCCGTGCACACAGCAACGAAGACCCAAAGCAGCCAAAAAAATAAATTAATTTAAAAAATTTTATTAGAGTTATTTCAAAACAAACACAAACACAAAAGCAAAAATGAAAAAGGCCTCTAGCCCACTTGGTCCTCCAGAGGTCACAGGAATAGCATGCATGACCTTGGACCCACATGGGTTGGGTTCAAATGTCTGCATGTATGGAAAAATCAGTGACAGACCAAACTGCCCTTAAAAATCTCTTTTCTCCAAGGTGCATGACATGTGGTTTGTGCCTGCAGTACTGCTCCCTCAGTGAGAGCCACTGAGGCCAAGAGTTAGAGGCATTTTCCACGGAGAGAAAAGTAACGTTATCAGGGGACACACCAGGTAACTCTGACAAATGGAAAGGCCTGCCTGGCTCTTGGACAGAACGCTCAACATTGTAAAATTGCGTAGTTTCCCCAGACTAGCATATTGGGGTTTTTTTTTAGCAATCCTAAATAAAATTACAAAGTGATTTTTCTTGGAAATTTGACAAATGACTCTAAGATTGAAGTGGAAAAGTAAACATGTAACATTAGTCAAGAAATACTGAAAAAGAAGAAAAACTTATCCTGAGCTTGAAGCCAAGCAGTCATCAACTAGATTCCTTCAACTGTAACTTGCTTAATAAACAATATCCTGTAACCTGCCTTCACTAATTGTTCTTGCAAATTGCATACCCTCCAAACTTCAGGTAGCTTAGACAAAGCATCACAAGACTCCCTACAGATAACTCCTCTGACATAGGGTCACTATAGTAACAGTTGCTTCCACTGTTTTTCAGGAACAGGGAGCTAGTCTTCCCCAGTTCAAACCGGTCAAGATCACAGACCATTCAGCTCGGCCTGTGTGAGTATCTAACGGATGACCTTTTGACGTCAGAGGGCCAAAAACTCCACCCTCAGATCATGCTAATGCTGCCATTTTCTGAACATGCTTCCCATGAAGAGGCATGTTACTCAAATACACGTGCACGGACCACTGATTACCTCACCTTCTTCCTTCCTCTAATCACCTCCCTCTGCACCTCCAACCACCCTATACTCTTCACTCATAAATATCCTGAACCCCTCGCCTTCAGGGAGAAGGATTTGAGACTGGTTCTGCTATATTCTCACTTCGTTGCCTTGCAAATAAACCCTTTCTCTGCTGCAAACCTCCACATCTCAGCGTTTGGCTTGCTGCGTGTCGGGCAAACGAACCAGGTTCCATAAAAAGTTAAAGGACATTATAACATTATAAAGCTGTAAGAATTAAAGTAGAATGTTACTGAGACAGGATAGACAGATCGCCCAGTAGGAAAAAAGAGAGTGTAGAAAACAGACAAAAGTAAATAAGAATATTTAGTACAGGAGAAAGCTAGAATTTCAAACCAGACACTGCAGAGAGAGTGTTCAATATTGGATTGTGACAACCAACTCAACACTCAGAAAAAAACAAAATAAACCTGGATTCCCACATCACTCTTTACACGGAAACAAATCCCGAGAGGATTAACATTTAAAGAGTTTCAAAGAGACAAAGCCATAAACATACTAGAAGAAAAACTGATGCATTTTTAAATAATCTTGGGTTGGAAAAACATTTCTAAACATGTTTCAAAACCAGAAAAGAACAAAAAACCCTTGTAAAAATTCCATAAAGTTGAAACACAACAGGAGTAGGAAGGGGATATTTGTAATGCATTACAAGAAAAAAACGTAATATCATTTATACCTCAAACCTCAAATAAACCAATAATAAAACAAACAGGGAAAGAAGCTGAACAAGAAAACTACAAAGGGATACAAACGGACAATAGCCATATGAAAAGATGTTCAACTCTGTTAACAGTAAACAGTGAAAATAAAAACAGGATAATATTTCCAGCCTAACAGAACATCACAGGTGAAAAAGACTGCAAAGGCCAGTGCTGGCTAAGAGGTAGGTACTTACACGTTTGGTGGGTGCAGTCTGCTGGCAAAACCTCTGATGTGAAGTACGCACACCTTTCACCCAAGAAATGACATTTCTAAGAATCAGAGGAAGAAAATCGTTAGAAGTTCAATAAGCTTTATGTACAAGGATTTTCATCACAGTATTGACAATTGCTAAAAAAAAAAGTTAGAAAGGACTGAGATGACCATGGATTAAAAACAGTTAAGTAAATTCTGGTACAGTTTGTACCATACCATGCAAACACCACAAGTTATGATCTGTGTTTACTGACATGAAAAGCTGCCTATAAGCTGTCAAAGCATCAAACCAAGCCACAGAAGAAGTGTGGTTCCTTTTAGGAAACAGGCTGTGTGTTTGTCTCAAAGGGCACATGACGTTATTTTCTAGAACAAGGCTTGTCAAAAGGGTGCTGTGGTTGTTATCTTTTTGGTATAATTTGATTTAGTTTACTATGCTTACATAAAAATTTCCATAACCAAAGTTTTCAAAAAAGAAAAAACAAGAATAAACAGGTAAGAAAAGCCAGGCCGAACTTTGAACTGAAGAAAGTGACTAGGGGGTCCAGAGAGTGATCCAACTACAGGTGGCACAGTTCCGTGTGTGATCAGGGAGGCTTTCCGAGTCCATAAGAAAAAGGTGAATTATTAACAAACGGTGGTGGAAAATCTACGGCATCATTTAGGAAAAAGATGGCCTCTCTCCTCTCACCACAATTGATTCCAGCTGAGTTAGAATTTAAATGTAAGAAATAAAGACAAAAAAGACAACAGGCTATAAGGATGTATCGCACAACACGGGGAATACAGTCAGTGTTTTGGTATTTTGTAATTACTGTAAATGAAGTGTAACCTTTAAATTTTTTAAATTTATTTTTTATACAGAGTACTAGAAAATACAACAGAAGAAAGTTTTTATAATCTTCAGGTGTGTGATGGGAGAGGGGTCTTCAGAGAATCCCAGAGGCCTTAAAAAGCAAAGATTAATAAATTTGATTCTATAACAAATTTTAAATCCTATATGAAAAGGTACCATAAACCAAATTAAAATACAAATCTCATCCAATGAAGAATATAGTATTTATTAGCAATATAACAAAGTCTTCCTGGAAAGATATAACCAAAGCCATGGTTACGGGCCATTTTGTTTCCTTCTTCTTCACGTTTTGAATTTCCTTAATTTTTGCCATTGAATAAAAACTTTTATAAGTAAACCAAAACTCTTTGTAAAAAATTAAAACCAAAAAAATCTGGAAGGAAATAAAATTATTCACAAAAATGTTTGAAACAGGGAACGGAGAGCAGGACTTTCGAAGCTTAGAGGTAAGAGAAGGAAAGGAAGCCGTTTCCCGTGCGGGTCCTCCACCGGGTCTCAGACCCCCGGACCCCATCAGACCGCCGAGCCACCTCCTGGGGAGGGGATGAGACCCCGAGCTCGGACCAAACCATGACGTCCACATGGAGGTTCAAATGTGCCACTCGAGGAATGACAGGGCCTGCCAGTTTTTGCTCAAAGCTCTTCAATACGCACCATGTCACAAAGCCCAATCACAGCTCCTGGAAAATAACAAAATCTGGGTAATGAAATAAAGTCTAACCTTTTTTTTCCTTTGTGCGTAGTCTAGTTTCACTCGCTCACAGAAGGCCCCGGGCAGAGGCCTCGCACCCCGACATCCGAGGCCGGCTCCTCGAGGCAAACGGCCGCGCAGAGACCACAGAGACGCCACCGAGAGCTCACCTCAGGACGGCGGCGGGGGGCCGTGCGCAGAGGCACCGCCCACAACTCTGGAAGACGGCGGCGGGCCGTGCGCAGAGGCGCCGCCCACAACTCTGGAAGACGGTGGCGGGCCGTGCGCAGAGGCACCGCCCACAACCCTGGAAGACGGCGGCGGGCCGTGCGCAGAGGCGCCGCCCACAACTCTGGAAGACGGCGGCGGGCCGTGTGCAGAGGCGCCGCACCTGAACCGCGATGCCAAGGGTGAGCAGCTGATCTGCGCCCGATCCACAAGATCCACAAGAACTCCGCCCCCTTCCCCCTGATGCCGCTGAGAATCTGTAAAGCGGCCCCGCCCAGGAGCCCCCACCTCTCCATCATCTGCTCAGAGGGTAAAGCCTTCTTTTCCTTCTCAACTGAACTTGGTCTCCGTTTACTGGCTCCAGTGGCGTGGGGCAGAAGGACCCGTGTGGGGAACTAACTGGAAAGGTCGGTAACAACCAGCGGGAAGGGGAAAGGGAAGGGCGTGTCGCTTCCTCCTGGGGGTCTCTCCCAGAAGTTACCCGCACCTCTTCCTCTCAGATGCCGTACGTGGCTGCAGGGAAGGCGGGGAGACGCCGTCTTTATTCTGGGAAGTCTCACGCATAGGTCATAGTACCATGGGAGCAAGAGAGGATGGATGGGTGTTGCAGCCTAGCACGTAGCGCATGATCCCGTTTGTATAAGATACACCCCCAGCAGTCACACACGTGCACCTGGACAATGGGAGGACGCTTGAAAAATATTGGGACTTTGGGTGAGTTTTGCTTACTTCCTTGAACTTTTCGTATTGATTGAATTTTTGGAAATGGATGTATTTTTCAGTATAGCTTCTTTTCCAAAATGAATGATGTACATGAAATCGAAGGCCAGAGACTTCTTGTTGAAAGACATGTGACCCACGGGACGCTCTGGATCTGGGACGGCCCTTCAGAGTCTCCCAAATTGAGGGCCTTTGTACCCACCTCAAAGACCAGTCATTGGAGGTAGACTGCCTCTGGGAGGGGTGAAAGCTTGGGCAAGGCAGCTCCTCTGGGCCCAGAGAAATTCCAGGAGGGGACCAAGCTATTGGAGCTCAGCAGCTAACACTCAGCAGGTGGAAAGTTTCTCCCTGCTGAAGGGGGTTCTGTGTGGTGGGCTGCAGTGTACACGACACCAGGGACAGAAAGGCACGGCCTGGAGCTGGAGAAGGAAGCAGAGGAAAATCAGAAATGTCACTTTACACAGAACCACTGTATGCAACCACTATTTTTCTTCATATCTTCCTCAGAAAAGAGAGTAGTCTTAAAACTAAACCTAGGTATGGCAAAGTATGAACCTGAGCCTAAGCAAGAGAAAACACTAGACAGACCCAAATGGAGAGACTCTACAAAGTAACTGGCTTGAATATTTCCAAAACGTCAAGGTCTTGAAAGGCAAAGGAGACCTAGGAAATGTTCCTGACTGAAGGAGACCAAAGAGACACAAGAAAATGCAGTGTGTGATCCTGGATAGCGGATTGTGTGAAGAACAAGATTAGGACTTGGGCAAAATTCAAATGTAGATTGGAGGTACGATAATAGTTTTGTTATTGATGTTAAATTTCCTGACTTTGATCATCACTCCATGGATGTGTAAAATAATATCCTCGTTCTTAGGGTTACATGAGTAAGTGTTCAGGGGTGAAGGGTCTCATTATCTGGAATTTGCTCTCAAATATTCAGAAAAAATAAAATTATATATATAATTTAAATCCTGAGAGAGAAAAAGTAAATATGACAAAACATTAATAATTGGTGAACCTAGGTGAAAGGTATACGAGAGTTCATTGTAATAGTCTTGCAACCATTTTGAATGCTTGAAATTCTTTCAAAATGAAAGGAGAAAGAGAAACTTCCCAAAATAGAAAGCCAGTAGGAGGATAGTACCCAGCCACACTAAAGGAACTCAGATCTGATAAGGCTCCTAATGGACAAATGCTCCAATTGATAAAAAGTGGATTATGATCATTATAGACTGTAAACTTGAAGTTGATTCTGGGAAAAATTCTATTGTGTTTTCAAATGGATGCATTGTGAGTGCTTATTAAGGGTACTGAGGCTCTCTAGTGGTCAACATGAACTTCCCCCACTAAATAAATAAATGCAAATCAGGTCAAACGAGCCTCATTTTCTTTTCTAAAATAAACTAAAGAAATGGTCATCAGCATAGTGTATCTTGATTTGGCAAAGTTTTGGGGTAAGCTGTGCATGACATGCTCATGGATAAAATGATGCAGCACTTGGCATTTTTATAGCAACCTGAACAGCACCACCCAGAAAACTGACTGAATCTGGGGGGCAGTGGTAATAGTTTCCTAGGGCCACTGTAACAAAGTTCCACTGAGTGGTGGCTTAAACAACAGAAATTTCCCGTGTCACAATTCTGGAGGCTGGAAGTCAAGATTATGGTGTCAGGAGGGTTGTTCCCTTCTGAGGCCGTGAGGGAAGGCTGCGCCCCAGGCCTCTCTCGTTGGCTGGTAGACCGTTACCCGGTCCAAGCTAGTCCTGCTCGCCACACAGGCCAATAAATCGAGAGACGAGTTGTTGGGGCAAAGCATAGCGACTTTATTCAGAAAGCCAGCAGACTGAGAAGATGGTGGACTAGTGTCCCAAAGACCCATCTTCTCTGAGTTAGAATTCAGGCTTCTTTTTTATACTGAAGGGGGAGGGGGTAAAGTCCTAGTTCTGGTCAGACTGCAGAGAGGAAGTGTGAATTTCTTCCTTCCCGGAAGAGGCAGGGTTCCCCGGAGACGGGCCATTATGTAGAATCTAAGCCTACAGGCAACATCCCTTTAGTGATTAACTTTTAGCAAAAGCGATAGAACACAAAGGTTAAAAGAAACACATCCAATATGGAGTCAGATTTGTTCTTCCCTGTCACAGACAGCTGTCTCCATAGTCATACGGTGTTCTCCCTGTGTGCACGACTGTCTCCAAACCCTCCTTTCTCTAAAGACACCAGTCATGTTGGATTAGGGCCCACCCTCATGACCGCACCCTAACCTGACTGCCCCTGTACAGACCCTACCTCAGTGGGTGATGAGACAGATGGTGTAACAGACTTGGAATGATGGGGGGCGGTCCAAAGCCAGGTCCCTCACATGCTCACTGTGCCACCCTGTCACTTACCACTGGCCGTCCTGAGACCCATCCTGCTCCTGGGTGGTGTGAGGATTAAATGGGAAAACGAGCAAAGGCATTGTGCAAACTGCAAGCCCCCCATAGCCCCCCGAACTCAGGACCACCACCTGCTGGGAGGCAGTCAGTGCTCCAGCGCGAGAGGACTGGGTAGGTGAGACGGGGTCCGCAAGCGGGCGAGAGCCGTCATCACATCTTTTTTTTTTTTTTTTTTTTTTTTTTTTTGTGGTACGCGGGCCTCCCTCTGTTGTGGCCTCTCCCGTTGTGGAGCACAGGCTCCGGACGCGCCGGCTCAGAGGCCATGGCTCACGGGCCCAGCCGCTCCGCGGCACGTGGGATCCTCCCAGACCGGGGCGCGAACCCGGTTCCCCTGCATCGGCAGGCGGACGCGCAACCGCTGCGCCACCAGGGAAGCCCCCGTCATCACATCTTTTACAGTCATCTTTATCAGGTTCGGGAGACAGGGGGTTACACATCTACAAATCTATCTGTGGGCTAATTCATAAAACATACTTAGGAGATTTCCTCCCATTTCCAACCATTATTCTTCGGAAGAGTGGAGACATGCAGTCCTTTAAGGATTCTCCACAGCTTCCTTCTAGATGGTGTCTTCTCAGACCCCCAGCTGCCCCACAGCCCCTCCATCAGCCAAAGGGTCTCACGCTTCCTTCCAGGAACTAAGTTGATTTCTCTGCACCCAGCAAAGACAGCTGGCATTTCTGCTTCCGCTTTGGTTTCCGTTCCTTTCTACTTCTCCAGCCTAGATCCTGCATTTTTCTCTCCCCTCTAACATTTGGACCCTCCCCCTTTCCGAGGGTGCCTTGGTTTTTGTCTTTATACAGACTTACAGCTTCTATCTTAACACATCCTCAGGTTACCCTGAGGCCTCCTGCTGCCCAATCAGCATTTCCCAGGTGTGTCCCACGGGGACCCATATTCACATCGTAGACTCAGAGGTCCCAAAGTCAAAGGGTTAGGAAATGCCTTTGCCTCTTTACTGCAGGAGTCATTAGAGCTTTTAATACTGTATTTTGATTCTCCTCAAAGGGACATGGAATGCAGCATTTCCCAAATGGTTCTAAACCAGTTCTAATGGCTTTAGAACTCTGTCTTCTGGAAACTCTTGAGGGACTAGTATCCAGTTTACACGAGTGCTGGTCTGCACCCAGTGTCTCTGCTTCCAGTTGGTGTGTGACGGACACGGCCGTCTGTCTAGCAAATCCTTTTCCCTTCCTCTTGGTCACAGAGCGAGACTCTATTTCCCCATCTCCCTCGCAGTGAGGTGTGACCATGTGGCCTCCATCTTTCCAAAGGGAGCGAGCGGCCTGAGATTTGCCTCTTCCAGGCCTGATCCCCACAAATCTGCTGTGCACTTGTCCCCCCACTCTTTCCCTCTGTCTGGAGACCAACAGACACCCAGGGGACTAGGCAGAGCCTCCAGCGGGGAGGTGTCCTAACAGCTAAGCAAAGGAGGACAGCCACCTGGATGATGCAAACACCTGCAGGGCTCCCGCAGAAGCAGAAGGAAGGTGAGCCTCTCTATGTTAAGCCCTGAAGGGCTGCGGCCCGTTCCTACTTAAGCCCAGCTCTCACTTTGCCACCGTTGTCAGTGACGTTGTGGCCAGATCCTGGGGTCTGGTCTTTGTTCTTAATTCTTCCCATAATCTGACGCTCCTCCTACCACTTCCTCCTCTGCAGCCATGCTCTGTCCGTTCCTGTTGCTTTTATCCACGGAATATTCTTTTCCTCTCCATCGCCCTCTCTTCCTCCACCTCCATCCCCAGCCTGGGTGTGTCTTTGGTCCCCTTGTTTCTCTCTCTCCAACATGGCTTCATCTCTGATCTCATGGCTTCTACCACCTCATCCAAGGAAAGAGATGGAGAAGGGAGAGCTGAGAGATTAACTGTCACCTCACCGGAGTATATTCTTCCAGGGACCAAGCCTGTTTTATTCACAGCTGTTCATTAGCATCTAGTTATGCCTGGCACAGAATAGTTGCTCAATAAATGTCTGTTAAATGACTAGGAAAATGCACAGACGGCAAGGAAGGCATTACTCTTCCAATGGCAACACTCCAGTAATGGGAAAGGACAAAATCCAGAGTTCGGCTGGGAGTTTAGAGAGCAACTGGGATCACTCCGTGTCACTGGTGAGTCGTACACTGCATGACCACAGCCTTTCTCGTGCAATGTGGTGTGAGCGCCAGCAGGTGGAAGGAAAGGCCCGGGGACTTAATTAAAGAATGCTTCGGGAGAGAAGCTACATGAGCAGTGGTGGGCAAAAGCAGAGAAGGGGAAAGCAAAAACATTTGCTCTCTATAGAAGCCAATTGTTTTCAAGCACAAAAAAAGTCAACACAGGGTGTTAAGAGTCTCCTATGTGCCAGCCATCGTTTAGCTCTGGGGATGCAGGGATGAGAGCAGCCACTCTGCCTGGAGGTGCCCACCACCCAGCAGCACGTGAGACCCAAAACCACAGTCATCAGGCCATGGGCCCAATGCTACCTGTCAACAGCAGAGGGGGAGGGCCCTGGAAACAGAGACAGTGGCGTCAGTCATTCTACTGGAGATGTGTTCTGGGAAAGATACACGGAGGAGGTGACATCTGAGCTGGACTTGGGAGATAATTCCCTAATTATGTGCATCCATTGGGTCCGCAACCATTTACTGAGCACCAGCTTGGTGCCAGGATCTGGGCACAAGGGTGAGCAGAAACAGATACAGCCCTGCCCTCACTTCGTGGGGAGAAGGGCCATTGATCTCACAATTACACCAACAAATGCAAAACTAAACCTGAAACCAGGGCTAGAAAGGAGTGGTGCAAGGTTTTATGGGAGATGAAGTAAACGTTTGTGGATTGATGAATCTACAGAGAATGTGTAGGGCAAAGACTGCCGGCTGGATCCTAATGTAAATAACGGAGCTACTGTCCACCCAGGCGAGACTAGAATTCCCACTCCCACCGCCATGGGCGAGGTTTGACCGTGTAACTAAGTTACGGACAACAGTATCTGAAGAGTGACTTCTGGGTGTGTCCTTAAAGGGGGGAGGCTTCCCCCCTCTCCTGTTCCTCCCAGTTGGAGGTGGTGGTGAGCTGTCTTGGAGCATGTGGACCAGGGCAGTACTCTAGGGAAGGTGGAGTAAGAAGGGTGGAGGGGAGGCGGCTGGGGCAGTGACTGTGGAGCTGCCTGAGGAGCCTTGGAGCCCTTCCACCAGGCACCGTATGAAGGAAAACTTACCTTCCTTCCGGTTAGGGAACTATCACTGGAATTCTCTGTTAGAGCAGCTGAACCTATACATCTTGACTCACACCGTATGCAAGATACTAATCACTGCTTAATAAAGCAACAGAAAGTAACAGTTAGTGTACCTGGACTCTGCCTCATGCAAGATTTGATGATTCATAGACTCAGGATTTGAGGATTTCATTGCTTGGGGGAAATGAAATAATCTTGGGATGTGGAGAGAAATTTGGCATCCAGAAAGTTTGTGACCTTTCAGAAACCCGGAAATCTATTCGATTAAGTTGTGTGCAGCCTTGAGTGCCCCAAGGCTGGGCTCTCTGGGTGGTTTATCATCACAGGAGTGGGCAGGTGAGGCTTAGTAAACAGACAGTACCTCCCTTCCCCAGCTTCCCTCCGACAGATTCTGATTTATTTATTTATTTATTCGTGTAGTTATTTATTTATTTATTTATGGCTGCACGTGAGCTCAGTAGTTGTGGCTGGCGGGCTCTAGAACGCAGGCTCGGTAGTTGTGGCACACGGGCTTAGTTGCTCCACGGCATGTGGGATCTTCCCGGTCCAGGGCTCAAACCCGTGTCCCCGGCATTGGCAGGCGGATTCTAAACCACTGCGCCACCAAGGAAGTCCCCCTCTGACAGATTCTTAAAGCAGAAGAGCCTCCAAGAGAAATGTCCCTGTCTCTGCCTCAGGACAGGATACAATCAGTACTATCAGTAAGAGGTGGCCTCCTGCCCCACTTTCAAGACCTTTGGGGAGAGGAGTCTGCATTTAATAATACCTGCCTCATCAGGAGAAAATGACTTGGGTTACTTGATAGTTATCAAAGCACTTTCACACCTATTGGCTCTCCTATTTCATCCTCCTAATAACTTGGGTGTGAGCCAGGTGCAATACGGTCTTACCGACCGTCCTCCAAGAATCTGAGCTAATCACAGGAGGTCATGAGGCTTCCAGGGGCAGAGCGGAGCTGGGACACCAGGTAAGGCCCTCTCTCCTGTCACTTACCAGCTTTGCCCCTCCATCACCCAAATCAGTGACCGCTCCCTGACCATCCGTTCTCTGGAGGGCCCCAGCCAGCATGTGAGTGGGCCATCAAGGTGGACAGGACAGAGCTCTTGGCCTCTGGGAGCTTTCGGGGGTGTGGGGAAATGTGACAGCTTTGCACGCCTGGCTACAGTGTGACGCTCGGTAGGGTGAGCACTGTGTGATGGGCACAGGCCACAGTGCTCCCAGCCCTTCAGGCCAGAACAGTCAGGAAGGACCCCAAAAATGAGTTTGTGGCAACTGCCGGAAGCCCGCCCTCCCGTGCCCACGGGTGCTGAGAATGAAGCCTCAGGCACTGATGCCCTGCACCTGTGCACGCACTGTACACACACCTGCACACACACGTGTACACACGTACACACGTGTACACACACGTGCACACACCTGCACACACGTGCACACACGTGTACACATGTACACACAGACGCAGGCGCTGCGGCGCGTAGTCCCTGCAGCCCGGGGCGGGAGGTTGGGCGCGGAGGGCGAGCACCTGTCCGCCCGCGGAGCTGCCAGGCCGCCTCCTGCCCGCGGGCGCCCGCGCCGGCTCCCCGCGCCGTCTATTTATATCGCTCGCCGGCTCTGCCCATATTGGGCAGCGCCAGCAGGTCAGGCGCCCCAGGCCGGATCGCGGCGCCATTGCGGCGGCCCCTGCGGAGCGAGTGCGGCCGCGCCTCCCGTCGGGGTAGCCCCGTAAGTAACGGTGACTGGGCCGCGGGGACCACCCGGGGCCCGCCCCCCCCGGCACCTGCGCCCCCGCCGCGCGTGCAGCCCCGCGCCCCTGACCGCCTGGTCCTGGGCCGCCCTCGCCGGCCCTGGCGGCCGTGGAGGGGGAGCCTGTGTCTGCCCGTCCCGGGGTCCTCCTGGAACCGAGGACAGTGCCCGGCACTCGACAGGATCCGCTCCCTGAACTGTAGACCGAGGAGTCTAATCGCCCTGCGTTTCCCACCCCCCAACCCCCGCGGGATTCTTAAGAGTAACTAACGAGCTCGATGCATGTTAAAGGCTCTGGTAAGAATGCAAAACGTCCGCTCTTCAAAGGAAAGGAAAAAGGAAACTTGCCTTATTTAGCTTTATCTCCATCCTGGCCGTCATTGAAAGCCAGGTGTGTGGAGCGGATAATTACTTTGCAAAAAAATCCAGTGTTTTCCAAAGCTCCGGGGAGACTCGAGTGCATTCCGGGTGGGGCAGGTGTCCTGAGCCATTTTCAGCCAGCGTCTGTACAGGATGGCGATGCTGAAGCAAACCGGGGTCTGGGGAGTAATGGGAAAAGCCAGGGGTCACCAGGAGAACTAAAGGGGCAGGGGGTGAGAAAAATTATAAACGAGGACTGACTCTCAGGTCTCCATTAGGGCGGGGGGCGGCCGGGAATGGGGAGGAGATGTGCCATCTGAGAGGTGGGGCTACTCAGGTCCTGCCGGTGGTTGTCGCCATGGGAATTCAGAGCCCACTGTTGCCCTACCTTGCATTTTTTTTTCAATAGATGCTGGAATGTTTCAGCTCTGCATGTTGACAATTAATTTACAAAAAAAAAAAAAAAAAGTCTGAGCAGCCAGTTTGCTATCTCTGGCTTCAGTTCTCTAAGAATGGGGGCCAAATTCCTGAGCGCAGTGGTGACGGGGAATTAATTTTGAGGATGGGAGAAGTGGGTGTCAGAATGTGTCAGGCTGTAGGCAAGGAAATCAAGTTAATGATTCTGGGTGATTTATTTGACTTGGACAAACGGATAGCAGCTTGAAGAATCAAAATATCTTCAAGACAGTGGTTAATAACACGTATGAAACCTAAAAGAAAAAAAAGTGATGAACTTGTAATTTAGGACTAAGCAAAGCATTCAATTGCACAAACCGTCTTGAGCAACTCTTCTGTGCCAGGCGTTGTCACAGACAGACGCTAAGAATACAGAAAGGGCTAAGACCTGACCCCCTACCCTCAGTATGCACATCAGTGAAAGGCGAGGAGGGCGAATGCGTACATAAACTGCGGTAACAACGGTGCCATGACCACCGTGTTCAAGGTACAAGCAAGGAAGGGCAGAGAAGGCTTCACTGAGGAAGTGGCGTCTGGGCTGAATTTTGAAGAGCCAGTTACATTTTTTCAGGTGGAAGTAGGTGAAGAATATTCCAGACACAGGGAACAACATGTGTAGCCACATAGCATTAGAATAGTGAGTGGTTCAGTACTACTAAGAGATTGGAAAATATGAGGAAGGAAAGTCCGGAGATGGGGCAGGAAGGGCTGGGAGGTGCCAGGTTAGGAAGGGCCTCCTAATGCCTGGAGGACGGGTAGTGCTGGTGCAAATAGGCTTGAGGTATTTTTTTAAATGTGGGGGAATGATTTCATACATGAGAGTCACCAACTTACAGAAGGGCTGTGTTTTAAGCTTTGGAACTGAGACATCATTGACGTCATGTTGACATTCCTTGGCTTGCCCACCAAAACCTGTTGAAGGGGGTTTTAGGCTGGAATGTAGGACCCTAACGAAGTAATTTCTCAGGTGTTCAGTTTTTTTCGTCGATAAAATTCAAGGCTTTGGTATTGATCAACTCTATCACTTCATATTATGACCTACTCACATACTGAACATTTCTATGGGAAAAAAATGTATACACTAATTCTGGAATCCAGTAACTTCTCTTCCCACCAAAGCACAAGTAGGAAGGAACTGTTTCTGCCTTTCTCCCAGAGCAGTTCTCATTAAGACTGGAGAAGCAGGTTGTAAGCATTTGTATTTTCCAATGACTCATAAGCTGGGCTGCCTACACTTTGACAGGTTAAAAAGAAAATTCTCAATGTATCTACGTATCCTGTCTGCCTGTCTCTCTCTCTATATGTACACGCACTGAAGTGGTTTACACCGTATGGGGCTGGCCAAAAAGTTCGTTCGGGTTTGGATGTTATGGAAAAACCCAAACAAAATTTTTGGCCAACCCAATAGGTTAGGTTTTCAAAGTTATAAGTTACTCCAATGTTAATACAATTTTTAATTTTAAACTTAGTTTATGCAATATTTAAGACGTGCAAAAAGGCCTAATGAATACTAAAGTATGTTATTGGGTGCCCGCCATGCAGCTGATGAAGTCGAACGTTGATTATGCAACTGAAGCTCCTTTTGTCACCCTCCTCCAGCTGTGTGCCCTCGCTTCCACGCCTCCTGAAAGCAACCACTGTCCCGAACTTGGTGTTTAGAATTACCTTTCATTTCTTTGTATTCCACTACAGTTGTACATACCCTTAAAGAATATACAATTCTTTTAACTTTTTATTGTGGTATAATTTCAAACTTACAGGAAAGTTCTAACGGTAGGACAAAAAACTCCCGTAGACCCTTTACCAGATTCACCATTTATATTTATTTTGTCATAATATATCACCTACATTTACTCTATTAGACTATATAGTACTGTTTTGCATATTTTAAAAAAGATATCAGCAGCGGGCAGCATCTATTCTTTTAGTCTTTTTCACACATTGATGTTTGTGAAATTCATCCATGTCGATACATGTATCTCTAATTCATTCTTTTTTTTTTTTTTTGCTGTACAATATTCTCTTGAGTGAATATGCTACAGTCTGTCTGTTCTCCTGTTAATGAATATTTAGGTTATTTCCAAATTTTTACTATTTCAAACAGTGCTGCTATGAATTTAAACTAGTTTTTGTTCTGTTTTGTTTTTTTAAACTAGTTTTAACTTCAGCAAAACCTGGAGTCATGGTCATGTATCAATCATTATTTAGAAAAAGCAACTTTAAAGATAATATAAAGATTATAAAATTAAACATTATAAAAGCAAAACATTGGTAGTTTAAGTAAACTAACATTTTTATGCCACATTAAATTTTATTTTATTTTTTAAAATAAATTTATTTATTTAGTTATTTATTGGCTGCGTTGGGTCTTCGTTGCTGTGCTCAGGCTTTCTCTAGTTGAGGCGAGCAGGGGCTACTCTTCGTTGCGGTGCGCGGGCTTCTCATTGCGGTGGCTTCTCTTGTTGCGGAGCACAAGCTCTAGGCACTTGGACTCAGCAGTTGTGGCTCACGGGCTCCAGAGCACAGCCTCAGTAGTTGTGGCGCATGGGCTTAGCTGCTCCACGGCATGTGGGATCTTCCCGGACCAGGGCTCGAACCCGTGTCCCCTGCGTTGGCAGGCGGATTCTTAACCACTGCGCCACCAGGGAAGCCCCACGTTAATATTTATAGCAATCCATTTCTTAAAACTAAGTATAGTGGACATGGGTAAAACTGCATTTTGGATTTGCAAAGTAATTAGGCTTTATTCTTGTGATTTATATTTGTTTTTGCTACTCATTTTTTCTCCATTATTATGGGTACTATTAATATGAATGCACAATTCAGTCTTCTATAAATTGGAGCAGAGAATAACTTCCCATTGATATCACTGAGAACATTTATACAATTTTATTTTGCTGATGAAAGGAGAATGCCCTCTGTGCCCTCATTACAAGAAAAAGTTGCTGTCAGCTCTCTTTTATTTGTGAGCTGTGTCTGTACCCACAAGCAGTTTGTATATGAACCCAAACATTGTGATTGTTCAAAAAATGTTTGTACAGGTGTATCCAGTTTCAGCTTTACCAAGCAAATTACAAGTTGTACATGCATGGCCTTATTTAATTCTCCCAACTATTCTTTTTTTTTTTTTTTTTTTTTTTTTTTTTCTTGTGGTATGCGGACCTCCCTCCGTTGCGGCCTCTGCGGAGCACAGGCTCCGGACACGCAGGCTCAGCGGCCATGGCTCACGGGCCCAGCCGCTCCGCGGCATGTGGGATCCTCCCAGACCGGGGCGCGAACCCGGTTCCCCTGCATCGGCAGGCGGACGCGCAACCACTGCGCCACCAGGGAAGCCCTCCCAACTATTCTTATATAATTCTCAAAACTAATTCCAAGCAAGGAATCGAAAAGAGGCTAAGAAACTTGCTCACGTTGTAAATGGTAGAGCGAGGTATCAGAACACAGGTCTCAGGAACCCAAGTCAAAGCCCACGTTCCAAACCTCTGAGCTACCCTCTGCTACCCCACTGTGAGCACTTGGATACAAAGGACTGATCCAACTACTTTATTTATATACAGTAACCCCAATTTACACATGCAGAAACCAAGGTTCAGAAAGGTTACATAATTTTATGGGACTTCCCTGGGGGCGCAGTGGTTAAGAATCCGCCTGCCAGTGCAGGGGACACGGGTTCAAGCCCTGGTCCGGGAAGATCCCACATGCCGCGGAACAACTAAGCCCGTGCACCACAACTACTGAGCCTGTGCTCTAGAGCCCGCGAGCCACAACTACTGAGCCCGCGTGCTGCAACTACTGAAGACTAGCACCTAGAGCCCGTGCTTTGCAACAAGAGAAGCCACCACAATGAGAAGCCCGCACACCACAACAAAGGGTAGCCCCCGCTCACCGCAACTAGAGAGAGCTCGCGCACAGCAACAAAGGCCCAACGCAGCCAACAAATTTTTAAAAATAAATAATAAATAAATTTAAAAAAAAAAAGGTTACATAATTTTAGGATGACAGAAAGCAGTGGCTAAACTGAGATTCAGACCCAGGACTATCTCACTTCAAAGCCCCATCTGCAATGCCAGCATCTTCTGTGTACCTTATGTATACAAGGAACAATGCTGAGAATGCTTATTGAAGTATGGTGGCTAATTTAACTGACCAGGTATCTCTCAGGATTTACACCAGTAAATTCATTTGGTCTGTAAATCCACAGCAATTAGAGTAGCTTTCAAGAGTTTTATAAAAGGCAATTAGAAGGAAGGGATACTTAAATATATGTGCCCATCTAAAAAATTCATAAATGTTTCTTCTGAATGTTTGAAACAGTTATTTCCTTTTTAAAAGTATTTTTTGTTGTTGAAGCCAGCGTTTGGAGCAGAGAAACTGAACCCAGGTAAAGTATTTATTCAAGAAATTGATTTATCTTTGGGAATCCTGGGGACACCACATGATCTTTCTAAAATAGGCATTTGACTGTTCCCCTTCTCAAAACTCTTCAGCTGGAGTTAAGCAGAGAATTGGAGATTAGGCACCAGACATAATCTAGAAAGTGGATTTATTTATGACAGTGGCACAGGAGTTATTGCCCCGTTGCCTGTTTTCTATCACCCATGAGCTAAGAATGAATTTTCTAATTTTAAATGGCTTTTTAAAATCAAAAGAAGATGTGAAAAATGTATGAAATTCAAGTTTCAATATCCATAAAACAATTTTTTTGGCACAGAGTGATGCTTATTTGTTTATGTATCATCTATGGCTGCTTCTGCATTGCAACAGCAGAGCTGAATTGTTAAGACAGAAACCCTACAAAGCCTGAGATATTTTCTCTCTGGCCCTAGTTTGGTGCTTGCTCTAGAGGGAGTGATTAAGAGTGCAGACTTTGGGGCTTCCCTGGTGGCGCAGTGCTTGAGAGTCCGCCTGCCGATGCAGGGGACACGGCTTCGTGCCCCGGTCCGGGCGGATCCCACGTGCCGCGGAGCGGCTGGGCCCGTGAACCATGGCCGCTGAGCCTGCGCGTCCGGAGCCTGTGCTCCGCAACGGGAGAGGCCACAGCAGTGAGACGCCCGCGTACCGAGAAAAAAAAAAAAGAGTGCAGACTTCGGAGTCAGATGGAACTGGGCTCAAAACTCAGTTCGTGTGCTTGTAAAATGTTGTAGCCATTTAATGAGAAGAGGTAAACTCAGAAGAGTTGACTTAGGGATTTTTGCCTTCTATCAAGGAGAAATGAGCATAATTAGAAGTTTCTACAGTTCTTTTACTTCACAGTGTAATAATAGAGAATATAAGAATATACCTACGCAGGGGACACGGGTCCGTGCCCCGGTCCGGGAGGATCCCACATGCCGCGGAGCGGCTGGGCCCGTGAGCCACGGCCGCTGAGCCTGCGCGTCCGGAGCCTGTGCTCCGCCATGGGAGAGGCCACGGCAGTGAGAGGCCCGCGTATCAAAAAAAAAAAAAAGAAAAAAAAAGAATATACCTAAAGTGAAACCTTATACAATATATAATTGCAGTTACCTTAAGCAACCTTGTCTCAGTATTTTCGCACATGCCACTTATACTAGTGAGGACTCCGGAGTGCCAGTACCAGCACGCCCAACTCAAACTAGCTTAAACAATGAGGGGCATGGTTTCTCTCTCAAAACTGAAAAACACAGATATAAGGCATGTTTCAAGCTCCACTGCTCTGAAATCTCTGCCTTCTTTCCTGTACTGGCTTTGTCCTCATGCTGGCTATGGGGACACGGCTGCAGCGGATCCAGACCTCTCATCTTTGTGACACGTGGACACCCCCAACCAGTGAACCAGAGACTGAGCTTCACTCCAATCGGGCCAGTCTCAGGTCTCCCACCAGCCCCTGAACCAGCCTCAGTGGTAAGAAGAACGGGAGTCAGTCCCACCCCAGTGGCACCAAGGAAAGGCAGGCTAGATGTGGGGAGAAAGCCAACATTGTCCACTATAGAGTTGTATAGTGTATATACAACACTAGTGTTGTATAGTGTATATATAGTGTCCACTATAGAGTTGCATATAAGATATTACCTATAACATGTTTATCAAGAAAACCAGTCCATAATGTGCTAGGTATTTCATTTTTAACCTCTCTTTGAAACTAATGCCACTTATGTTTTCATTAAACTAGCCCTATGCCAAAAAGTTCAACAAGGGGAGCTTGGTTCCTCCCTTAAAGATACAAAATCCTAGGTTGTGGTCCTAACATTTGGGTCCCCGGTGTCTGGTTTCTTTCCAGCAACATCAAGAACTAATGAGTCTGAACTATCTGCATTGTGTTACATCACGTGATCCGATCTGGAAGCTGCCCTTGGCCTTCTAGCATTGTGGGTACTGGTACCCTTTGAGGGATTCTTGTATATCAGTAAAAATGGAAGAGAAATTTTAAAATATTTATTTCCTTATAAGAAAGCTTTTACCCTTTTTTAGTCTGAAGTAACAGCTGTCATCTATAAAGCTGACTGATGTGTTTATGTATAAAGAAGCCTACATAATATGGTTTGGGCTAGTCATAACGTGTTTTAGGAGAGTTTAGAAATATAATGACCTCTTAATTACCCATAATTGGATTCTCTTTGTAAAAATCTAAAACAAATAAAGCAAAAAAGCAAACGTTCACTTTTAACCTGCAAACCCTTGCATACAAAGTCTTAAGTTCTTATTGAAATAAAACTGAGCCATTAATGCCAGAAAATCCAGCGAGGAGGGTTTTATTTCTATTTCGAGTATACGGATTCCACGACTGGCTAGTTGTTATGATTCCACACCCTTCAGCACAGTGATTTTTAGGTCTTACAGCTGCCATTATATAATTAAACATTCCTATCATGCTTCACATTTGTTTCCTGACATGAACTTTAATTCAACACTGAAAAAGTGCCAAGTCTCATTGAGACAGATGAGATTTCTAATCCTTTAAAGGATTACAGAAATTTAGAAAATTTATAAGCTCTACGGCTGACAGATTTTGCTTTCACAGGGTTGAAATTATCACCTCCCTGCCTTTCTTAGCTCCTCGTGCTGACTTTTCTACCATCGAGGTTTACTCTCACTGCGAGCGACTTACAGCCGCATTCGACCTGGACCGGGTGACAGAGATTGAGATCCGCTCCTCCCGTTAAGGCTTCTGGCTCTAGGAGTGTTCTTTACCTCAGAAGAGCTAATTAGCTTCCTTGAAACATCCTGTTTGCAGTTCCCTGGGGAAGGGGAAGCTGAGACAACCAGCTTAAAGAGATTTTTAATTAGACTAGTGCTTTTTCAGGCAAGAAGTGATTCCGCCTCTGCCTCTGTGAGATCGGGAAGAGAGAGAAGCAGCGCAGGAGGGGCAGAGAAACGGGAGGACTTTTGTGTGTTTTCTAAGATGAGGACGATTTAGTTGTAAGTTTCAAGTATTGTGAATTCTCACATCAGCACGTATTTGGTTGTGCTTTCCAAAGCACTGTTTTGAATTATTTGCCACATAGCAAAGTTTGAGCAGAATTTTAGTGGACTTTTTTTCAGCCAGCCTACAAGACCCGCCCCCCACCCCTTGTGATTTTTCAGAGAGCATTTGGGTGCATTCGGGGGGACGGTGCATATGCACCAAAAACATTTTGGTGTTTTCAGTGATGTTACACCTCCTCAGAGAGGATGCTTCCTGATGCCTCTGTATCCTCCATCTGTGGGTCAGCTGAATTTGGTAATTCCAAGTGGAAGCGCGAAAGGTGCTCATCTCATCCCTTTTCTCTTCATTCACCTTGGGAGGGAGACTTCCCAGCCTCCGCTAGAAAAATCTCTGCCGCCAAAAATTAGGAAAATATTGTTAGTGGTTAAGAATTTACTCTTTTTAATTTTACAATCAACGACGTTCTTTTTAGATACCAAAGTGGCTGTCTTAATGTTAAACTACTCTGCTTGGAATGAATACTATTTACTTATAGATACTTCTTAGAACTAACGCTGCATATTTAAATTACAGAGAATTTTTTTTCTTAGAAGAAAACTCCCTCTTTTCTTTCCTTCAGGAATGTTACATGACATCTCTGTTGCTTGGTGAGTAATCAGACATGTAAACGGGACCTCAAGAATCAAGCTACATTTAAAGAAGACTTACTTAGAAACACTGGAGAGGACACCATGGAGTGCAAGACTGAGGGAAAAGAAAAATACCAACACAGCTTGAATTTACTGAATAAAATTAAGAACATGAAAGAACTAGCAGAGATGATTGATGTTGTACTCATCGCAGAAGGGGAGAAATTCCCTTGCCACAGGCTGGTCCTGGCTGCATTTAGTCCTTACTTCAAAGCGATGTTCACCTGTGGACTACTTGAGTGTACTCGGAGGGAAGTCGTACTTTATGACATCACAGCAGAAAGTGTGTCGGTGATATTAAATTATATGTACCACGCGGCTTTGGAGATCAGTAACGCCAATGTACAGACTGTGGCTGTGGCCGCCTATTTTATGCAGATGGAGGAAGTCTTCAGTGCGTGTCAGAAGTATATGATGGACCATATGGATGCCTCGAACTGTCTGGGCATCTATCATTTTGCAAAGCAGATTGGAGCTGAGGATTTAGCTGATCAGTCGAAGAAGTATTTATTTCAGCACTTTGCTGAGGTGAGCTTACACGAAGAGATACTAGAAACTGAAGTGCACCAACTTCTGACGCTTATTAAATCGGATGACCTGAACATATCCAGAGAGGAGAGCATTCTGGACCTAGTTCTGAGATGGGTAAATCATAACCGAGAACTGCGCACAGAGCATCTTGTGGAACTTCTGAAGCAAGTTAGGCTGCAACTGGTAAACCCTTCTTTTTTAAGACAGGCCCTGAAAAGGAACACGATGCTGCTGTGTGATGCAAATTGCATTGACATCATTCAAAACGCGTTCAAAGCCATCAAGACCCCTCAACAGCACTCTCTCAACCTTCGTTATGGCATGGAGACCACCAGTCTTTTGCTGTGCATTGGCAACAATTCCTCGGGAATCAGGTCGAGACATAGGAACTACGGAGATGCCAGTTTCTGCTACGATCCTGCATCGCGCAAGACCTATTTCATCTCGTCTCCCAAGTATGGGGAGGGTTTAGGCACTGTGTGTACTGGCGCTGTCATGGAAAACAACGCTATCATTGTGGCCGGAGAAGCAAGTGTCTCTAAACTCTCCAGACAAAAGAGCAAGAATGTTGAAATCTACAGGTCTGTATCTAGCCATATACTTGTAACTTTGTTTCCATTATCTTGCTTTGACATTAGCAGCCGAAGTACTTCTGAGGGATCACGTCTTAAATTACACGTGGTCAGAACTACCCTGTAATCGCGTAGTTTACATAGATGTAAAATCCATAACGAAATCATCCACATTTAAAAATTATTTTTCTCTCCCTTTCATTATTAAGAACATATAGTTGAATTTGCATAAGTTAAATGTATATACTTTATGATTCCTCTGTATATTTCCACTCTTAGCTTTCACTATTCATATGCTAAAATTGCTTTGTTTTTGAAGAGCTGAATATAACTTTTAACAAGAAGAAAAGTTTATTAACACTGACGCCTTTGAACTGACTTTTATTAGTTCACAATTCAGAGTAATAAGTAATTTTTTTTTCTTGACCAAAAAGTACTATTTATCTGTCAGTTTTCGTTCTGTACTTTTTAAAAAAAATTTTATTTACTTTTGGCTGTGTTGGGTCTTCATTGCTGCACGCGGGCTTTCTCTACTCGTGGCGAGCGGGGGGCTACTCTTCATTGTGGTGTGTGGGCTTCTCATTGCGGTGGCTTCTCTTTGTTGCAGAGCACGGGCTCTAGGCATGCGGGCTTCAGTAGTTGTGGCTTGTGGGCTCAGTAGTCGTGGCTCGCGGGCTCTAGAGCGCAGGCTCAGTAGTTGTGGCGCACGGGCTCAGTTGCTCCGCGGCGTGTGAGATCTTCCCGGACCAGGGCTCGAACCCGTGTCCCCTGCATTGGCAGGCGGGTTCTTAACCACTGCGCCACCAGGGAAGTCCTTCATTCTGTACCCTTAATGAGTGGGTCTTTCCTAAACCTCTAATAGTGTAAAATGTTTGTAGCCTAAGAATTCTTCAATCCTAGAACTGTAAGAGGAACACGAGTACCTGCTAAGAAGTAGTGTATGTCTAGGTCTTGTGTGTGAGGACAGAAAGATTTGTTTCCTGTTACTCAGCAAGAATTCAACCCTTAAATCTACCTGGGTGAATAAGAGTCGTACGTGTAGGTCCTTGAGCTCTCCTTACACCTCCTCCCCTCTCTGGGCCCTCGTAGCAGGGTTTCTCAGACTTTTCAGTCGCTAAGTGATGCTCGACGGCAAAGTGGGGACAGAGAAAGAATGAGAGGTCTGCTGTCTTCCTGTCACCTCTCCTCACTGCAGTACCTGCTTCAGGCTCTGGGCCCGTCCCGCTGTCACCTTCACAGGTTGAGCGAACGTCCCTTCCTCCCAGCAGCGGGGGCAAGAACACAAGCCCTGGGTAGCGACCGGCCCTCTGCCTGCGGTGGCAGAGCTGTCACCGAGCAGCAACAGGTACAGGCCCTCAGGTGCTTGTGGGCGGGGGCATGGCTCTCCTGGGACGGATCCTCTGGGTCCCTGACACTTGTTTCCTGCTTGCTCTCGGCTGAGTGCCCTTCTTTTCACCTTAGAGCCTCCTGTACAAGAACCTCGGGTTCTTTAGATACCTATTTGCTTCCTCTTAAAGGTAGTGCAGGGCTTCCCTGGTGGCGCAGTGGTTAAGAATCCGCCTGCCAACGCAGGGCACGTGGGTTCGAGCCCTGGTCCGGGAAGATCCCACACGCCGCGGAGCAACTAAGCCCGTGCGCCACAGCTACTGAGCCTGCGCTCTAGAGCCCGCGAGCCACAACTACTGAAGCCCGCGCGCGCCTAGAGCCCGTGCTCCGCAGCAAGAGGAGCCGCCGCAGTGGGAAGCCCGCGCACCGCCATGAAGAGCGGCCCCCGCTCGCCGCAGCTAGAGAGAGCCCGCGCGCAGCAACGAAGACCCAACGCAGCCAAAGATACAATGAATAAATAAAGTTTAAAAAATAAAATAAAGGTGTAGTCCACAATTCTGCCATCAGAGTTAATTCTTAACATACGTCCAACCCTCTCAAAGTGTGTGTTTTCATCCTTGAAAGTCTTTCCTCGTAACTGTTTTTGAATGCCTGCTTCCCTTTCTATGCGTGTGTCTAACTACACACCCCGTGTTTCCTTTCTTTCCTGTCTTGAACTCACGCCGGTTCCCATCACCAGCAGCTCTTCCACGTCGGTCAGAATTAGGGTAAAAGTATCAGTTGCCCTCCTCACTTCTTGCAATAATGAAACTGTCAGCAAGGCAAATAAAGAGATTATCAGAAGCACTGCTTGAGGCTTAAACGAGACTCCCAGTGCTGTCTGCATAGTTAAGGTCTTACAGTACCACCCAAGGTCACTTTGGCGCCAGGTTTGTGATACGTGTGAGAAATCATTGTCTTTGGTACACTCCTGCCATATCATCTCTGCTCCTTATCCCAACTGTCTTTGCCAAGATGCTCTTCAGTTTGCCTCTACTCTGTAGTTTATAGATTTCCATGCAGATATATTTCTTTTTGACTTAAAAGAGGAAGTAGATTAGCATTATAGTAGGTTGTTTCTTTTTTAAAAAAATACCTTTCCATCTCTTTTAACTCTCTCTCGTACTTTGGTAGACAAACAGCTGAGGATGTAAGTGTTGTCTTTAAACTGTCAGCCTCTGTGAACATTGAATGCTTTTGCCACTATTATTTTCTTCTTTATGTCATATCGAAATAGTAAGTTTTATAGTTTCATCTGGGCATTTTCTCTCCCCGTTTTTAATTCACAATGTTAAAACAAAAATCCAATTAGCAAGTTGCCCAGCAAACATGTACTTCCCATCCTTCGTGGGATTTATTTTGTTCTTAGCCTATTTTCTTAAACCGTGCCTCAGAAAACCAAAACCCATTTTTTGGTTCTATTCATATATTCATTGTCTTTGCTGCAGTAGCCCCCACCTGTAGACGCCTAATTCTTCCTTCTCCTCTAAAATCCAGAACAATTAAAAATAGTGGTGAAAATATCACCTGTGCTGCTAGGGACTTTGGTTTCCTACCTAGAATTACATAGACGACAGCTATCATGAGGTTTGATGAATGTCTGCATTCAGTTTGTGACAAGGCAGACATGCCTGCAGGGAAAACGCACCATCTTCCAACTTCCCTGTCCAGCCTGAAGGCAAATGGTGTCTCTGGGAAAGAACGTAAGAGTTGGCCTAGAACAATGGGGAAAACTTCTGTAACATGATTAGCTGTCACATGTTTGATGCAAAATTTGTTTCCAAACAACAAATTTTTTTTCTTATTTTCCATATTTTTTCTGGTTTTTGTTTTTTGTTTTTAGTTTTCAATTCCGATTATACTTTCTGGATTTTCTAGGACAGAACTCATTTCACATATTTTATCCCACCGTCCCCACGGGTACTTTTGTTCTCCTTAGACTATTTGTCCCGATCATGATTCGAGAAAATAGACTTGCCGTTGTCAAGAGGCAAGACAGAAGATGGGCACAGGCTCATCCACTTGGTGACCATGTAATGCTACACACACGCGCGCACACGCACACACGCACATGCAGAGAATTACTTAATGTGTTGGACTCTAGGAGGTGTTGGGAGACCATATCACCTAGTGTCCGTGTTCATCTCCTAAGACTCTTCTCATACCAACATAATTATTCATGGTAGAAATTACGGAAATTACCATACCTAGGAGATTAAAATAGTTGTGAAATACCCAGCAGACACCTACAGGTGGGTTTTTATACACTAGCGTGCTCTTGACTCTGTTCTAAGCCAGTCAGAACCACAAGAACAACCCTTAAAATTCTATATATCCTGCATCATCCCATTAGAAATCTGAATTTAAATATTTCCAGATTTTCTGCTCTAAACAGATTTCTTTAATGTAGTATTAAAATGAAACTTCTAGTCAACAGAATAAGACATTTTTTATGTTTATTTTTACATATTCTCTTTTAGCAAATGATTGGCTGAAAGACTTTCCTATTTGTAATTTTCTTCCCCAGAATTAGGAAATGAAGGCTAATCCCTGGATAATCTATACTTTTTCAATATATTGTTTTTTTCTAAAATTCTCTAGGTAGGTGTAGTTGACTGTTTCTGTGTACATTATATTTTGTTCAGCATTTCTTTCCCCCAGAAAACACAAACCTGTATCACTATCTTATCTTAATGTTTTTTTTCTTCTCCAATTAGAAGAACCAAATCATATTGTTTTTCGTTGGAAAAGAAACAAGTGTGTTTTTTTGGCAAGTTGTTTTTATATTAAATCTAATTCTGGGTTCTCTCTCTGTTAATTTACAGGTATCATGATAGAGGAAACCAGTTTTGGGAAAAGTTATGCACAACAGAATTTCGAGAGCTCTACGCTCTGGGCACCGTCCATAACGACCTCTATGTTATAGGAGGACAGATGAAAATTAAGAACCAGTATCTTATTACAAACTGTGTTGAGAAGTACTCTGTAGAACGGGACACTTGGAAAAGGGTGTCCCCCCTTCCACAACCGTTGGCGTGTCATGCTGTAGTAACAGTGAATAATAAACTTTACGTGCTTGGAGGCTGGACCCCTCAGGTTAAGAAATTTCCTGTGTACCTAACTGGCGTGGCTGTGCTGAGTCTGGCTGCTCTGTTGGAAAATGCTGTAGTTGTTGAATACTAAAAGAGTGTGACTCACATGTCGGTAAAATGCCTTCTATGTTAGAGACTATTAAATGGAAGATTTTAAAGTGTTAAAGCAGCCTAGGAGAATGAATTTTAAAGTGTGTTATTCATAGGCATGACTTCATTCAGTATTTGTGCTGTGTTCTTCATAACCCTTCCCATTCTTGCTAACTGTGAAGGATGCTTATGCTGAGGGGTTATCTGTAAGGAGCATCTAAGTGGGAGGCAAAGAAGCTGGATCCTCATCCCAGTTCTCTCTGCTTTATAGCTGTAATGACCTGAGGCAAGTAATTCTTAGGTCTTTTTCATATTAAAGTTCTTACTCTAAGTGGGAAACCAGAATGTTCACCCTGTGGTGGCACAACCATTTCCACGAAAGTATACTGCAATTTTAACCTCTTCATGTCTTTGCTGGGCATCAGCAGATAGAGAAACCAGAGACTGTCTTGAAGCCCGGCGAAGGGATGCAAGACAGGATGGAGAAGTCAGTAGAGTGGGACCATAGTGGCCCTTTCTCTTCTCTTTGGTGTCCCTCCGAGCGCCTTGGGGCTCTCACAGAAGTTTCACTCCAGCTGCCTTCTGCCCTGGCCAACCAGTCTTTTTAATAAAGACTAATCTTACCAGCTCATTTTCTGTCCCCATGACATAAAGTAATTTCACTTTAGCCTATATGATTTCTTCTTTCGCCAGATTCGCTTCATGATAAAACTGGTGCTTTTTTAATCATTTCATAAGCTTACATTTTGCCTTTTATGTCATATTTGTTTTAATAACAAACTTCACATTTAATACATTTTAAAATTCATGCTATGTATCATTTAATCACAGTTAGTAGCTGAAACCTGACAAATTATTTGTAATAAAGTTTTTTCAGAACTATTCGTTTACATAGTTAATTCTGCATGAATATGCTCCAAAGAAAAGCTTTTCTTTGCTTTTTTCCGCTAAAGCAAATATTAAATACTTAAATTAGAAGGAAAATTAAAACAATAAAGTCAGTATTTCCTAATTTATCGTGTCTTCAAACACGTCAGTATTTACTGCATAACGAAAGCTTTTGCTAGTCTGTACCGAATACAATACATTAAACTGCAAGAAAGCATAGGGTAGTGATTGCACCACAGTGATTATAACCCTGAGCTAAAACTAATTGCATACAACTTTCATAAGTATGGAAACTATTTCTCTGTTGGACGCCTGCATCCGAAACAAAAAGCAAAAGACATCTGAGCGTCTTTAGCTTGAAGTCACAGAAGTTCCTAACGCATTATAGACAACAGATATCACTTCACCTGAAGTTTAGGAGTCGGAAAAGCCACACACATCTGTGCGTATTCAACTTCTACTTTCTCTAGTCATTAAAAAATATATATATGTACATAAAATAAATACATAAAAATAACTGCAAATAATTTCTATTAACCCATGTATCTTTAAAATTAAATTCAGCCTACTCTTATATTATGGTATAAAAATACTCTCATTACTAAAACACTCAGATGTTTTTGTAATTTTGCTCCATTTGGATTAGAGAAATATTACGAAGAAAAATGCTTTATAAATTATTAAAATTACTTTCTCACAAATAATATTTAATCCACCACTATAAAGCTTGGTAAAATAAAATTACACTTTAAATACTATTCAAAAAAGCTTGGTTTCGTTTTTAAGGCTTTGCAGTGCTTCATTTTAAAAAAAAAATGCTGTGTGCATTGTCTCACTGCTCAGATCACACATTGTTTGCTATAACCCAACACCTTAGCCCCGTTATCGTAGAATATAAATTCCTCCGATATTGACAGTGTACTTATAACCCCAAGTCATGGGATTTGGTGTGCTTGTGAGTATGAGTCACTACAGTTAACCTCTATCTATCTCCTTGGCTGCCTGCTTTGATTAATTGCATTCAGGTACTCACGAAGATCTCTAAGTGCTATGTTATTATACTGGCTGTCATAATTTCATACAGATGGATCTTCCTGACGAAGAACCTGATCGATTAAGCAACCAGCTGTTGAAGTATGACCCCAGCCAAGATCAATGGACAGAGCAGGCACCCATGAAGTACTCAAAGTACCGATTCAGCACAGCTGTGGTCAACAGTGAGATTTATGTTCTGGGTAAGAAGAAGCTAAAAGAGTGTGAGTGTAACTGCTTTTATTTTTCTCAGCATTTTGCCTCAGTGAAAATGAAATAGTCTCCCTTCCTCTTGCACTTCAGTTCAACTATATACACAACTAGCCCCCAATTCTCTTTTGTTTCTTAATTGCTAGAGCACAGTCAGATAAGATTAAATGAAAGTCCAGTGACTTGTTGAAAGCAAAGTTATTTTTATCAAATTTTTAAGTCGCTTGGAATGCAAGACCAGTAGTGACGCATCCTTATATACCCACCAAGTAAAATATGGTGAAAAGGCAGTTAAGCCTTTGGCTGCCTTCAGCCGATGAGACGTGGGCTTTTGCAACCAACTGATTCTCTGTACTAACAGAAGAGAGAGGCAGCAGACGTAAGACGATGCCACGGATTACACCAGTCCTCTGTGTGTTGCCTCACCCACCAAACTTCTACAGAGGTTTATTAAGTAATCGTTTACCCGAATGCATTTTTTTCTTATCTCTGGCATGAAGATGCGTGGTCCTGCACCCCCCCACCGGGGACTGGTGAAAGACTGGCTCGTTCCCACTACCGTGGGTTAAAGGGACTCTGAACGTCCTCTGTGTCTCCCCATCCTTCCCACCCCTTGTATTAAGTCCTTTGCTCGTCTCATCCCCTTCCCGCTCCCTAACGTCACCCTCTGTCACCTCGCTTCCCACCCCTCCATCACCTTCCCGTGAGTATGGGAAGAAAGAGGCTGAGATAGGAGGCTGGGAGGACTGGTAAAATGATGGTGATGCCAATTCTTTATTTCGTCCCATCTGCATTGATGCCTAACTGGCAAAAACAACACGGGGAAGATGATGGGTAACAAAAAGATGGCCAGAGCAAGAAATATGGGCGGAAAGCAAACCAAGCACTTGAGCAGCTTTTTTTTTTTTTTTTTAAACTAAAGGGAAGCCGTTATCTCTTGGCTGCCTGCACAGCATGAAGCAAAATAATTAATGCACTCAAACATTAATAGTTCTATGATTTTAAGAACAAGAACATTATGCAACATAATCTATGACTGCCTCAGTTGTGAGACTCACTTGTGATTACAGGTGAGTTTTTCCTCCCGGTATATATTTGTTACTTTCGTTATAACCTTAGGCAGTGTCAAAGGCCCAGTAGAGATAACATCTAAACTAGGATCGATTACGTGGGATGGAGGTATAACTCAGGAGTGAAGGGCTGATCCACTTATTATATTAAAGTTGGAGGCAGTCAGAAGTGGGAACAAATGATGTGTCAATTGAAGCAAAATGAGATTTCCCCCACTGTGGAGCCACAACTAGGCTAAATGTGGAATACAACTGATAGTGTCATCTTTTTGTAAATTGCCTGGAAAGGACACCCAAGACAGCCTCTGGAGCTCACGCTTCACGGCATGAACGAACGTCCACTGACTGAATGGGAGGGAGTAGATTTTAAAGGACCTGTAAGATGTGGGTAAGAGAAATCGAGGAAAGAGTGCTCCGAGAAGGGAGGCGCTGGGGGAGGGCGGGGAGTACAGGAGAAAGCAAGGCAGAAGCAGAGGTTTGGAGGGGAGAAGGAGATGCTAGGAGTAGAGGATGCGAGGAGGATGAGTGAATGAGCCCACAAGAGCAGGGACGGGTGGGGCTGAGAGATGGACACGTGCGTGGGAGCAGGTTACAGAGGCTGGTGGATGAAGAATGAGGAGGACAAGAGGGAGCAGGGAGAGAGGGCTCAGAAACATGATGAGACAGTGTCTGCGGAAGGCTGCCGCGGTGAGGATATGCAGAACGCATCGCAGGTGAGAAGAAAATGTTAGTGGGGAGATCAATGAGAAAGTCTTCTGCAGCAGCACCAAATTCAGTTTCTGGGTGTTCAGGGCTGGGGACCAGACTGACAGTCTCTCAAATAATTTTCCCGTCTTGGGAGATTCCATCCGACAGGTTCCACTTTCCCAACGTTTGCTACTTAACTCCCAAATATATGTATAAGCTTTTCAGTGGAATGAATTTTAGTTGTTTAGGTATTTTTGTGGTACACTTAGTTCAGATTTAATTGTTCACTGCAAATATAACTGGAAGGTGGGCAAATATCATACAGAGCCCTGAAACCTTCTCGATGACTCACACAGGTACCATGCACTCATGTGTTAATTGTCTTAGCAAAAGCCCTGTCTGCTTTTGGGAATCTATATGTGTCCCACGGTGACTGGAGTCACTGCCAACTAGTACAGCAAAGAGCCCTCTCCCCAATACCTGTGTTGGATTTAATTCCTTACGATCTCTTAGATAGTCTACAGGCTACCCCAGAAGAGCAGCCACTGAAATCTCCTTCACCGTGGAAGAAGTATGATCAAGGGGGGAGGCACCAGATCCTGACTCCATCATTTACTACCTCGTGTGTCCCTAGTCTAGTAAATCTTTTTTTTTGGGGGGGGGGCGGTAATATCAAAATTTGAATGCCTGCCTCTTACAGACATGATTAAATCAAATAATGTATGTAAAATCCCTACAATATAAGTATTCAGATGTTTTAACTAAAGTTCTTTGAGCCCTTCATGTTACAGACACTTTGCTTAATTCTTTACATAAAAAATTTCATTTAATGGTCATAAAAAACTGACAAAGTATTAATTCTCTCTGTATGACCGACTAGATATCTAGACTGATCCTCCCACTGAAAATACCAAAAAATGTTAGGTGAAACGTGTTTAAAATCCCCTGAACTAAGAACTGTTATGGCAGTAAACATTCAGTGGGCCAGAATCTAAGTGAAAGCAGGAGACTTCTAGCTATGGAGAAGTGAAAAGGGAGACAGCCCCTCCCCAAAAAGCAACTATAAAGACAGATAAATGTGTCAAAAACAACAATTTCAGATCTCTGGAAATCAACCAAAGATAAACAACAATTTGAGAAGAGCTTAGTTTCTGGAAACTGCTGAACTTGAAGTCAGTCTTCAGGCAGCCTGTGACATCCTGGCCTGAGACTGCCCCGACCTGCAGCCCAGAGCATTCTGCGTGGTAGTTCTACTGGAGTGGGACTAGCTGGGAATCCTGGCAGCTTTGTTTGCCCAAGGGGGCTGATATGTCTGGGAGCAGAGGGTGGAAAACCCACACTCAGAGTGGCAAATGGAAAAAGCCTGCAGCTCTCCTAAGCTTGAGCTTTTACTCCTGGCTGGGACGGCAACAGATAAGAAAACTAGCCAGAAATGAAACAGAGATCTTTTAGGGAAATCCTAGAATAAGAGCAGATTTGAGAAGTCTGAAGAAAGAATCTGTGAACTTGAAATAGATCAATAGAAATTACATAATCTGAAGAAGAGAGGCGAAAAAAATTGAAGAAAAATTAGCAGAGCCTCAGAGACATATGGAATAACATGAAACCTACCAACATAGGTATAATGGGGATCCTGAAAGGAGAGAGGGAAAGGAGCAGGAAATCTCTTTTCAAATGAATATTTGTCAAAAACTTCTCGGGCTTCCCTGGTGGCACAGTGGTTGAGAGTCCGCCTGCCGATGCAGGGGATACGGGTTCGTGCCCCGGTCCGGGAAGATCCCACGTGCCGCGGAGCGGCTGGGCCCGTGAGCCATGGCCGCTGAGCCTGCGCGTCCGGAGCCTGTGCTCCGCAGCGGGAGAGGCCACAACAGTGAGAGGCCCGCGTACCGCAAAAAAAAAAAAAAAAAAATTTCTCAAACTTGATGGGAAAACATTAATCTACAGTTCCAAGAAGCTCATCAAATCCCAAGTAAGATAACTTCACAGAGATCCTCACCATAACACATCATAGACAAACTATTGAAAGACAGAAAATCCTTTTTTTAAAAATTAATTAATGAATTTATGTTTGGCTGCATTGGGTCTTTGTTGCTGCGCACAGGCCTTCTCTAGTTGTGGCGAACGGGGGCTACTCTGTTGCGGTGCGCGGGCTTCTCATTGTGGTGGCTTCTCTTGTTGTGGAGCATGGACTCTAGGCGCACAGGCTTCAGTAGTTGTGACTCACAGGCTCTAGAGCGCAGGCTCAGTAGTTGTGGTGCACGGGCTCAGTTGCTCCACGGCATGTGGGATCTTCTTGGACCAGGGATCAAACCCGTGTGCCCTGCATTGGCAGGTAGATTCTTAACCACTGTGCCACCAGTGAAGTCCCCAGAAAATTCTTAAAAGCAGCAAGAAAAGAATGACGTCACATAGAAGGGAAAAACAATACGCTCAGCCGGTGACATATCAGAAATAGTGGAGGCAAGAAGGCAGCAGGGGGCTTCCTTGGTGGCACAGTGGTTAAGAATCCGCCTGCCAATGCAGAGCACACGGGTTCGATCCCTGGTCCGAGAGGATCCCACATCCTGCGGAGCAACGAAGCCCGTGCACCACAACTACTGAGCCTGCGCTCCAGAGTGCTCCGCACCAAGAGACGCCACCGCAATGAGAAGCCCGCGCACCGCAACGAAGAGTAGCCCCCTCTCGCCACAACTAGAGAAAGCCTGCGCACAGCAACGAAGACCCAACACAGCCAAAAATAAATTAATTAGTTAATTTTAAAAAAACAAACAATTAGCAACTGAGTCTAACGACATAAAAAATGATTATGTCATCAAAAATTCTTAATATAAAATGAAAGAACTGAATCCAGCAACACAAAATATTATTATATATAACCATGACCAAGTGGAATTTATCCCAGGAGTGCAGGAATGCAAGGTGGCTTTAATATTAAAAACTCAATTAATATAGTAAGCCATATTAATATAGAACAAAAACCAAATGATCACCTAATAGATGTAGAAAAAGCATTTGACTTGAAATTATTTACAAAACAGAAACATCACAGACTTAGAGAACAAACTCATGGTTACCAGGGGGGAAGGGGGAGGGGGAGGGATAGTTAGGGAGTTTGGGATTGACACGTACACCCTGCTATATTTAAAATGGATAACCAAGAAGGACCTACTGTATAGCACAGGGAACTCTGCTCAACATTATGTAACAACCTAAATGGAAAAAGAATTTGAAAAAGAACAGATACCGTATATGTATAACTGAATCACTCTGCTGTACACCTGAAACTAACACAACATTGTTAATCAACTCTACTCCAATATAAAATAAAAATTTAAAAAAAGAAAGAGCATTTAACAAAATCCAACCCCCTATCATAATAAAAATTCTCAACAAATTAGGACTAGAAGGGAATTTCCTCAACTTATTAAAAGGTATTATGAAAAGACGACAGCTATGGTACATAGTGGTGAAAGACAGCTCTTATTTCTAAGATCAGGAACAACTGACAATTGCCTGTTCTTGCTACTCATATTTACATTGAAACAGAGGTTTTAGCCAGTGCAATAAGGCAATAAAAAGAAATTAAGCCATACAGATCGGAAAGGAAGTGTTTAATAGTCTTTATTCACAGATCATATAATCCTACATGTAGAAAATTCTAAGAAAGCTACAAGAAAAGAAAGAGAGAGAGTGGGGGGGAGAGAAAGGAAGGAAGTGAAAGAAAGAAAGCAAAAAAGAAAGAATACTAGAACTAATCATTAATTTTAGCCAAAGTCACAGGATACAAAATCAGTGTACAAAATTAATTGTGGGATTTCCCTGGTGGCACAGTGGTTAAGATTCCATGCTCCCAATGCAGGGGTCCCGGGTTTGATCCCTGGCCAGGGAAGCACATCCCACATGCATGCCACAACTGAGAGTTCACATGCCACAGCTGAAGAGCCCATGTGCAGCAACTAAGGAGCCCACATGCCACAACTAAGGAGGAGGCAAGCTGCAACTAAGGAGCCCACGAGCCACAACTAAGACCTGGTGCAACCAAATAAATAAATAAATATTTTTTAAAAATTTATTTGTATTTATATGTGCTAGCAATGAACATTCCAAAAATGAAACTGGGAAAACAATACTTCCCAATAACATCGAAATGAATAAGATATGTATGAATAAATTCAACCCAAAAAAGTGTGAGAATCATACACAGAAAACTATAAAACACTCCCAAGAGAGTTAAAAAAGAGCTACATAGGGGACTTCCCTGGTGGTCCAGTAGTTAAGAATCCAGGGCTTCCCTGGTGGCGCAGTGGTTGAGAGCCCGCCTGCCGATGCAGGGGACACGGGTTCGTGCCCCGGTCCGGGAAGATCCCACATGCCGCGGAGCGGCTGGGCCCGTGAGCC
>NC_041231.1:6024925-6033293 GCF_002837175.3 Physeter macrocephalus
CGGAGTCTGTGCCCCGCAACGGGAGAGGCCACGGCAGTGAGAGGCCCGCGTACCACAAAAAAAAAAAAAAAAAAAGAATCCAATGGTTAAGAATCCAATACAAAGGATATGGTTTCTATCCCTGTTTGGGGAACTAAGATCCCACACACCACAGGGCAACTAAGCCTGCACACGCCGCAACTACTGAGCCTGTGCGCTCTGGTGCCCGCGCACCTCAACTAGAGAAGCCCGCATGCTGCAGCAAGATCCCGTGTGCCACAACTAAGATGCAATGAAGCCAAATAAATAAACAAATTAATTAATTTAAAAAAGTGGTTCCTTCTGCATTTGTTGAAAAAAATAAAAATAAATTAAAAAGAGCTAAATATATAGAGACATATTCCTTGTGTACGGATTTGAAGACTCAATATTGTTAAGATAGCAATATTCCCCCAATTGATCTATAGCTTCATTGTTTTTTAAAGTTGACAAGCTGGTCTTAAAATTATGTGTAAATGCAAAGAACCCAGAATAGCCAAAACAATTGTGAAAAAGAAGGAAGTTTGAGGACTTATTTAACCCATTTTTAAAACATAGAGTTACAGTAATCGAGCTATAGTGGTATAAAACCAACGGCAGACATATATATCAATGGTACAGAAATGAGAGTTCAGTAATACATTTTTACATTTTTACTCAGTTGATTTTTGACAAAGGTGTCAGGGCAATTTCAGTGGGGAAAGATGAACTTTCCAACAAATGTGTTCAGCCCATTACCTCACACCACAGCAAAAAAAAAGGAACAATACTGTATCGTGCACTTAAAATTTTGTTAAGATGGTAAATCTCATGTTAAGGTTTTTTAGCACAATGAAATAAAATTTAAAAAAATTAAAATTACAAAGCATGCTGTTAAGGTAAGAAAGATGTAAAGGGGTGGGGGAAACACACATACTGAGGAGAGAAAATATGGTGTAGAAATTGAAAATTATACATTGAAGGAAGTAGGAAGAAGGAGGTAGCAAGAGCCCTGGGCTCGAGGGGAGAAGCATCGAGAGACTCATGCGTGAAAACAGTTATTAGGAGCTGAGTGCAAACGAGGAGAGGTCTTCTCAGAATTGAAGGGAGAAAAAAATTCAGTGGAAAGTAAGTCTTTTTAAATAACAGGTAAAATTCAATTGAGTAACATGGGTGTCAGATAGACTAATACTTTCCATCAGAGAGATACTGTGTTTTCTTTTTTTGGTTTTTTTTTTGTTTTTGCGGTACGCGGGCCTCTCGCCGCCGCGGCCTCTCCCGTTGCGGAGCACAGGCTCCGGACGCGCAGGCTCGGCGGCCACGGCTCGCGGGCCCAGCCGCTCCGCGGCACGTGGGATCCTCCCGGACCGGGGCGCGAACCCGGTTCCCCTGCATCGGCAGGCGGACTCTCAACCACTGCGCCACCAGGGAAGCCCTGGATACTGTGTTTTCTTATCATACTGCAGTTTGAGTCAACGAATACACGTTGGGGCATAAGATGTGTCAGACCCTGGGCTGAGTGTCGAGGACCCAGGGATGGGAGACACACGCTGAGTCCCGAAGGAGTGATGGCCTAGGACAAGGTACAGACAGATAACCGTGCACACGTAGGGCTAAGTGCACGCCTATGTGGACACATGGTAACACCTACGAGGATGGTAACTGACTCACGCCACGGGTAGGAATTAGTCGAATGAAGAAGAAGGAGAATGATGCACTTGGCGCCAGGAACAGGACGAGTGCGAGTGTGGCAGAGAAAGATTACGTGGAGTTACTTTAATGCTCTAATGTCTCACTTCCCCAGTGAGCATTAATTTGGTCTCTTTCTCAATTAAAGGCCGACTACTGGTTGCTGTTAAAGGATAAGACCACTGCTCAGTATCGGAAATCAAAAGCGCTGACGTTATTGCTCAGCTACGTGCAGGAGGGTGAGCTGGTCAGAGACCTTCTCATGGGGCAAAGCAGATGGATAATCATAAGATTGTGGGCAGGAGTTTGTTTTGGACTAGTGTTGTCACGAAGGTGGGAGTGGGGTGTTGTGAACCTTAGACGTGTGGTTTGTGTTTGTTGCAGAGGCAGGGGTGTCAAGTCAGCCTCGGCAGAGGCGTCAGCGATGAGTCAGCTTCTGACCGGCTGTCTTTAGGGGCAAGGCTCCATCTGACCGGCTGCTCCAGAGGCAAGTTCACTGAAGCAGTTGCCACCGACTGATTAATCAGGTTGAAAACCAGTTCTGAGGTTGGCTTCTAACAATGCCTGTAGTAAAAATAGTTTTTTCTTAGGGGTGCAGACCTTTTATATATTCTCGCCCTCCCCTTTGGTCTTCTATCAGCCAAAGCAAAAGGAGAGACCAGGAGTGTGATCCAGATGTCCTCCACTGTGCTTGATTCTCCTTGAAGACAAGAATTTATCTGTGGGTCTGATTTTCAGTTTGCGTGTCCATCAGCATAAGTCCATTCTGTTTTTGTCTCTAAGTCATCTGTTGGAACATTTGTTAGGACAGTGGCTCTGCAGACTTAAGACTCTGGATAAACAAATCAAGCCGTGCAACATACAAGTGTAACAGATTATTACACAGAGGAGGTGGAGGACGCTGTAAAGGCAGCATCTGTATTTTTCCAGGTCCGACCATGAAGACACATCCCAACAACTGCCTGAGTCTTCCTTGATAGTCTTCTTTGATAATCCACTTTTCTTTCTGCACGGATAGAAATTGTTGTACCTCATCTGTGGCGTTGATCCAGGTACAAAATGAAGTGTCAGCCATGGCACAGACTCCCCTTGGTCAGCAACCGAAAAATCCAAGGCTTTGCTGATTTCCATAACTATCTGAGCAAAGGAATTTTAACCAGTTGGTTTACTATTTTCTACATCAGCCAAAGTGGGGGACAAATTGTTGAGGACCCCCTGAGTTGAAGAGCAGCCATGCATGGGATGGTTAGCCTCAGGATTCTACTCCACCAGTGTTCGTCCTGTCCTTTCAGGCTCTGTTAGAGGATGTAAACCTCTGAGGGTATTGGGACATGGACACTGAGACACACTGTCTAACTAATAGGCTGATAGGACAACCGGTCCTGGTCCTGGACTGGTACCCGGAGCCTGGCTCACACACAGGAAGAGAGAAGCAGGGGGCTGCATTAGAGATGTGATCAGCCTCACTGGAGCCATAGGTAGACTGTCTTTAGGGCTCGTGGTAAACTGTCACTATTACATCCCAAGAAAACTGTTATCCCTTTGTGTCAGTGCAAGGACATTTTTTTTCATTTTCGTATTGTATCATTATTGGTCACATTCGCGTAGCCTGTCTCTATATCATACTTCCAACTAGCTGCACAAGCAACAGTTTGGGAGAGCCAAGTAACAGAGTTACGACCGTCATCATCCCTCAGTGAGACAGTAGAGAGAAAAATATCATCAGAGACATAAAGAATAAAAATACACACAAAAAACTGTGACAGTGGTTTTAGCAGAATCTTGTTCTGATGGTCTTAGGCAGAAGTGTTTGCTTTGGGCAGTGGTCTCTTTAGCTCAAGGATTTTCCGTGGACCAAATGCTTCTGGAGGTTATATGGAGAACCTCAGTTTAAGATCAGTTTAATGGGTGTGTGTCCAGTTCTGTTTACTTTCTAAAACTCTTTGAAAATGTTCATCCCATGTTAGATCTAAATCGGCAATCTTCCATTCCGACTTATTTTTTCTGAGACTCCTTTTTCAGGTTTCAGTCCATTTACAAAAAGAGAGGACAAGGTTTGCTCTACCTTAGCTACTGAGTGTACCCAAGAAAACTGTTTGAAGGTTTCCTAAAGTCTATTTCTTTAAAGTCTCCTGTTGTTTCACCTTCATGGGTGTTTACATTTTGAATCTTTGTGTTGTATTACTTATCCAGCACTACTCAGATGACTACATGGACGAGGCCCCTGTCTACAAAAGTTTATCATTTTACTTAAGGGGTAAAACATACCTTTCAGTGAGCAGATAATCCACCTTGACAGTCTGTGTCCTGAGTAGTGCAGCAACTGTTCTCCTGGCATTGGAAATTAAGAAAGTCTATACAGTTACGTTTTCCAAGTAATTGATGCCAGCACCTTTAAGTGTCAAATTTTGGTCACATTTTTAACTAGAAAAAAAATATTTTAAGTTATCACAGTCTTCTCTGCCTCATGAGAAATGGCTTTGGAGGAAAGTTAATAATTGTTGAAGAACTACTAAATGGTAGGTGCTGTCCATGTATGGTCTCAGTTCTCACAATAGCCTACAAAGGAAGGCCTTTGTTTATTTTTATCACACAAATAGTGCGATTAAGTCCAGGATGCAAACCCAAATCTGTCCCGTTTCAAAGTTAAAATAACTTTTAAAAATAACTCTTTCATTACGAACATCAAAAATCATGCTCCTCTGAACGTGAGGGCCATACCCTGGCTGTTGGTTACGTAGGACTGCTTGTCCCCTGAGCTGGAAGGCCCCCGACTGCTGCATTTTGATGGCTCTTCCTTTCCTCAGTTGTGGTCTCTTCACTTCTCACTGCTGTCATCGTACTGTCCACGCAAGACTGTGCAAACGGTACCTACAGATTGCACGTGCAGACAGTTGTGCAGGCATACAGACTGTACATACAATTAGGCCAGAAGGCCACGGATCTTTAACAGTGACTCCAGTTTTTACGGGATAAAATTCAAGATCTCTGTCACAGCACTGCTATTGGCTTTGTTCAGGCTTTGCACCCATGTTCTCAGCAGTGGCGTGCAGTGGCTTCTGTTAAATGAGGGGTGACTGTAACAGGAGCACCTGAGTCCCAGGGGCCTGAAAGCCCTCGAATCTAACTACTATGGGGGTAGATATAGACATGAGGGGTAATCTAGCTCAGTTAATAAATGGCCCTTGCCTTTACCTTATTATATTTTGATAAATCTTCTGGGGACTTCCCTGGTGGCGCAGTGGTTAAGAATCCGCCTGCCAATGCAGGGGACACGGGTTCGAGCCCTGGTCCAGGAAGATCCCACATGCCGTGAGCAACTAAGCCCGTGCGCCACAACTACTGAGCCTGCACGCCACAACTACTGAGCCCATGTGCCACAACTACTGAAGCCCGCGCGCCTAGAGCCCGTGCTCCACAGCAAACAGAAGCCACCGCGATGAGAAGCCCACGCACCGCGACAAAGAGTGGCCCCTGCTCACCGCAGCTAGAGAAAAGCCCGCACGGCAATGAAGACCCAATGCAGCCAAAAAACAAAAAAAAACCCTTCTGAGTTAATCCCATCTATACAAAGATTTCCCAGGTGTCTTCTTTGCTTGAAATAAAGTAAAGGTCCTCCTGAAGACAAACCCTATCCCTGCCACTTATTATCACCCCATGATTTCAAGCAAGTTGGGTCACTTCTCAGAGTCTGTTTTGTTTTTTTTTTTTAAAGGTGTTTGGCTGATTAGACCATCATTTCTTTTCTTTTCTTAACATCTTTATTGGAGTATAATCAAAAATCATGCTCCTCTGAACGTGAGGGCCATACCCTGGCTGTTGGTTACGTAGGACTGCTTGTCCCCTGAGCTGGAAGGCCCCCGACTGCTGCATTTTGATGGCTCTTCCTTTCCTCAGTTGTGGTCTCTTCACTTCTCACTGCTGTCATCGTACTGTCCACGCAAGACTGTGCAAACGGTACCTACAGATTGCACGTGCAGACAGTTGTGCAGGCATACAGACTGTACATACAATTAGGCCAGAAGGCCACGGATCTTTAACAGTGACTCCAGTTTTTACGGGATAAAATTCAAGATCTCTGTCACAGCACTGCTATTGGCTTTGTTCAGGCTTTGCACCCATGTTCTCAGCAGTGGCGTGCAGTGGCTTCTGTTAAATGAGGGGTGACTGTAACAGGAGCACCTGAGTCCCAGGGGCCTGAAAGCCCTCGAATCTAACTACTATGGGGGTAGATATAGACATGAGGGGTAATCTAGCTCAGTTAATAAATGGCCCTTGCCTTTACCTTATTATATTTTGATAAATCTTCTGGGGACTTCCCTGGTGGCGCAGTGGTTAAGAATCCGCCTGCCAATGCAGGGGACACGGGTTCGAGCCCTGGTCCAGGAAGATCCCACATGCCGTGAGCAACTAAGCCCGTGCGCCACAACTACTGAGCCTGCACGCCACAACTACTGAGCCCATGTGCCACAACTACTGAAGCCCGCGCGCCTAGAGCCCGTGCTCCACAGCAAACAGAAGCCACCGCGATGAGAAGCCCACGCACCGCGACAAAGAGTGGCCCCTGCTCACCGCAGCTAGAGAAAAGCCCGCACGGCAATGAAGACCCAATGCAGCCAAAAAACAAAAAAAAACCCTTCTGAGTTAATCCCATCTATACAAAGATTTCCCAGGTGTCTTCTTTGCTTGAAATAAAGTAAAGGTCCTCCTGAAGACAAACCCTATCCCTGCCACTTATTATCACCCCATGATTTCAAGCAAGTTGGGTCACTTCTCAGAGTCTGTTTTGTTTTTTTTTTTTAAAGGTGTTTGGCTGATTAGACCATCATTTCTTTTCTTTTCTTAACATCTTTATTGGAGTATAATTGCTTTACAGTGGTGTGTTAGTTTCTGCTTCATAACAAAGTGAATCAGCTATAAAAATATGGAACGCCTCACAAATTTGTGTGTCATCCTTGCCAGGGGCCATGCTAATCTTCTCCGTATCGTTCCAATTTTAGCGTATGTGCTGCCAAAGCGAGCGCTGAGCCTGTTTTTCTTCATTCATAAAATGAGGATGCTAATAACACAGTTGTGACACTTGAGAGAGATGGATACTGTGCCAGGCATTTAAGTGCTCAATAAATGATAATGATAGTGATTATTCTTACTGAAATAAGTGGCAAGGGGTCCTTTTACACTCTAGTGCCCTAATAATGCTCAAAATCTTCCTCTAGTAGCCTGCGGTATTCCAGCTCCACCCTCAACAGGTCTCTGTGCTGGTCGTGCGGCCTACTGAGGGGCCGTCCCTGTGTTGGGGTCACGCTGTCCTCATGCATTTGGAGTCTAAGGACCGTCTCTTTCTACTCTCTTCGCTTCCTCTCCTTGCAAACACACACAGTGACCCAGAGCACATTCACACAGCTTGCACTTCTGCGTGGGGAGGGACTCTTAAAATGTTGTCTAGGATGCGTTCCTCCATGGGAACTAAAGGTGAACCCGTCAGACTGCTGGACACTCTGGCTCATGCTGACCCTAACTGGAGTTGTAAAGATTTAAGAACGTTGGCCTCAGTTAAAATCTGCGCTAAATTTTCATTGTGGACATGCTTGTTTTTGAAAACCACGTCATCACAGATACGATGAGTAATCTGAACTTAGATGAAAATGATTTCTGGAATTATGGCAAACTAGCAAGGGGTGTATTAGTCAGCTATTGGATGGTTTTTCCTGGAAAACTATATATTTCCTTCTTAAAAACGCAGAAAAAGATATGCCTCGATCGTTTGCTTAAAGTGGTTCTATTGCTCATGCAGTTACGTGGGCACTTTCCCAGCTTCCCCGCGCTGCGATTGGCTCTTCTGGTGGCTAACTTCCTGGAAAGCTTAAAATAATTCAAAGAGTCTATATGCGCCTTATGAATAAATGAGGCCCTTACTAAAAACCCAGGTATTGAAAATGGGCTGATTTCCATTTTGACTTTTTTCTGAGAGCTTTCTCGGGTAGCCCTTTCTCAGGAAGAGCAGGAAGAGTGGGGCCGTGTGTTGATGACAGAACCCTTTGAAATCCTCTGGGAGGAGACCGAGGAGAAGGGTGCCGCTCAAGGTCATGCATTTTAAGATGCTTTGTACTTTAAGAAAGATCTTTTGTCATGTGCACCATGGGAGCTCATTATGAGACAAACTACTTTAATCCAAAATATATCTTAATCTTCTAAAAAAAGTTCTCTAAAAAGATAGTCCAAAAAATTTTAGGTTAATATATTCTATTGCTATGAGAAAACGTTAACTCCTCGTTTTAAAGGCTTTCAATCCTACTTTTATGAAGAATCAAGTAGGAAATGAATTAGATGCAGACTCTTATTAGTAAAGTTTTGAGAAACATAGAACCTTCTGGGCTCCACCTCATTAAACCCAATTGTGAGCTCTTGTTGACGCTCTGTTATAAAAATACCAATTTGAATATGGTACCAGGGGTTCTCTCTTTGAAAAATGTTTTTGTGAGATAAACTTTAGCTCTCATAGTATTAGTTACACTTTTGAATATATTATGCTTGCTTCTGAAATGACAATGTACATTCATAAATATACTTTGGGTTTCCATCAAGTGTGGTTTTTTTAAAAAACTTTTTCTTCTTTTAAAATTTTATTTATTTATTTTTTTTTTGTGGTACGTGGGCCTCTCACCGTTGTGGCCTCTCCCGT
>NC_041231.1:6033793-6131781 GCF_002837175.3 Physeter macrocephalus
CTGCATCGGCAGGCGGACGCGCAACCACTGCACCACCAGGGAAGCCCTTTAATTTTATTTTTTTAAAAAATAAATGTATTTATTTTTGGCTGCATTGGGTCTTTGTTTCTGCACGCGGGCTCTCTCTAGTCGCGGTGAGCAGGGGCTACTCTTCGTTGCGGTGAGCAGCCTTCTCACTGTGGTGGCTTCTCTTTTTGCAGAGCACGGGGTCTAGGCACGCGGGCTTCAGCAGTTGTGGCTCACCAGCTCTAGATCACAGGCTCGGTAGTAGTGGCACACGGGCTTAGTTGCTCCGTGGCATGTGCGATCCTCCTGGACCAGGGATCGAATCCGTATCCCCTGCATTGGCAGGCGGATTCTTAACCACTGCGCCACCAGGGAAGCCCCCCATCAGGTGTTTTTAAAAAGTCAAATTGTATTCAGAAGTTGCTTTAGTTTGACAGGTCAGGCGAAGTCAAATATAGAAAGTGAGCGCTGGAATCTATTTGTGGAAACGTTTAGACCTTTCTCAGGCTGGCCCCAGCCGCCCTCTGCAGCCACCTCCCCCCCAGCCCCAGTCTTGAGCTCGGAGGGTCATTCCTGAACAAGCCTCCCCTCTGCACTGTGTTTACGCTCTTCGCTCTGCTTTTAAGCCTCTGCCTCTGGACAACGCGTCCTTCAGGGTCTGGCAGAAACGCCATCTCCTCGAGGTGGTTTGCGTGAATCACTGGCACTGTTCTTGGCAGGGCTGCTCTGCCTCTGCCTGTGGCCCTCCCCATGCTCCTGGGATCATCGAGGGGCAGACGCCCTGCCTCACTCTTGTCTGTGTCTCTTCTGACAGCCGCCGGGCCTGCTCCACGTGATGGATGTTTACAAATGTCAGCTGACTGAACTGACCTTTCTATCCTGCTCTTCCATCAGGGCAAAAGCCTCAAAAATCATCAGAGCTACAGGCCTTGTGAAGAATTTTTTTTTTTTTTGCGGTACGCGGGCCTCTCACTGTTGTGGCCTCTCCCGTTGCGGAGCACAGGCTCCGGACGCGCAGGCTCAGCGGCCATGGCTCACGGGCCTGCGGCATGTGGGATCTTCCCGGACCGGGGCACGAACCCATGTCCCCTGCATCGGCAGGCGGACTCTCAACCACTGCGCCACCAGGGAAGCCCAAGAATTTTTTAAAGCAGGGACTTTTCACTTCCCTGTCCGAGGAGCCAGGTAATAGCAAGTCTCCCCATGCGGCTACAGGTGTTGTTTTCTCCAGCGGACAGCGCTCTGCCCCCGCGCACCACGAGGGGGGGGTTACACAGAGGGTTCCAGTTACTGCAGTAAATACGTGTCAGAGATCAGTCTAGAGGTGAATTACGTTGTGAGATACAAGGACCGTGGTCCTTCATCACGGTTAAGGTTTTGCCTTTTTCTTTCTTTTGATAAAATTCTGGAGACTTCCCTGGTGGCACAGTGGTGAAGATTCCGTGCTCCCAATGCAGGGGGCCCAGGCTGGATCCCTGGTCAGGGAACTAGATCCCACACGCTGCAACTAAGAGTTCGCATGCCACAACTAAGGAGCCCTCCGGCCGCAACTAAGACCCTGTGCAACCAAATAAATAAATATTAAAAAATAAATACATAAAATTCCGAACAGTTTTTTAATAAATATAAGTTTGCCTCAGATTACCCAGGCTGTTCATTAAAATGGCAGATTCCTGGCCCTCACCCTTGGCCAATTCTGGGCTAGTGGATCTGAAGTGGGACCTGGAGATCTGAGCTGTGGGAAGTGTCAGGCGATTCTGGTGGGAATGCCCACAGGACCGCACGTTGAGAAACACCGATACTGTGAGGAAAGGAAGAGGTGACATCATGTTAATGGAGGTTTTATATGCTCAAAATATTGACTAAGCCTATGGTACATAATCGGGCCCTGAGCTGGCTTTTAGGAGAGACCCAGAGATGAATGAGGCAAGGTGTCTTCCCTTGGACAGCTCGTGTGTTCCAGGAAGCTAGGTCAGGCCATTGGTCAGAGCATCCTGTACTCACAGGTCATCAGAGCAGGCTGTTGGGTGCGTCCTGAAGCCATTCCAAGGGCGTTCTGGGCTTAGAGACACACTTCTTAAGCTCAGATTGAACAAGGAAAGAAATGTACTTTTTCAACGGCCCAAGAAGTTCTCCAGGGAATGCCAGCGTCTGCTTTATTCTGAGAAAAGACTTGGATTTGAACTACACTGAATGACTCACCATGTTTTTGCTGTCAGTGTCCATGAAATGTATTTGCAGTTAATCCTATGAAGGATTTTCACCTTGATTATCTGGCACCCTCAGTGGGGAACCCAGAAACAAGTACTCTCAGAGGCCAAAGTTTGCCTGTGGCTCTCAAATCGCAACTTAGCTTTAGTCATTTTCATCACTGACATCCTACAAATTCACAGAGAGTAGACAGTTCCACATTTCATTGTGACAGTTAGTGAGAAATTGCACTCTATTCGATCAAGGTATATAATTACAATGCTGTATTATAATGGTTTCATATTTGTCTTTGATTTCTCAGTAGACTGTGTCTTATGGAAAAAAAAAAACAACACCTTAAACTTGTTATTCTCTAACACGTAGTACGGATATGAAGCGGATAGCCAAAGTATGTTTACAGATTGCTTAAAACTAACTAAAGGGCTTCCCTGGTGGCGCAGTGGTTGAGAGTCCGCCTGCCGACGCAGGGGACACGGGTTCGTGCCCCGGTCCGGGAGGATCCCACATGCCGCGGAGCGGCTGGGCCCGTGAGCCGTGGCCGCTGAGCCTGCGCGTCCGGAGCCTGTGCTCCGCAACGGGAGAGGCCACGACAGTGAGAGGCCCGCGTACCACAAAAAAAAAAAAAAACAAAAACAAAAAAAAAACTAGAAGTTTAAAGCGTTTTTGATGCTGAAATGAGAGAATGTTTGGAAGCTTCTACGGTGTGAAAACCCGATGGACAGAGATGATAATGTTACTGAGAACAGGTGAGAAAATGTCTTAGGAGGATGTTGTCCGGGCCTCTGACTTGTTTATGTTTGCAGAAAAGCTTAAGGGAACACAGCCAAAGCCTTGTGCTACTACACGTTTTATGCTTTGCTTTTATGAAAAGAGGTAAATTGCTAAAAGCCACACCGATAGCAAGAATTTTGTTCAACAAAGCAAATTTTAGGTATGTCTTCATGTAGCCTAGTGTATAGAACCATCTATGTCCATAGCATATTGTGAAAACAGATCATTTTGTTACTTCTGAATCCTTAAGAAAATGTTAAATCTGGAATCGTCAATTCACTACGGCGGGGAATAACGTAATATATGTTTTAAAACGGCGTGAAGACTTGAAATGGAAAAACTTTGATGCTTTTAAGAAGAAGATATCAATTATTTTAAAATCCTGTCATTTTGAGTAAAATGTATTATCTTCAACTACTTTATCCTAATTTATACTTGTGATCATTTTTTTTAATCACTCCCTTACTTTACCTGTTCTTGGGTAAATGTAGAAACGAGCACAAATTATCACTTTCTGTAAATCATTTCATTTACACAAAAGACGAATATACCAAAGACTTATTAAGATCTTTTTTTCTTGGCCGCGCCATGCAGCTTGCGGGATCTTAGTTCCCCGACCAGGGATCAAACCTGGGCCCCGGTAGTGAAAGCACCAGAGTCCTAACCACTGGACCTCCAGGGAAGTCCCAAGACCTTTTTTCTGTAGTAGTTATTCAGCACATACTGTCAAGCCTCCTTTAGAAGAAACTCAGGGAAAAGAAGGATGCATACTTTGCCTTCATACTTTACATCTTGTGTGTCTACACTTGCAAGGTGCGGAATATATTTGATTAATGGTTCTTTGCAGGGTCACTTGAGAGAAGTATTAGTATAAACTTGGCCTGCGTCCTGCTAGGTTATGACCAGCCCAAGTTAAGGGAGGTCAATGATGGTTCAGGCAGGCAGACCTGGGGGAAAAATGAGCCCAACAACAGACACCAGCAATTTCTCTCCATGTCTGGGCTGAGAGTCCTATATCCTTGAGAAGATAATATTTATTATCTGACAGGAAGTGAGTTTTCAGCTGTTTGGACTCAGCGCTTGACACATTCTGGAAAGCTAGTCATCACTTTTTGTTCTGACAAAAGAGTGTAAGAAGAAAAATAAAGTACCCGGGGCGCAGGTGAGGAGCTGGTCCATTCATGCGCTCATTTATTTTTTCTTGACTCTCTGCCCTGGGTGAAAAGCGTGGGGCGTACAGATGTGAATCAGACATTCTTCTGCCCTCCAGTGACTTACAGCCTAATCAAACAGGGAAACGCACATAGAGATAAGTAAGAGCAGCACTATTTATGGGACTCTTAATCTCTGTTCAGAGGGCAGCAGAGGCTCAAGGAGGGAATGGCCGCTTGCAGAGATACGAAGGCTTTCCTAGGCGTGGCTACTGAGCTGAGCCTTGAAAGAGGAGTTTGTCACGCTGGGGAGGAGAGGCCAGTCCAGGCGGAGAGCAGCCTAAGCGAAGGCCTGGAGATGAATAACCTCACTGCTTGCGGAACTGCAGGCAGCTGGGAGAGCCTGGAGCACAGGGTGCTGGGCAAGAGGGGCTGGGGGGCGACGGGAGGGGAAGGAAGGTGAGGACTGGGCAGTGCGGTGGCCGGTCGTCAAAGCCCTGTGCACCTATGGGGGAGGGACAGGCCCGAGACGTCCGAGGGGTCCCGTCGGCAGAACTGGGTGACGAGCAGGCGTGGGGACAGCGTGACATTGGTGTGAGCTTGGGGCATCTGCGCTCAGGCTCCCAACCACGACCCCGGCTCTCCCTCCCCCGCTGTGGGCTCAGCTTTTGGACCTGCAGGACAGGCTGGGGAAGTGGGGCTGGGAAGAAACACGGAAAAGATGGGCCCAGGATTGGAAAGAGCTGACGGGCGAGGCGCACGGAAACCCGAGGCCCAGGGCTGGGCCGGACGGAAGCCCAGGGGTCGTCCGGAATCAGCCACAGATGGGACCGCGATTCTGTAATTGCAGCTGATCTGGCACCCAAGGCTCAGTGCCAGAACTTTCTGGTCAACTATCTACATTTCCTCCTGGAAATGATAAGACATTTCAAGCACTTGAGTTTCCCTCCAGAATCAAGAAGATCCAGGCTCTAACCAGTCTGCCCTTTCAGCTCTTTCATTTGATTTTGCCGGTCGTCTGTTTTGAGGAGCAAACAGAACGGAGATGGATGTTTTCTTAGCAAGAAAAGGCTGGCGAAGGACAGGGAGGGGTTAGTGGGTGAAAAGGGTGCACGCACACGAGAGCGCGCCACCACCCGTGTCCTGTGAGCCCAACACACTTAGGCAGGCCCACGGCGTGACCCAGAAGTTTGTAAAGGGCAGGCGAGCCTACTTTCCACCCTGTCCGGAAGGGCTGTTTTTCTGAAAATACCCGAGAGCCCTGAGAAGGGACAAGAAGCTAGGTCATGTCTTCTAGGGCTTTAGGCTCCAAATCTGGAGCTCCGAAATGAGTGAAGAAGAAAACCGGAGAGCAGACAAGCAGGGTGAGAAGGACATTGTCGCGAGCATTATATTAGCGTGAAGAGACCGTCTTCCACACGTGAGCCAGAGCAGCCCCTCCACCCAGACACAGGGGCAGCCTCACTCCCGGAAGCCCACAGGCTGCAAAATCCTCGTCTGTCTCCTGTGCTGCCACCTGACAGCTCCTACCCCTCTCGAATGTTTGACCCGTGCCTTACTCTGATCCATCATGTCAGCGACACTTTCTCCCCACCTGAAGGCTCAGCTTATTTCTCAGCCCTGCAGCCTCTGATCGGCTCTATCCAACCTCAAAGTAAATATTTAAGAGAGCTTCGCCCCTACAGCCATCAGTCACAGATGCAGCGGACAATTAAACTGAGAGCGAGCAAAGCTAAGACCAGCGGCTTCAGTGAGCCCTGCTTTACTTACACAACGTCCTGGAACACGAAGGAGGCAGAATGACCATCACATGGAGTGCACGGAAAGAACTGAAAGGAAATTCCTATCATAGTACTTGGGAATAGTTTACAGCACATGTCCATCCTCCTCACCCTCCTCCGCCTTTACATAGTTACCTATAAGTTAACCTTTGCAACAACGTATCAAATTGGAATTATTATCCGAAACTTACAGATGAGAAAATTGAGACTTAGAGGAATTATACTGGCCAAAGTTGTCCAGCTATAAGTGGTGACACGGGCATATGAACCACGGTCTGTTTCCAAAAGCCCACATGCTTTTTCCCTGGCCCATGGGAGCCTGCAACAGTGAATATGTTATTAAAGCTCGTTGAGCCATGCAAGCAACTTTGGGAGCTGGTGAGAACCGCTCCAGACTCACCCTCCCCTTTGGGGCGCAGGCTGCCACCTGAAGGCAGGAACGCACGCAGAAGGATGTCAGGAAGCAGCCCCGCTGTGTTCAAGGCCCCGTGGACAGCGAGTCCTAGAGGATGTCAGGGAAGGACCACGCCCCCGCCCTCTGCCAGCGCCCGGCCAGGCTTGGTGTGGGGAGATGGTTCCTCCCACACCCTGCAGAGGGAAAGACTCTATGACCACCAAACACAAAGAGAGCAGGTCTTCATCTTGGTAGAAATAAAAGAGGAGAGAGAGGCATCTTCTTCTAGAATCCACACCCCCCGGCCCCACCGAAAAAAACCTAAAGTATATATTTTGCCCTGGAGGTCCACTGGGGTATGACTTGCAAAGATAACTTCTATTTGCCTATTTTTGAATAAAGGAAAGTCAGGCTCAGAGGTTCCGATGGCATATAAATTAAAGATATGAGGTATCTCACTGAAATTCTAAAGATGTGCTGATCCTACCCCAGGATCAAAAGAGTTCTCTTGCCGTGCTGGTGCTGACTTATTAATAAAGACCCTGCTTTTATTTGGTTATTTATCTAATCAGCATTCACTTTCCGTTTAAGCTCATTAAGTCGCTGGTAATAGAGTGGTGCCGAGAGTGTACTTGGTGGTAGAATTACATCCAAGGGAGACAGAGAGTGTGTTCGGGGCAGACGGTCAGAAACAAAGGCAGAGCCTGCAAGCCCGTGTCACCCGACTGGAGCCTGTGAACTGCCTGACAACCACACAGAAAGGGTACCTATGTAAAAGTTTACTTTTGTAGTGTAAGGGCTGAACGTTATAATTAAATACACTTGGAAACGAAAATGACAGGCACTCTAATTATTTCAACAACCAAGAGAATAATACCCATTCTTTAGACGCTTTATGTTGGGGAAGCTTTCGTAACGGGCTTTTATGTGAACTTCTGATTACGCCCAGGTTGCTGGCTGCTGGGTGTGCCCAGACTGGCTCTGAGAGACTTGTATTTCGTCTGTCTGCCCCCACTGACTGGTCTTCCAAACTGCTCGTAAGATAAACCAGCTGAATAATATCTCTTACGGAGCAGGTGGCTAGATCATCTTGTTCTTACCTGATGGGTGGTGGCCATAGTCACCTGCTACAGATGAATCCTCTTCTTTAGGCCCATCCTGCCCCACGGATAGGAAATTCCACTTTTTGTTGGACTGAGAAGGCTCCAGCCGCCCCAGTGCCACACTGGAAGAGGGCCTGTGAACAACAGAGTGTGCAGTTAACCGAGGCCGGCGTGTCCCCTCCTTGGAAACGCTGCCGCCTAGACTTGGCACGGTAACGGGCTAAATTATTTATCCAGGCGGAAAAGAGGGAAAGCAGCTAAGAGCTTCCTGAGTTTATAGCCTTGATCCCTGGGTTCGTACTGAGGCAGGAAACAGGCCAGGCTCCATAGGCAGAGAGAACAGCAAGGTTCCCTCTGAAGTCCTCTTATGTCTGCATGAGTCCCAACCAGGGTGAAAATAAGCTGTTCCCATCTATCTTCTCGGCTCCACTGAGCACCGTGTCTCAGGCACTGTGAGATATAAGACAGGTGAAAAATGGTCTTTGCCCTCCGTGAGCCTGTAACACATCCACTAGGCCGGAGGAAGCTGAGGAAAAGTTAACTTTCTGGTTCATTCATTCCAGACCCGCACGTGGCAGGCACTGTGCTAGGTCCTGGGAGGCAGTACTGAAGGAAGACAGGAAACCATGTGGTGAGGGACGGAAGGACCAGCCGACCAGCACGATGATGGGAAAGGAATTAAATAACACAAAAGAGGAAATGCCACGCGGTGTCATGTGATTAATCTCTAAGTGACACATTGGGTAAAGGCCATGTGACGAGGGCAGTCTCGGTTCTGGTCTTGGTGTTGCTGTAAACAACAGAGTCAAACCCTCACCCACACCCCACTGCACTGACCCTTCCAGGACCCTCCACGGGAAGCCTAAGGCCAGCACTCTCCCAACTTTGACTGGTCGTGTAGACCAGGTCACCAGATTGGGTCTGCATGGAATGAGGTCACCGATGAGAGGACTGTCTCTCCTTCCAGGGGATTCACCTCCATCCCAGGAGCCACACTTCAGATAAGGAAATATAGCCCTGACACTTAAGACCTTTCATTGTAGTACAAAAAAGGTCACCTACAAACTTGTGCTTCTTATTACAGTGGATTGGAAATTCTTATGCCATTACTTTCCCACGGAGCGTTGTACTTAAAGTCACAATTATGGAAATGATATTTCTGCTACTTGTTACAGTCTCTGGACTTCTGAGTGTAATTTGTATCTTTTTTAAGGTACTTGTCAGGATGTCGCTATCTGTTTATTTGTGTATATGGCCCTTTGCACCCCATTAATTTCTTTTTTTTTAAAGATTTTTTTTGATGTGGACCATTTTTAAAGTCTTTATTGAATTTGTTACAATATTGATTCTGTTTTATGCTTGATTTTTTGGCCACGAGGCATGTGGGATCCTAGCTCCCCGACCAAGGATCGAACCCTCACCCCCCACACTGGAAGGCGAAGTCACAATCACTGGACCGCCAGGGAAGTCCCCACCCCATTAATTTCTTAACAGCAAGAAACATACCTCACTCGTCTTTCTCAGCTCCTCATCAGGAGCACGCTGCCTTGCGTGTAACAGGTAATCAGGGAATATCTGTTGAACGAACTGTGTCACTCAAAAATGGAAGACGCATCACGCATTTGTGTTTGGGGCTTCTCTCTGACCCCCGAACCTGAAATTTACCAAAGATTGGCCCTGCTGTAATGGGGAAAAATCCCTGCCACTGAAGAAAAGAGGGAGAAGGACTTCCCTGGTGGTCCAGTGGTTAGGACTCTGCGCTTCCACTGCAGGGGGCCCGGGTTCGACCCCTGGTCGGGCAACTAAGATCTTGCATGCCGTGTGGAGCGGCCAAAAATAAAAAATAAAATAAAATAAACAAGAAGAGAAGGAGAGACAGGCTGGCAATGATGAGGCTGGAAAGGATGTTTGCCTCTCTAGCCAGGTCTGTGGAATCATAACAAACAGGAAGGCAGATGTCAGAACCGGGTCACGCTCACATTCAAACCAGAAATTCTTCCTCTAAAGGGAGGGTCATTGCGTGAGCCAGTGTTGGATGTTGTAGGTTATAAAGCCGGTGGTGGAATCAGCCTCATGGGTGAGCACAGATAGAACACTATGGATAAAACGAGATTAGCCTTGACTATGGAGTCCACAGTAGACATTACCATTGCTTACAAATTATCTCAGAAGCACCACGCAAGAGGAGCACACCAAGGTCCATGAGCCTGAGATACAGACCTGGCAGAAAGGGGGCACTGCCCAAGGGGACATCTCAGCTCGGGTCACCTCCTTTCTGTGTCACCCTCTGCAGGTGGAATCGGCTGCATAGGTCGAGACAAGGGTCAGGTTCGGAAGTGCCTTGACGTGGTGGAGATCTACAACCCGGACGGGGACTTCTGGCGGGAGGGCCCACCCATGCCCAGCCCCCTGCTCTCACTTCGCACCAATTCTACCAATGCAGGAGCCGTGGACGGGAAGCTGTACGTCTGCGGGGGCTTCCACGGAGCAGGTACTGGTCGAGTTTCAAATGTCTTGTAACCTCCTTTGATGTCGATTTTGACCTCCCTTAACTGACCCAACGAACAATCCTAAGAGCAGGGTGGGCACTGGCAGAAGCAGTGACCCTGGGCGACTCACCAACCTCTGACTTTGGGTTTTCACGCCTACAAAGTGGGGCTACTCCCTCCACGGGCTGTCATAGGAATTAAGTGAGATCTGCTCTGTAATGTGTCTGGCACACAGCAGACACACAATAAACATGAGTTGAACACGACAAGAGGAGACATGGGGGAGGGAAGGCTAATGCCAGATTGTAGGACTAAAGGAGAGATTTAAAAATATGAAGAGGGACTTCCCTGGTGGGGCAGTGATAAGACTCCAAGCTCCCAAGGCAGGGGGCCCGGGTTCAATCCCTGGTCGGGGAACTAGATTCCACATGCTTGCTGCAACTGAGAGTTTGCATGCTGCAACTAAGGAGCCCACATGCTGCAACTAAGGAGCCCGCCTGCCACATCTAAGACCTGGGGTAACCAAAGTAAATAAGCAAATAAATATTTTTTAAAAAATAAACAAACATATGAAGAACACATGGAAATAGGGGAATGACCAGAAATGCGGGAGCTTAGCTCTGCATTTATTGATCTTTACTGAAACCCTGCCCTCGAAAAACTCTCTTACTCCCCACTACTGACATGAGAAATAAATTGCCTGAAAGCCTTTCTAAGATAATACCTAATCTAGGTGTTTCTTTTTTGTTGTTTGTTTGTTTGCGGTACGCGGGCCTCTCACTGCCGTGGCCTCTCCCGTTGCGGAGCACAGGCTCCGGACGCGCAGGCTCGGCGGCCACCGCTCACGGGCCCAGCCGCTCCGCGGCACGTGGGATCTTCCCGGACCGGGGCGCGAACCCGCGTCCCCTGCATCGGCAGGCGGACTCCCAACCGCTGCGCCACCAGGGAAGCCCTCTACGTGTTTCTTACCAAGCTCAGCTTCCACATATGTAATTGCTACCATCATTGCAATCTACAGTACGGATTTATAGTTTTTTAAAGTAACAGGGAGATTTTTATGCTTTATTTTATTTTTAAAAATATTTGCTTATTTATTTTTTTATTTTGGTTGGCTGTGCCGGGTCTTAGTTGTGGCACACGGGATCTTTTAGTCGAGGCATGCGGGCTGTTGGTGGTGGCATGCAGAATCTAGTTCCCCAACCAGGGATTGAACCGGGGCTCCCTGCCCTGGGAGCACGGAGTCTTACCCACTGGACCACCAGGGAAGTCCAGGGAGATTTTTAAATATGCACAAACTTAGTAAGTAACTGTCTCCAAAGTTTGATTAGTTGCATCAGTAAGTAAGGCAGAATGCAGTTACAGTAAAAATGACTAACAGTTTAATCCTAACCTTCCTAATAGAAGTACCAGGCCAGGACATATCCAGGAAAAACATGCCCCAGGAGTACTTACAATTCTGGAAGCATGCCCAATTAAAATAGAGCTGCCCCTGCAGCAAAACCAAGCCTGCTATACACCTCCCTTCATTTTAAAGCACATAATTATATGTAAGTTAAAGAATAACGTTTTCATTAGGAATTAAAAGAGACTTAGGAGGTATATGAACCAAACACAATGAGAGGACCTTATTTGGCTCCTGGTTAAAACAAATCTTCTGGAGAAAGATATTTTTCAGGTAATCTGGGAAATTTGAGTGTGGACTGGAGTATTAGATGATATTAAGGAATGGTTAACTTTGTTAGGTCACAATAATAATGGCACTGTAGTTTTATATGAAAGAGGAAGAAAAAGGAAAAACGTTATGAACGACGAGAGACTGTGTAGAAGTTTTTATGGATGAAAACGATATGCTGTCTGGAACTTGTGTTAATCTACTCCAGCAAATATTTTTTAAAAAGTGAATGGGGATGGGGGGCAAGAATAGATTTTACAACGTTGGTAAAATGTTGATCATTGTGAAAGCTGGATAATGGCTACAGGGGCTTTATTTACTAGATTTTATTTTTTCTTTCCACGCCACTCGGCTTGTGGGATCTTAGTTCCCTGACCAGGGATCGAACCCTGGGCCCTTGGCAGTAAAAGCGTGGAGCCCTAACCACTGGACTGACAGGGAATCCCCTGTTTGTTGGTTTTTGTATTCTTGAAAGTCCCCAGGATAAGAAGCTTCAATTTTTCTTTCTCTATTTGTTCTTCAGAGAACTTTCCAAAACCTTTTTTTTAACGGTTCTAATATATTTTATATTACACATCACATGCTTGCGTAAAGGTAGTAACCTGTCACAGTAGCAAGAAACCTGGCAGGGCAAGGAGATCTTGTAAAGACCCTTGTTGGAGCCCCGTGAGTGAGGAGGCCTTGGAGGAGACAGGAGAGAGCCAAGGTGCTGGACCACTCGCCCCACCCCCCCGCCCCGCCCCGCCAGGGCCCTGCTCTCCATCCCCTGGCTGCAGGCTTTCTCTTGACCAGAAGAGAAGGGCAGAGAATTCAGAGGGCAGCCTCAGGACCTCCAGAGCAGTGGGGGGTAATTAGTGTCTAAGGATCTAGAAGATACTCTCTTTTGTCTTGTTTCCTTGTCTTATCTTCCTTTGTATAATATTGAGTTAGAGAACTGATATCCCCAGTTTTTCAAGAATGTCTGAACTCACACTCTGAGCCAATGTTTTTTCTTGGAACTGTAATGGACTAATAATGCTTCCAGCCAGAGGGAAAGGGATTTACTATGCGAGCTCTCTGAGTCCCTTTTAATTATTTGGTTTTAAGATGGAAGACTGTCCGGGATTAGCTGAGTGAGTTGTCAATGGGGTTTTATGGAAAACAGAAAAATCGTATAACAGCGTGCCCAATACGAATTAGAGATCTCAGCGTCAGACCTAAAAACAGGCACTGAATTTTCTCTCCTTGTGTGACACAAACCTACTCATCCCATTCATTTACTCAAAAAACCACAGTCAAGAAAGTACTCTTTTAATCTGTTTACTTAATTCCATAAAAATGTATTGAAACAAACTGTTTAGAGACACTTGGGCTACAATTTTGAGATGCTCAACAGCTGATGGGAAAGATAGACACCAAAACACATAATAAACAGAGTAACTGGATATTGGTTAAAATAGCAAGTTGAACACCTCCGTTTTCTCCCACGTCCCACGAAAATGACAGTAAATGGAACGAACACAGTCAGACAAAGAGAAGAGGAGAGAGGGCAACAGCAACACAATTTTGGAAGCAGGAAGGCAGATGGATGAGTAACTGCGCAGACATGAGACAGTTCAGTGCTACCCTGGCAACAGGAAAAGGAAGCACAAACCACAGAACGCCAGGGAGTCTTGCGGGTGGACAACAAGCCTGGAAGAGGGAACGAAGGTGGCGCTGGAAACACGAGGACAGCGGAAGGACAGGAAGACCCCAGTCTCCTGCCCGTCCCTCGACGCTGAGATAAAGCCCCTCCTGCACCCCAGCAAAGACCGAAGCTAAGGGTGGGGGTGGGGCGGGCAATCAGTACTAAAAGCAGGGAGCTGAAGAGAACAGCTACATACTGAATCTTGAGATCATCAGCTTTCTTCCTTTTCTGGCTCCCAGACGTGGGCAGCCATATCCTCCAGGCAGGAGACTGGAAGATTCTTCTTTGGGGATCTGACCAGCCCCAAAATCAGGCAAAGCCAAATCACCCCATAGAGAACCTCACAGAAAAGGCTTCCATGGTCTCCCTCTCTTAAAGTTAAGCAAACAGCTGGGGCTCATCAGACCTTTGAGGAAAGCATGTACAGAAAAGACAGAAATCAAAACATAAAAGAAGAAAAGCACCTGGAGGAAACAGGCTGTGCCAGGAGAAGTGTCCTCGGAGAGACGAAAGAAAACTTGTGTCAGCGCAACAGGAAAAGGATACTTAAAAGAATTCTTGGAGGTTAAAAATATGATAGCAGAAATTATATACAAAATAGAAAACCTGGAGTGTAGAGTGGAAGAAACTTCTCAGGCAGAGCAAAAAGCAATTAGATAGAAAATGAGAGAAAGAGAAAGTAAGTCCATGGGGCCCAATGGTTGAATAGGAGTTTCAGTAAAAAAAAAAAAAGAATAGAGAAAATGGAGGGACAAAACATCCATGAAATAAATTAGGAAAATTTCCCAAAACTAAAGTTACCAGTTGAAAGGAAACGCCTCATCCTCATTAGAGTGGAAGAAAACGGACACGAAGGAAAGCACATCCCTGAAACGTCACGAATGCCTGGGACAAATGAGGATCGTGAAAGCTGCCAGACAGAAAGGACTCATCTCGTAGAAAAGTGTCAGGAATCAGAATAGCACCACACTTAGGAAACATGACACCGGAAGCTAGAAGAAAATTAAGCTAATGCCTTCAAAAACCCTGGAGGAAAGTTACCTTCTACCTACACTTCTGTACCTGCTGAACCTCTAAGTGTGGGAGCACGTTTTCAGACATGGCAATGTTCCCAAAATTTATCTCCTGTGCTCCCTTCTGTTAGGTTTTGCTTCACCAAAAACGCACACCTAAGCCAAGTACTAGTGGACAGGGGGCCAGGAGACAGGATTAAACACAGTGGAGGGGAGGATGTTGAGGGGAGATCCAGGGATGACAGCTTGTACAGTGGCCTGAACAGCCAGTTCAGAAGGCAGCTGGTCAAAGGCTCTGGGGGAGGGGACTTCCAGAAGAGAAAATTGATCAAATCTTAATGTTCTGCAAGATTTAGACACTTGGAGAAGAGCAATGAAAACTAACAAAAATAAAACAATTGACTTGAGAGGAAACAAGCAGTTGTGCGGGAAAGGAGAGTGTGTCACCCGGTCATGTGTGAATAGCATTGATAATAATCAAGTCTAATCATGTCAGTGGTAAACACGGAGCCTCAACTGTTCAGGGGAGTGGGGCAGACACGGTGGGGATGTGGAAGAAAGCTGAAACCACATTTTCTACAGTGGAAGTCAGAAGTGCATGGCTTCATCTGAGAAATCAAGAAGTTGCAATAGGGACTTCCCTCATGGTCCAGTGGACGCGGGTTCGATCCCTGGTCAGGGAACTAAGATCCTATGGGCCACGGGGCAACTAAGCCCGCGTGTCACAACTACTGAGCCCAAGCGCCTCAACTACAGAGAAGCCCGCGTGCCACAAACTAAAGTTCCACGTGCCTCAGTGAAGATCCCGTGTGCTGCAACTAAGACCCGACACAGCCAAGAAAATAATAATAATAAAAATAAACAAAATAAATTTTTTTAAAAAGGAGCTGCAAGAGTATAAAATATCTTATTTATAGATGACAGTGTTCAGTGCCAGAAGAATCAGCCAGGTTGAAAGGCAGAAAATGGGGAGGTGGGTAGGAGACAACCATTTTTAAGGCCTGAACCTTGTTAAGCTGTTTGGCTCTTTAAATCGTACGCGTGTATAACTGATAAAACAAAAGCAAATTTGAGGTACATAAATAGAGTACATGTAAGAGAGGAACAACGAGGGGAGTATTAAGGAAAATACTAGCAGGTGAGCCTGCTGGGAGGTAGTCCTCTGTGGGTCTCACGCATCTCTGAGCATCCGGGAGCAGAGACACTGCCTGCCTTTGTTCCGGATGACCCTTTCAAGCGTGTTCGTACAGCAGACAACCTTAGAAGAGAGAGACAGTGTCTCCCTCCACTGCAAGGGCCATTATAAAAGCTTCCGGTTCCTAAGCTTAGGGCTCCCCTCCTACAAGGCAGCCCACTGATTGTACAGGTGTGGCCTCACACTCTCCATGCTGCCCTGTGGGATGTGCGGCTCAAATAACTGTACTTTTAAAATGCGGACACACTGGCTGCTGCTGTTGCTACGAGCAACCCTGTCCTCCCTCTATGACCAGGAGTTTCGTGTTGTAAAGTCTAAGACTCTTCACAGTTCTTGACAGAACGGTTGAGGTCTTTGACTCAGAAGAGGAAAGACAGAATCAAAAACTCTGTTCTCCACCCCCAACACAGAGTGAGGAAGCCAACATTATGTTTCCAAAAGATCAGAGCTCATAACACCAACTCTTCACACACTTACAGAATATAGAAGAAGAGGGAACATTTCCCAACTCTTTCTATGAGGGCGGAATTTCCCTGATACCAAAACTGGACAAAGACATGCCAGAAAACTACGGGCCAATATCCCTTATGAATACGGTTGCAAAAATGCTCAGTAAAATACTAGCAAGCTGAATGTAGCAACATACAAAAAGAATTATGCATCTAACCAAGCAGGCTTTATGCCAGGAATGAAAAGTTGGTTCACCGTATAAAAATTAATCAGTGTAGGGCTTCCCTGGTGGCGCAGTGGTTGGGAGTCTGCCTGCTGACGCGGGGGGCGCGGGTTCGTGCCCCGGTCCGGGAGGATCCCGCGTGCCGCGGAGCGGCTGGGCCCGTGAGCCATGGCCGCTGGGCCTGCGCGTCCGGAGCCTGTGCTCCGCAGCGGGAGAGGCCACAACGGTGAGAGGCCCGCGTACCGCAAAAAAAAAAAAAAATTAATCAGTGTAATACACCGTGTTAGGCAGACCTGCTCTAAAAAAAGAAAGTTACAGAAAATTCTTCAAATGAAAGGCTATTGGTATCACTGAGAAACTTGGAACCTCAGGAATCCAGGAAGACAAAGAGAAATAGTGAATACCCGGGTAAATATAATGGACGTTTTTCTCCTCTTCAGTTCTTTTTTTTTTTTTTTGCGGTACGCGGGCCTCTCACTGTTGTGGCCTCTCCCGTTGCGGAGCGCAGGCTCCGGACGCGCAGGCTCAGCGGCCATGGCTCACGGGCCCAGCCGCTCCGCGGCACGTGGGATCCTCCCGGACCGGGGCACGAACCCGCGTCCCCTGCGTCGGCAGGCGGACTCTCAACCACTGCGCCACCAGGGAAGCCCCTCCTTTTCAGTTCTTTAGCACATGAATGGCAATCAACAGCAAAAATTTTAACACCGTCTGATAGTGTTCTCAGTGTGGGTTAGTGTTACACAGAGAGGGCTGTCTCCCTTGTGGTGACAATTAAACGTAATGGGGTAGGTAGGCTAAGGGACTAGATGGGAGTGAGGGGGGTTCCTGCACCCACTTGAAGTGATGAAGTATCAGTGAAATAATCTGTTAAAAGTTACTGTACTCCTGGGCTTCCCTGGTGGAGCAGTCATTAAGAATCTGCCTGCTTGGGCTTCCCTGGTGGCACAGTGGTTAAGAATCCGCCTGCCAATGCAAGGGACACAGGTTCGAGCCCTGGTCCCAGAAGATCCCACATGCCGTGGAGCAACTAAGCCCATGCGCCACAACTACTGAGCCCACGTGCCATAACTACTGAAGCCTGCGAGCCTAGAGCCCGTGCTCCACAACAAGAGAAGCCACGACAGTGAGAAGCCTGCACGCCGCAACGAGGAGTAGCCCCCGCTCGCCGCAACTAGAGAAAGCTGGTCGGTGTGCAGCAATGAAGACCCAACACAGCCCCAAAAAAAAAAAAAAAAAATCAGGAAATGGGATGAAGGGAAAATAAAGACATATACACACCACTATATATAAAATAGATAAACAACAAGGACCTACTGTACAGCACAGGGAACTCTTCTCAGTACTCTATAATGACCTATATGGGAAAAGAATCTAAAAAAGAGTGGATGTACGTGTGCATAACTGATTCCGTTTGCTGTGCACCTGAAACTAACACAACATGGTAAATCAACTATACTCCAATATAAAATAAAAATTTTTTTTAAAGAGAAAAAAAAAGCAAGCCAGATGGGGGTAAAGTCGCCAGCACTCTCATGCAAAGGCTGTATGAGGACCACCAGTTCATCTCTGGTCCCTCTAGAGGCCAGAGTTGAAAGGACCACGCGCCCAGCTACGGATTTGCAGTGTCCTCAGAGGGGAACAAACCACTGCTAGAGGGGCACAGCTTTTAAACGTGGAGAATTTCTCCCCGTAGCCTCATATAGGGTAGTGGGAAATGTCCTCAATAATATTTCTGTAATAAATAAAACGCAAGTCAGCATTTCACCGAAGAGCACGTCAGAAAAGAAAAAAAAACTCTATAAGGGACTAAAAAATATCCCACGCTTTCAGTTTTCTGACAGTCCCACGATGAGATCTAGACTAAGGTGGTGCTTCTCAAGCTTGTCCACTGGAGTACCTCCAACAACAGGGAGCAGCCCTAAGGCACGTGGGGCTACAGCTGAGGCGTCTGCCACACCCACGGCATGCCTTTGGCATTCTCATCTTCAAACGCTCGCGCGAATTCTTTATTTGCTTCGTATAAAATAACGCTTTCAACTGCTGACCCCTGGAGGCGGCCGGCCTCAGGGAGAGTTTCCTGACTCCTCGAGTGAGTAAGGTGCTGTTGCATTAAGTGTCTGTTTTTGGAGCATTAACTGAACTGAAACGAGCTGACAGTGAATCCGGCCACCGGTTTCTTCTTCCTTGTGAGAGGATAGCGTTTCAGGAGCCCAGGCTCACGCACACGGGTAGGTACACAGCGCGCTCTCTGAGCTCCGTTAGGGTGGGCGCTTAGGAGAACACCGGGACGGCCCACCGCCGTGTGGGCCCTGTCAGTCTGTCCTGGCGGGAGCCCGGACCCCCGGGGTGCCTTCTTCCTGAGTCCCCGGCCACACCCAAGTCTGGGACGACTCAGTACACTCTCCCCTTCCCAGTCAAGAAAGCTCACTCATTACCTTCTTTACTTCTTTGGCACTAATGCGGTAATTTTCATTCCATGTAAATTAGAGATTTCTAGGAAAGATGGTAATACGCATACGTCGTTTAAAAAAATACATCTCCCCGATAAACACTGAAATGAGCGAGAGGAAGCAAAATTAATGAAGAAGACTCTGTCTACTCTAAAATTTTACAAGCCTCAGCCTGCATTAATTTGAATAAAGACATTGCAAGCCTTCATCCAGCTAAACCAAAACAAAACGAAACAGAAAAACCCAGGTGTGGGAGTAGTAAAAACACATGTTCCAAGACACCGGCAGTAAAGGAGCCAGAGAAGGCTCCTCCACCTCAACAGGAGGACGGGCAGGAGGAGGAAACGGTCGTCCTGGACGTCTGCCCCTCGATGGGCGGCCCCTGGGTCGGACCCGTCAGCCTCTCGCCGCCAGGGCTCTGCGGGGAATGGTGGTTTCCAGCACTGACGCCTGCCAGCAGCCGCAGCGAGAAGGCCAGTGGCGGCCCCCAGCCTGACTGGGCCACCCACACCCCTCTCAGCTGCCCTCAAGCTGCCGAGCTACCCTCCATCCAGTAAATCCCCACTTGGCTAAAGCAGGACAAAATTCGTGTCTGCTGGTGCCACCAGGAACTCTAACGGACTCAACAAGCATGATTCCTTTTGCACTTACCAACACAACTCAGAGACATATTAAACAGAAACTGCACAAACCACAAGATAAATGGATAAATCCCCAAGAACTGCATGGACTTTGAGACACCTGTCTCAGAAAGTCACAGACCCAAAAGACTTTTTTTTTTTTAAACTAAAGAAAAAAAAGATTTTGAGCTTCGTGTCTACGTAAGTTTTTAATTTAAGCTAAGTACAATTAAATGAAAGTTAAAAGTCAGCTCCTCAGTCTCACACTTCACATGTGTCTAGTGGTTTCTGTATTGGACACTGCAGGTTACAGAACATTTCCTTTATCACAGAGTTGTACTGGACGGAGCTGATATCAAGACGATGTGCTGTACATATATTTATATTCCATGGAATATTATTCAGCATAAAAAAAGAAGGAAATCCTGCCACTTGCCACACAAGGATGAACCTGGAGGACATTATGCTAAGCGAGATAATCCAGACACAGAAAAACAAGTACCATATGATCTCACTTGCATGTGGAATCCAAAATAATCAAACTCACAGAAGCAAAGAGTAGAAATGGTGATTGCCAGGGACTTGGGGGAGGGGGAAATGGGGAGATATTGGTCAAAAGCTACAGACCTCCCGCTATAAGGTGAAGACGTTCTGGGGATCTAATATATGGCTGGTGACTCTAGTTAATACTGGGAATTCCCTGGCGGTCCAGTGGTTAGGACTCGGTGCTTTCACTGCCGTGGCCCAGGTTCGGTCTCTGGTCAGGGAACTAAGATCCTGCAAGCCGCGCAACGTGGCCAAAAAAAACCAAAAAAATGCTGTAGTGTATACCTGAAATTTGCTAAGTGTTCTCCACACATACACACACACGTACAAACACACGTAACCATGCTGGGTGATGGGTGTGTGAATTAGCTTGACTGTGGTGCTGGTTTCACAGCGTGTGCACATCTCAATCATCACGTCGCGTACCTTAAATGTATACAATTTTTATTTGTCAATTGTGCCCCAATAGTGCTGGAAAAAGTAAATACTCACTTCCACACCTAATTTTGTAACATTTTCCTTAAAGAGGGCCTCCCGAGTCATATAAGCTTTGGGTCCTGCAGAGCCTGTCTCCTCCTGCCTCATCAACAAGCTGCAGGAAACACAGTCCCACCAGGTCCTTCTTCATTCGAAAGGGCTCAGAGGTCTCGAGCACGGGCTTTGAGGAACACAGATCTGGGTGGGAATTCCGGCTCTGCCACTTCTATCCGTGTGCCCGTAGGCAGGTCCTCTGAGTCTTAACCCTTAGTCTGAAAACAGGGGTAAACTGGTGTTTGCCCCACAGGGTGATGTGATATACCATCTCAGCGCAGCCGGCTCACAGTGAGCACAGCACACGCAGCCCACTGTAAGCACACAGTGAGTGTCAGCTATGACTGTTCTTTGGTGTTTTTGGAGTGAAGATTCATTCAGGAAATGCAGGTGAAAAAGGGCATTTTCAGACAAACAAAAGCTGAAGGAGTTTGCCGTAAGAAGACCTCCCCTACAGTATGTACTTCGGCACAAGGAAAATTGACCCTGATGAAAAGTCTAAGACGCAGAAAAGAATGAAGAGCAATGCAAGTGTAAATACGTGGGTCATTCTGTGAGCATTTACCGTGCAGAACAACAATAACAATGTCTTTCAGGGTCTACAGACAGAATGAAAATGCACATCAACAAAGGCTAATAAATTGGGAGGGAAGTAAATATAATTAAACTATTCTAAGGCCTTCCAAGAGGACGGTCAAGGTATTGATTACTCAGATCTTGGTAAGTTGGGTGTGCAAGTTTTAATCTAGGGTAACCCCCACCAAAAGAATAGAAACGGGGGGGAATTCCCAAGAGATCCAGTAGTTAGGACACAGTGCCTTCACTGCCCGGGCCCAGGTTCGATCCCTGGTTGGGGAACTAAGATCCTGCGAGCCACACAGCGTGGCCAAAAAATAACAAATACAAATGGGGTTTATAATTTCTGAATCAGTGGAGGAGAAGAAATGGAATGATAAAAAACACTCAGCCTAAAAGACAGCATTAAAGGAGAAAAGAACGAGTGAGACAAGGATGGTTCACAAATGGGATGTTAGGTTTAAACCAAAATATATCAGTTATTGCATTAAATGTAAATAGACTAAATGTTTCAGTTAAAAGACAAAGATTATCAGAATGTTCTTTAAAATTGTACCTTTTGCTAGTTATGATATTAGTCAAAAGAATTCTAATGGAACTTATCTAGAGTAAGAGGGTCAATTAAATGATAAATTTATAAATGATAAAATTTGTATTTACTTAATAACAGACTCAAAATGTGTACACTAAAAATTGACAGAAAAGGAGAAATAGACAAATCGATAATCTTAGTGGGATAGCTTCACACAGCTCTCTGAGTAACAGACAGAACAAGCCCACAAAAAGCAGTAAATATGTAGAAGATGTGAATAACATGACCTAATGGACACCTATGAACAACTATAAAACCCATATCCTTTACAAGCGCACATAGACCATTTTCAAGTATTGACTGTTATATGCCAGGACTGGGCACTTTTCCATACATTATCTCCTCCTCTTATCATCGTAAAGTTGTGAGACAGTCGTCTGGGCTAGAAATCTCCCATCTGCCCTCCCCACCCACTCACCCCTTCTCTATCTTCCTCTGTGTCCTGCAAAGCCGACCTGTGTGGGCTGCATTCACAGGCTCCTTTCCCCTCTGGCCTCTGGTTGGGTTTAGCCAGAATTGTTGGGAGAAAGAAGGGTAGAATAAGGGTATTTGTTCTCCCCACGCCTCTGCGGGGTTGCCGGGAGGGTCCCTGGGGATGGCTAAGCTCCAGGCAGCTGCCCTCTCCAAGTTCCTGTTCCCACCCCTCCCCCTGCGGCCTTCCAGGTGGCAATGGCCCAGCTGCTCTTAGTCCTGGGGGCTGTGCCATCCCTCGTGGGTCTTCCTAAACACTACCCACACCTTTCCAAACGCTCTTAAATTGCCCAGTTAGACTGTGCCATCTGTCTCCTGCAAAGACCCTGGCTGTGCCCCAGCATCCTATCTGCAGTTAAGGAAACGTAAGCTCAGGGAGGCCAGTGACTCACACGAGGTCGTGAGACCTCCTCTCACAAGTGCAGAATTAAGGACCGTCTCCCCCCTTGCTGGCATCGTTAATAAATCGTTAGCACGACCCTGGCACACCCCTTCCACTCTAGACAACTGTATGCCCTGTCAGTGTGTCTGAATAACTCCTGAATGTGAGTGGTCACGTGGCCTTTCTTGGTTTCTTAAACATCAGGAACGCTGTGTCTTCCACAGTACAGTATTCGGCTGTTCGTTAATTAATTTCTGCTGCATAACCTTTTAGAGGAAGCTGTTTAATAGCAATGATGACCTCTGAATTCAATACTGCGTGATATTTGATATTCTGTCCTCCTCCTCTGCTGTTTTTCAGATCGCCACGAAGTCATCTCCAAAGAGATACTGGAGCTGGACCCCTGGGAGAACCAGTGGAATGTCGTAGCCGTCAACGCGCTCATGCACGACAGCTACGATGTCTGCCTGGTGGCGAGGAAGAATCCCCGCGACCTCATCCCCCCACCTTCACAGTCAGTGGAGGAGGGTGGGGGGCACTGAGGTCTGTGTCTCTGTGGGACCCCCAAGGCGTCTTCCAAGGAGGCACTAGGGACGGAGAGCCCACGGCATGTGTGGGACGTGTGCACTGCATGCGTCGCAACCCTGTGCAGAGCGGCATGCGCCGAGCGCTGCAGGGGGTGTGTGCAGAGTCCGCCCTCTGGTACCCAGGCTTTGCAGTGTCTTCCCCAAGCTTGGAGGGTAAGGATGGAACCGCCTGCTTCACCCACAGTTGAGCATAATCAGAAAACAGCCACTCCCAAGATATAATTTAGGGATGACATTTAAACAACACATAGAAATCCATCTATTTTACTTACTGTCTATGCTTCTGGAAGCCCAGTGGATTCAAATAATGCATTTTGGTAGCTATTCTTCACCAATTTCCCAGGAGTTTCACATGCACAAGGCTCTTGTTTAAGCAGGAACGGTCGGTAAATTCCCTAGAGCTTTCCCAGGGGAAGACCATCCTAGACTGAGACGCTTTCTTCAGTGCAGAGCTGCGTGACTGTCATGACCGCTCCCCGTGTCCCCAGGTTCCAGCTGCTAACCCAGGCAGGAGGGACAGATCCATGGAAGCTGGAGCCGGTTGGAAACCTGCTTCTGCCACCACAAAACAGGACCAGTCAGACCCAGGGCAGGCTGTCCCGAGTAGGCTAGACTCTCAGAAGGCAGGGCCACACCTGTGTCTTTGCAGGTGTACCCCAAGTGCCCATGGCAGTGCCTGGCACATGCGTGGGTGTTTGGGTGGGCAGCCCGGGGATGCCCCTGCTCCAGCCATGTGACCACAGTGGAAGCTGCCAGTTTCCCTGGATGGGGTGAGGGGTGGGGGGGCATCGTGGGAGGGCCGTGACTTTTCTAGATGCACTGAGTTCGGGATCTAGGCTCTCGTCCCAGCTCTGCTTCTTAGCACGCTGCATGATCCTGGGCAGCCTAGCCTTTCTAAAGCCTTATTCTCCTCCCGTGCAGAATGGGAAGGAAAGTGCTCCCTAGGCTTGGTGGAGAATTGAGTGAGAAAGCGCTGAGCATAGTGCCTGTGCGACGCAAAACAGGAAGCGTGCTTTAGCTGCCGATACTTCCATTATCATTGTTGTCATAATCAGCATCTCCCGAAGCACAGTGCCCAGAACGCCCGGGCTTGGCGTGGCATCTTGGGGTTTCAGGGAGAGATGAGCATGGGGTCTGAGATCGCTCTGAAGCCCCGGCCCCCCAGGTCCAGGTGGGGTACTGATAACCCAGGGTTTCTTTTCGGCCCTGGGTGCCGCTCCTCTGACCCATATTTGTAACTCTGCCCTCCTGTTGTTGGATAGCGTGAGAGATTCTGCCTCAAACTTTTCCCTGTCTTCCCTGTTTTCACCTTAATTGAAGGCTGTCCCAATGTGGCACGGGGGGCACTCATAAAACTGGGACTGTTTGCTAGTTCTGTGCCTTGTGAGACAGGATGGTTAGGCGCCGCGCAGGGGCCATGGGGGAGGTGGTCCGGATGCTGACAGAAGCTGCAGCTGCCAGTCACGCCGGCTCAGTCTGTGCTCGTCAAGGAGGCGTCACCGTTCTCACTGATTGACTTTATAATGAGCAAACGCTCTAAAAATGGACATTAAATAAAATGCCACTGGTGGAAGATGGCTTTCATTTTGGTTTTCGTACTGCACTTCAATGCAATTTTCATCTGAGGAGGGGACGCTCAGCGCTTCCCGGGCAGGAAGCAGAGTCGGGGACGACCAGCCGCAAGGACGTCGGGAGCGGGGCCCAGAGGCCAGGACGTGTGAGGTGGGCAAGGGCGGCGGGGGGTGCGGTTCCCAGGGCGGCTGAAGCACCGGAGGAAGCCGAGGAAGCTAAGACAAGGAGGTGGGGCCGCACAGAAGACCCCCAAGGCCAGCCCAGGAGCCCGGCCTCGGTGCGTCGGCCACACGCCTCCCGGCGAGGAAGTCCTTGAAGACCGACCCCCACAGTCCAGTGTGTTCGAGCAGGGTGACAGCAGACACAGCAGTCGGGCAGGAGGCCTCGCGGGAGCCCGCGTCTCAGCTGAACCAGCCCATAGCAGTGGGAGCCGCGCAGGGCCAGTGCAGCCGGACGGAGGGCATCAGCAGTCCGCCGCGAGTCAGAGCCGGAGGTGCCAGAAGTTTGAGCACAAGAGCACAGTGGGTCAGCCAAACCCAAAGACCGGAAAATCTTTCAAAGGGTGGTGCCCCCTCCACCAGGGGCCCCTAGAGAGAGCCCCGACCAGATGGCCTACGCTGTCCACCCCAGGCCCTGCTGGAGCACCACGAGACAATAGCTGGGGGGTGCACAGTCAAGGCACCCCGCTCCTCCACCAACACCAGCACGCCCCGCCGGGGGGCCGCGGCTCTTCTTGTTCCCAGCTCACTGGCCATCGCAATCCCGTTCCCGTCTCCGGCGGTCAGCTTAGCACAACACGTGGACCACTCAGGGAAGGAGACATAAGGGAGCTCTACGGAGGGGCTTCGGGGAGAGGCCTTCTTGCTCTTTGACAGACGTGGAGAAGACAACGTGGGCTCTTCTGCTGAGACTTTTCTAGGCCGCGGGCCCCCTGGAACTGCAGAGACTGCGCTGCCGTGAGGAGCAGGCTGCAGCCGGTCCAGAAAGCCGGGCGGGATGGGGGATGGGAAGGCCCCGGTCCTGGGCGACACAGCAGAGCCACAGAATGAACCAGCCACAGGACTTCCTGCTAGATGCTCACTGTTAGGATAAATGTTCCTTACTGTTCAGGCTGCCTGGAGTTACCATTGCAGCCCGAGATTTCCGAACGATACTCCAGCCTTCCTCTGCCAAAGTCGCTTTTTCCTGGGATGACACATGTCACCTCTGCCAAAGGGGAGGGCTCAGCCCTGGTCCCTGGGACGTCTGGTGATGAGGTGCTTTGGTTCTTGCAGTGAGGAGAGGTGTGTACACCTGGCGAGTGCCCGTGGTTCACGATCCCGAGCCATTTCTTAGCTATCTCTAGGATATTTCTTTTCTCTCTGACCTTTGACGTTGTTGATTACAGCATATCCCACCCACCACCTGTTTTTGTAAATAAATTTTATTGGAACACAGTTATGCTTACTGTGTACCTATTGTCTGTGACAGGTTTCACAATGTAACAGCAGGGCCCTGGAAGTGCTGTAGAGACCTCTGGCCCTTTCAGAAAAAGTTTGCCAACTTCTGGTGTATTCCATCAAACTTTCTTGAGGAAAAATACTGAGCTAAGGGAATATGTAAATTATAAAGGAATATACATGCATATTCCTCTGTTTTTACATATATAACATTTTACATATCTATAAATATATATAACATGGTTCCATTCCATTCTTCTTTCATTCAACAGTGTGTCTTACAGAGACTATTCCATATGCTCTCCTTTTTTAACAGCTACATAGGATTCCATCACTGATGCAGCATAATTTCTTTAACAAACCACCAAGCGGTGGGTGTTTCCATTGTTTCCTCCAGCTGTTCTTTTTTTTTTTTTTTTAATTCTCTTGGATGCACCCTGTGGCATGTGGGATCTTAGTTCCCCGACCAGAGATTGAACCCACGCCCCTTGCATTGGAAGCTCGGAGTCTTAACCACCGGAGCACCAGGGAAGTCCCCTTCTTCCAGCTGTTCTTTGAAGGGGACTCCATTCTTTGCTTTAGGCTCTGACACCAAAGTCCAGGCTGGGGGCTGTTTAGGGGGTGGGGTCTGCACTGCACTTAGGTTCTCTACGGAAGCTCAGGAGCGTTAGAGGTGGATGCAGGAGCCTACCTAGCCGTGCTGTACATGGCCTCAGGCCACTTAGAGACAGGACAGGTAGCAGCCACGTCTTCGGGAACAGACCAGTCTCCTGCAGGCGGGTCTGAGCTGGGCAGGGAGCCATCGGGAGCGAGCGGGCAGGGGGCACCGAGAGGACACCCCTGGCAGGCTGTGCCCATCCTGCAGCGTCAGAGGCTCAGCGGTGGATGGTCTCCACCGGCCGTGGAGCCCAGGACAAATACACGGGTTGGAAAGAGCTAACAAGCTCCAGTTCCAGGACAAACATGAGGCTTTTCACACCAAGGCCACCAGTTTCAGGTCAGAGGCAACCCCACTGAAGGCTTGTTTCTCAGCCTTCCCAGCGATGTGGGTCTGTAGAGCGACATTCCAAAAGGGAAGTGCGCCAGTGCAGGACCTGCAGCCTCTGAGAGCGTGGACCGGGGGGGGGGGGGGGGGGGGGGGGGGGGGGGGGGCGGGGGCAGCCCCCAGCCCGGACCTGACGGCCCCCAGCTCTGAAGCAGCCACTCTCTCCCCTTCTCCACCTCTGCTGAGCACACACGAGACACTGCCAGGCTGTCGAGAATAAAGCCAGAGGCCACCGCGCCGTGAAGGGATCGCTCAAAGGGAAGGTGGTCAGCACGTTCTGAGCGCTCTTCCGGAGCCCGGCCCTGCTCCCCACGCGGTCATGTCCTGGAGGAGAGGAGAGACCTCAGGGGCAGCGAAGCGACCTCCTGTGAGGGGCTGGGGTCCAAACCCAGCTCTCCAGGCAAGCGTGCAGCACAGCCCATCGCCGCCAGGTGTCGTGCCGTCTCACACCTGCGTGGTTCAGAAGTCCACGCAGGGTCTCAGGGAGCCACGGTCGGGGCGTTGGCAGGATGCGCTCCCCCTGGAGGCTTTGCGAAGAACCCACGTCCCTGGCTTTTTCAGTCTCTAGAGGCCACTGGTGTTTCCTGGCTTGTGGCTGTTCCTCCATCTTCAAAGCTGACAACCCATCCTCACATCTCCTCCTCCAACACCCCCCTTCTGATCCCCTCCCACCGGTGAGGACCTGAGATTGCGCTGGGCCCACACAGATATCCAGGACCACCTTCCCATCTTAAGGGCATCTGATTGGCAGTTAATTCCCCTTTGCCATGAAGGGTTCCGTGGGTCAGCATGCACACGTCTGGGGAAAACCATTGCTCTGCCTACACACCATCCAACGCGTAGAACTGCCCATAAAGCACGTCTGTTCACGGTCTGTGTGGGATTTCACGTGGACACCAAGGGCCGGGGCCACTGGGGCACAAGAGCAGGTGTAAATGCAGGCGCTGTCGGAGGCCCCATGACATCCCCGTGGGGGACAGTGAGAGGGAAAGGCTCCCCTCACCTGCGGGATGACCTCCGTTCTGCTCTAACAAGGGCCACAGGTTCAAAGTAAGGTGACCACTACACGTGAGCCATCACACAAGTGACTCACTTCTCTGAGCAAAGTGACACTAACTGCTGGGGCAGCCTGGCGCGGGGGGGTTGGGGGGAGTGGTCCTGCGGCCAGTCCGCGGGGCAGGTGACTGGCGGGCTTGGGCGTGCTGGAGAGCTGAACAGGACGGGCATTCCAGACCCAGGAGCAGCCTGTGCTGAGGCCCCGCGAGGGGAAGGGCGTGGTGGGCGGTGTGAGGGCAGGCGGCCGCACTGGCCAGGCTGAGTGGGCCGCGTCACCATCACCACACCTCCCGGTCACCATCCTGGGGTCCGGCCGTCCCCTCCTGGGGTGCCTGCCCACCCCCCCCATGCCTCTCCGGGCTGGCATCTCCCAGAGCCTCAAGCAGCGGAGACACACGGTCAGTGAAGCAGCTCCTCCCCCTGGTGGCTGGACCGGACAGTGTTCCTGCAACAAGGCTGCAGCTGGGAGCCCTGACACCAGGACACGCTCCCTCCCTGGGGGCCAGGGAGCCACCTGCAGGTGCAGAGCTGCTCGGACACCACCTGGATGGCTGGGCTCAGGAGAAGCTAGAACCTGGGACAGAGTCCCTTAGGGTTGTCTACAACAGGGAACAGAAAGAAGGCCTACGCCTACGAACGGGTAAGCAGAAACGCTGGGAAAATGGGCAAAGAGATGAGCACATTTCACAGAAAGGGCGCCTGGAGTGGCCACTAAACCACGAGAAGGTGCTCAACCTCTAGGATCAGGGAAGAGCAAGTCCACCTGGAAGAGGGACCACTTCACGGCCTCGTGGGCAGGAGCGGAGGCAGTCCTGGGGGCGCTGTGCGGGCCCCGCGCTGGATGCGCTGGAGAGGCCCGAGAAGCCCCTACGGAGAACAGTGGGGCGTCACCGGCTCAGGCCCCACCCACCCTCCTGGAGGCCGAGCGCGTGCCCCACCCCCCCACCAGCTCTCACTGACACTCACAGCAGTGTTCCTGCGATGGGGGTAAGGAAACAAACCAGTGCCCTGGACAGGAGAAAGGACGAGAGTCCAGGTACAGCTGTGCTCGGAACCCCCCGCGGAAGTGAAGGAGACCAAACCAGAACACACGTCTGTGTGGACGAACCTCAGAGACAGAGCACCGAGCGAAGACAAGCAGTGAATCATCGATTCTGCATTACGCCACGCCGTCAGGCTTAAGACACACGAAAGGACGCCGTTTGACTCAGAGACCCAGCCGTGTGTCGTAGAAGAGTAACACGCTGGGTGGAAGAACTCCGCCGACCGCGGCTGGCGGCCAGGAGGGAGGGAAATGGGGTGCAGGAGGCCTTGGGGGCCGCTCACCTGAGCCCCACCACGGGGGGCCCTCCCAAGGCCAGCCAGCGATGTCAAGTGCACCCCGACACAGACGCTCCCGACGTTTCCTTTTCGGTTCCCTTACCACCCTCCCTTCTGTGTCAAGGACAGGTCCCCGCGGGGCGAGGACATCTTTACATCTCTCCAGCATGAGCTAATCTCCCCTTACACCTGGAAGACCAGCCTTTCTCGGACAATCGGGCAGATGGAGCTAGAACCTGAGGAAGCACTCGTGGGCTGGGTGGTTCCCAAACTTCAGAGTTTAGAGCAGAAGTCGGCAAACTTTCTCCGTAAAGGGCCAGAGAGTAAATATTTTAGGCTTCGTGGGCCAGATGGTCTCTACTGCATAGTCTTTGCTGGTTTTTGTTTTGGGGCTTTCCCCACATCCTTTCAAAATGCAATTCTCGCACTGAAGCCGGTAGGTTTACAGAGATCACCGGGAGGGTGTATAACTCAGAGGCCTAGGCCCCATCCCAGACGCTCTGTGCCGGGAAGTCCAGGGGGAGGCCTGGGACTAGGCATTTTCCTGTGCACGCTGCCTCCTTCTCCACCCCACCCCTACCCTCCCTCTCACTCCACCCTCCCCCCCCCCGCAGACTCTCCTGCAGGGAGAGGCTGTCCCCGTGGCCACTACCATCAGTCCCCTGGGACCCCAGGAAGGCCCATGATGCTGGAGTCGCCCTGGTATGGGCCTCCCGTGCCCTCCAGACCGGAGCTCCTTGGGGCAGGGACCAGGTCCGGTCTCCTCGTGCCCCGGGGCCGATCTGGCCTGGCCCATAACCGGCCCGCAGAGGGAAGGAACCTGCGGCCACAGCTCCGTTAAGCAAATCCCGCAGCCCCCAGGCCCTGCAGTCGGCCTCCCCTCACTCAGCTCACCACCTCCCGCTTGTGGTTCCTTTCTCTCCTTCCAGCCCCACCCTGCCCGTTTTACTCTGTCTCGTCTATCTGTTCTGCCTGGGCCGCAGCGTCGCACGAACTGTTCCTGGGGATGCCAGCCGGGGCACCTCTGAGCAGCAACGGGAGGAGGGCTTTGGGGCCCAGAGACAGAAGTCATGGCTGGGCTGGTGCAGCCCCAAAACTGCATCCTCAGCTTGCAGAAACACCTTCTGACAAGGCCAGGTCGATGGGTAGCAAAAGAATTCCCTGGTGGAATTTCCAGCGAAGGAAAACAGGCCTTGGCTAAGCAGCCGAGCAGATCATGGAATGAAGACAGAGACAGGCAAGCACAGTTTGTAACAGCTTTATTGAGATAAAACTCACTTGTCATAAAGGTCGCCCACTTAACAGGTACAACTGGGTGATTTAGTGCATTCAGAGCTGTGCAACCATCACCACAACCAGTTTTAGAACATTTTTCTCTCCCCAAAAGGAAATCCCAAGGATAGAAGGAAATAATGGGTAAAAGACACTTGGGATTGGGGCGTTAGGATGAAGAGACTTCATTGATCACAGATCTCGGCTCCTCCTCGTTATTCTCTGATACAAACAGGTACTGTCTGAAATCGGCCTATTCGTGCTCATTAGAAAAAAAGAAACCCCACACCCTTTAGCAGTCACCCCCTCATCTCCTGCACCACCCCCAGCCCTGGCAGCCACTAATCTGACTTGTGTCTCGACAGACTGCCTCTTCTGGACACCGTGCACAAACTGTGGTCTCCTGGGACTGTCTTCTTTCACTTAGGGCGATGTTTTCGGAGCTCACCTATGTTGTAGCAGGTCTCGGTGCTTCACTTCTTTTTGCTATCCATTGAATGGATGGACCACCTTTTATTTATCTATTTTTATTTTTATTCATCTCTTCCTTATTTGATGGGTTGTTGCCACTTTTTGACTCTTGTGAACAGCACAGCTGTGAACATTTATGTACAAGTGTCTGTTTGAACATCGCTTTCCATTCCTTTAGGCACATATTTAAGAGTGGAATTGCTGGGTCGTAGGGCACCTCACAGGAAGAACATTTAATAGTTAAGCAATAAGTCATTCATCTAAACTTAATATTAAGCATTTAATCATTAGTCATTCAATCATCTGAGGAATAGCCAGACTGTTTTTCAAAGCGGCGCCACCATTTTAAATTCCCACCAGCAGCGTGTGAGGGTTCTGATTTCTCCACATCCTTGACAACAGTTATTGTCTGTCTTGTTAAATACAGTTACCCTATCTGTGGGAAGTGGCATCTCATTGTGGTTTTAACTTGCTCATTTCCCTGATGATGAGCATCTTTTCATGCAATTATTGGCCATTTATATACCTTCTTTGGAGAAATATCTATTCAAATAATTCATCCATTTTAAAATTGGACTATTTGTCTTTTCATTACTGAGTTGTGTGTTCTTTATATATTCTAGATACAAGTCCCGTATCATTTTTTTTTCTGTTCAATTTTTTTATTTGGTTACTTGTGCACTTTAGGTGACATAGCTAAGAAACCATTGTCTAATCCAAGGTCAAGAAGATTTACACCTAGGTTTCCTTCTAAGAGTTTAAAGTTTTGGCTCTTACATTTAAGTTTTTTATCCATATTGAGTTAAATTTTGTATATGGTGTGAAGTAGAGGTCCAAATATATTCTTCTGCAGACAGACATCCAGTGGTCCCAGTACCATTGGTTGGAAAGACTCTTCTTTCCCCCATTGAATTATCTTGGCATCTTTGTTGAAAATCATTTGACCACAAATGTATGAGTTTACTTCTGGGTTCTCAGTTCTGCTCCACTGATGTGTCTGTCCTTATGCCAGGAACATACTTTCTTAATTACTGTAGCTGTACAGTAAGTTTTGAGATTCGGAAGTGTGAGTCTTCCGATGTTATTCTTCTTTTTCTAGGTTGTTTTGATTATTCTGGGTCTCAGATTTCCATATAAATTTGAGGATCAGCTTTGTCAATTTCGGCAAATAAATCAGCTATGATTTTGAAAGGGATTGCATTGAATCTATAGATCAATTTGGCCAATATTGCTATTTTAACAATATTATGTCTTCTAATCCATAAACACAGATGTCCTTCCATTTATTTAGATATTATTTCAGTGAAGTTTTGTAGTTTTCAGTGCATCTTGCACTTCTTTTATTAAACTTATTCCTAAGTACTTTTGAGCTATTTTAAATGTAATTTGTTAATTTAATTTACAGGTTGCTTCATGCTAATTTTTAGAAACACAATTGATTTGGATAGGGTTGCCATATTTAGCAAATGAAAAACAAGACGCTCAACTAAATTTGAATTTCAGATAAACAACAAATAATTTTCTTAGTATGTCTCAAATGTTGCACGGGACACACTTATTCCAAAACATTAATCGCTGCTTATCTGAAATTCAAATTTAACTGGGCATCCTGTATTTTATCTGTAGGCAACCCTACATCTGGCAAAATGAACCAGGAGGCCCTAGACAGGGCACTGAGGCCCAGATGAAGATGGGAAAGTTACGAGACTCCGAGAGTGAAAAATGAAACCTCCAGCCCCTTCCCCCAAGTCAGCTGTCAGACCCCTGGCTGCCAGGCCTGTACCCGACCCACACCAGAGAAGAAAAGGAATCTTCCATCAGAATGGCTTCAGACTTCTCAACAGCACTGGTGACAAGTTTGAAATTTTGAGGAAAAATGATATCCAACCCAGATTTTTGTACAGCAACCAGACTCCACACCAGGGTGAAAGCAGAAGAAAGACATTTTGGCACACAGGGACCCATGGGCACTGCCTTAGGATGCACTGGAGGAAGCGAAGTACCCACCCAAACCAGGGAGGCCACCAGGAAAGAGGAAGGCAGTGTCTGAGAAAGGAGATTCCACCCCAAGGAGACACAAAGGGACCTCCCTGGCGAGAAGTCCCAGGATGGCAGGTGGGGGGCAGGCCTGGAGGGCACCCGTCCACACAGGAACCAAAGGAGCAAGAGGGAAGGAAACAAGCAGAAACACTTAGAGATGACCCAGTTTTGTTCACTATGTCGAGAGGTATGATAGAATTTGTCAAAGAATGGGGGGATAACTTAGCACTTACAAAGCGCTTACAAAATCAAACAAATGAAAATATGAACTGTTAGCTGTAAGAGGAAAAAAAAAGTCTTAGGAGGGAAGAGGAATCATAATACACTATTCTGCTTGACTGAGTAATATGTACACAGTCATTATGAGATTAGCACCGAAGTGATTAGCCAAAATCGGTTTTTCTTAATATTTTTATTTTATTTCATTTTGGGCCAAGCCATATGCCTTGTGGGATCTCAGTTCCCTGACCAGGGATCGAACGCGTGCTCCCTGCAGCGGCAGTGCAGAGTCCTAACCACTGGACCGCGAGGGAAGTCCCCAGCCAACATTATTTTACAGCTACGTTGGGATTGTGGTGGGTTGGTGGGGGATGCGTGGGGAGGTGTAAGAAAGAGAACCTGACCTTCAATTATAGGAAGTCAGCAGAAAACGTCTAAAGTTAAAAATCAGGAATCATAAGCACGTTACATGGAGGTAAACACCAGAAGAAAAAATTAAATGAGTTGATAACGGTTGCCTTTGAGGGGTGGGGGTCCAGAGTGGAGTTAGGGCATGGAATTGCTTTTCGTTTTAAGGCACGTGGTCCTTTCAAACCTGTAAATGTATTACTTGCATCAAAATAAAGTAAATTAAAAAATAAAGTCACAGGACTTCCTTGGCGGTCCAGTGGTTAAGACTACGCCTTACAATGCAGGGGGTGCGGGTTCGATCCCTGGTTGGGGAGCTAGGATCCCACATGCCTCGTGGCCAAAAAAACAAAACATAAGACAGAAGCAATATTGTAACAAATTCAATGAAGACTTTAAAAACGGTCCACATCAAAAAATAAAGTCACTACCTTACACATAATCAAAAACTAACTCAAGACGGATCATAGACCTAAATGTAACTGCTGAAACTACACAAGCTCTAGAACCAAACATAGGAGAAAATCTTTGGGACCTTGCATTAGACGGAGATTTCTTAGATGTGACATCAAAAGCACAATCCATAAAAGAAAAACTTGACAAACTGGACTTTGTAAAAATGAAGAACTTATGCTCTTCGAAAGACACTGTTTAGAGAGTAAAAAATGAGCCAAAGCTGAGGAGAAAATAGCTATATTATTATATAACTGATAAAAGATCTTTAGCCAGAATTTGTAAAGAACTCTCAAAACTCAACAATAAGAAAATCCAAACAGCTCATTTTTTTAAATGGGCAGAATATTTGAAAAGATACTTCAACAACAACAAAAAAATCTATGGATCACAAATACACACATGAAAAGAGGCTCAGTATCACTAGTCATTAGGAAAAGATAAATTTAAAACCACAATGATACCACATCAGAATGACTGAACTTTTTTGGGGGGCGGGGGGCGGGGGTGGTTTGGCCATGCTGCGTGGCCTGGGGATCCTAGTTCCCCCAACAGGGATCAAACCCAGGACTACGGCAGTGAACGCGCCGAGTCCTAACCACTGGACCACCAGGGAATTCCTGAGAATGACTAAAATTTTTGTAAAAACCTGACACAACCAACTGCTGATGAGGATGCAGAGCAACCGGAATTCTCCCACATGGTTGGTGGGACCACAGAAGGGTACCACCACCCTGGAAAACAGTTTCGCGGTGAAGCCTACGACTCGGCAGTGCTGCTCCCAGATATTTACTCAAGAGAAATGAAAACTTAGCTTCCCACACAAACCCGCACACAGTGTTTAAAGTGGTTTTTCTCATAATTACGCAAATCCCGAAGCACGCCAAATGCCCTTCACCTGGAGAACGGAGCACTACTCTGCCATAAAGAGGAACGAACCAGGGGGACTCCAACAACATGGGGGCTCTCCAAGGCTTCCTGAGCGGAAGGAGCCCGCGAGGAAGCCGACACACCACGTGGGTCAGTTTCTGTGACATCACGGGGAAGGTGAGACCGCAGGGAGCAGAAAACACGTCCGTGGTGGACAGGAGCTGAGAGTGGGGGACAGGCCAGCCACAGAGGCGCGTGCGAAGCTGGGATGACGGAACCCTTCTGTGTTTTGACTGTGGTGGCAGCCCCAGGGCTGTATGCGTTTGTCAACATCTGTATAACTGTACAGGAAAAAGGGTACGTTTTAGTGTATGTAAATTATGCTCTCATATTTTAAAAAGGAGGCAAAAAGCTAGTGCAGAGAGTAGAAGTGTGAACTGGCCAAGGAAACATAGGCAGACATCCTGGGGGCTGTCTGAGGTTGGGTGGATTTGTGGTGGGTCCAGTCTGGCCAGTATCACCATGCTCCACAGGCCAGCGAGGAGAAGGGAGACGGCCAGATTCATCCATAGCTTGTGCCAGACGCATGCTTCAAAAGACAGGCACAAGGGCGTTAGTGCTATTTATACATGTAGAGAAACCATCACCACAGTAAGGCTAGCTAACATCTGTCACCATATATCATTGCAAACTTCGAGTGTGTCTGCGAAGAGAACTTTTAAGATCTATTCTTTTAGATCTTAGGCCATCGGTTCTTATCTATTGAGATGCCGGGTCAGGGAGGGAAGGGGGAAGAAAGGAGAGCACTGACGGGAAAGTAAAGGCCTGGATGTCTCCCCGGGATGCAGATCAGCCATCTCAGAAGTAGTTCCAAACTCCCGTGGGCTTTCAGGACCTCTAGGGCCCTGCCAATTCTAAATCCCGGGGTGCTGTGAGATAATTATAGCAAGGAAAATGTGTTCCACGACTGCCAAGGTACAACACACAGCGGAAGCAGATGGCATTAAGAAATCGGGCCCAACCTGGGGGTGCGGGGGAGGCTGCGTTAGGTGGAAACACCTGTGCCGTGATGCGTGAGTTTTGTCTGAGCAGAGGGGAGCCTGCAGGTTGGGGAACAGGAGGAGGAGGACGCATCCCAGCACACAGAGTAGGTGTGAGGAAGAGCACTGGGCAGGGCAGGGCGGGGGGAGGGCTGAGGCTGGGGAGACAGGCGCGCGGAGCTTCTGCAGAGAGCTACTGTCTGAGCGCCAAGAGGGCTCGGTTCCACGTGTGGGCAGTGGTACCTCTCAGAGCTGCGGGTGATGGTCAGTACCTGTTGTTCTCTTCTTCCATAATGATGGAGCACTGTGTTTATGGATGTCAGCTGAATGCACAGCCGTGTGAAACAATGATCAGACATCTAGACTCAGCAATTCTGCTCCCAGATACAGACCCAAGGGAAATGAAAAGACCTGTACACAAATATTCAAAGCAGCTCCATTAAAAATAGCCCCAAACTGGAAATAACCCAAATGTTCATCAACAAGAACGGGGGTAAATAGATTGTAGTGGAAAACCACAGAGCATTTAAAAAAAAAAAAAGAGCAAATTACTGCACACACAACAAGGATGACTCTCACAGACATAAGGTTGAGTGCCAGACACAAAAGATCCCATGCTGAACGCTTCAATGTACTCAAAGTTCCAAAATAGGCAAAGATCATGGACAGCAACAGAGGTCAGGATAGTGCTTACCTGGAGGAGGTCTTGAAACTGGGAGCCACACAGGGAGCCTACAGAGGCACTCAGGGTCTGTCTTGGTCCTCGGTATGGTGACCCAGGTATAGACACATGCGCACACTTTTCACGCTGTGTATTTTAGTCAGGGTAAGCTATACATGCCCCAGGCTCCCTTGCAGCTATGTGTGACAATGGATTAAATTCTGGCCTACGAGATATATGTGCAAGTTGTGTGTGCAATTTCTAAAGAAGGTCTTTAAAGGAAGGAAGTGTGACTCTCCCTTCCTCCCTCCTGTTGGCTGGAATGCAGATGTATGGCTGGCGCTCGAGCAGCTATGTTGGACTATGAGGTGTCACACGTGGCCGAGCAATAATATAGAAGGAGCCCGGGCCTCTGAGACCATGGAGACTGGCAGCAGCCCTGGGATGGCTACTTCCAGACTCCTTGAAACTTAGAGAAATGAAGTATCTGAGCTGCTGTTATTCGGGATTTTCCGTAACAAGCAGCCAAACGTAATCGTAAGTGATACAGACACCATGGAGGACAAGTGAGCAACGAACAGGAGTGCTTTAGAAGCCTGTGGAGGGTGGACTGGACAGGGCCACCCAGGAGGGAGGAAGGACAGTTACTGGGTGATGCATTTGTCCTGGCAGTGGACGCTGTGCCCAAAGAAGGGCGATGATGGTGGGGGATAGGCCGGAAGACATGGAGGAGGTCAGTGTTGGACGTGGATGTGATGACCACAACAGAGCAGTGAGATGGGTTCAAATTTCTGAGTCTGGGAATTAGGAAAGTGATGATTCTGTTAAACACAGTAGGAAACAAGGCAAAGAGAATGTTTGTGAAGCAAGGGGACAAACTTGATTTTCCCTTCTTGCTCATATACTAATTTTCTGAGTCCTTTTAGACCCACACTAATTTCCAGTGGGCTCTTACTAATAAAGAATTGCTTTTAACAAAACTCAGGGGAGTGATTTGTGGGCACAAAGGGGACCGTCAATTACCGACTGACGGACCCCCCTTTAGGAAGCACCCAGCATGCTAAGTGCTTTACACACTTTTGCTCACTGAGTTCTCAGTCCTGCGACACAGTTCAGGAGATCACGCCTCGGGTTAAGCTACCTGCCCGCAATGCCAGGGCTCATCAGACACCTGGGTTTGAAGCCGGGCCTTCCGACTCCAAAGCCTGAACTCGGAATCTCGACAAGAGTGCTCTTCAAAGCAGCCTGGGCTGAGCACGAAGATGCAGGCCTGCCTCGCACATGGAAGGCGTCCCCCCGATGGACAAGCCCGGATCTGCCACACGGGAGCTAGGCGCACTCAGCAGACCCTTTCTCGCTCCAGAGCACCTGTCTTTCAAGCCCCTTGTGTCACCGCAAAGTCCCTCTTGCACATCAGAACACAGACACGCCGCCTCTTGTCTTTGGCCACTTCCCGCAGCAGCCCTGACCTCCTCGGGGGAGGAAGCTGGGCTTGGAAAGGACACAGGAAAGACACAGCAGCTACCACGGCCCCAGGCCTGACCCCCGGGCCCGTTCCCGTCCTGCCCCGACCCCGGTCACTCAGGATGGCGGAGGGACACTGGACCCTGGGCGCCGGGCGTCCCTCTACCCCTGCGACTCCCAGCAGTGCTGCCGTCATTCACTCAGCAAACACTGCCGAGCAGCCCCCCGCGCCCTTTGCCAGAAGCCCGAGCAGGAAGGCAGGCGGCTGACCCGCTTTCTCAGAGGTAACTGGGCAGCGCAGGGTAGCGCATATACAGGAGGCTCAGCCCGGCGCCTCGGGGCTCCCCTCCCCTGGGGCCGGAGGCCTGTGGAGCCCAGCCCCTCCCCTGAAGGGAGCCGGCCAAGCGTCCCTGCAGGAGGTGTTGGGAGCAGAGCGGAAACGTGGGACCCACTGGTCTGCGGAGGCTGTGAAGCCTGGAAGGTGCTCAGAGCAGCCCCTGTGCACCTGGCAGTCAACAGAGTGCCAGGTGGCTCTGGGCTGCCCCAGGCCTTAGTCTGCAACTGTCGCCCAGTTCCAGGGAAATGAGAGAATATGGGTAATAATATAAAGTCTAACCTTTTTTTTTTCCTTTGTGCTTAGTCTAGTTTCACTCGCTCACAGGAGGCCACGTGCAGATGCCTCACACTGGGCACCTCACGTCACAGCTCCTTCTGGGAAATGGCCTCCTGCAGAGACGCCGTGAGAGCACGGATCCCGCGATCTGCGCCAGCCCCGCGAGAACTACAGGAACCTATAAAGCAGCGCCGCACCAGCCTTTCAGGGAGAGCGTGTCCCGGCGTGTGAGCCGCCCCCCTCCATTCTTTTTCGTCAAAGGATAAAGCTTTCCTTTGCTTCTGAACTGAACTCGCTCTCATTCTGCCGGCTCCCATGACTCGGGGCAGGAGGACCCTTGCCGGGGACCAACTCGAAAGGGTCGGTAACGCTGACAGCGCACGGGCTTCTGGGCTGGCATCAGTTGGCAGCGACACCATCCTGCAGGAAACCACAGGCCCCAAGCACAAGGAGGCGGCTGCGGGGAAGGGTGGGAACATTCTAGAAGGTCCAGGAGCTGTTCCTGCAGGCCAAGTCAGCCTGGATCCAAAGATGCCTGCACACAGCCCTCTTTCAACCCAGCTGAGAACGTGGGCCTTTCAGGTTTAAAATATCATTTGCCAAATACTGTGAGTCAAAATAGATACAGTCCATCTTCAGAAACACGGCAGTACACACTGAGAACTTTAAAAATGTTTATTGCTTTTGACCCACCCAGAAATTTCCACGTTTGGAATTCTATCCCAAGTAAATAATAGGATATGTAGGCAACATTTTGGTCATGAAGATACTCATCCCAGTGTGATTTATAATAGGAAAAAAACAGTGAACAATCTAAGCCCCTAACTTCAGGGAAATCGTCACAGAACACCGTGGTGCCTCCCTGGATGTACCTCCCATGAATATAATATTAGAATGAGGTTTATGGAAAAAAATATTAGACAGTAGGAAAACAATACATAATAATACCTAGAATACTTATTTAAATATTAAAATATTTGAAAATCAAAAATGATTTGATGTAAAAGCAATATACAAAATGACAGGCGGTCAGTTATATTAAAAGTAGGTAAGGAACAAAAGACAAAGGAAACCGACCAACACTCTCTCCAGATGGGAGATTACGGAGCTTTTCCAGCACTTGTCCGTACATTTACGTATCTTCTAATGTTCTGTAATGCCCTGAGTTATTTTCTAATCAGAAGGAGGGAATCGCCCCCATCTTCCTACCAGAAGAGAAAACATCGCTGCACCCTCTCCTTCTGCCTCCTTGCTGGTGAGACCTAAAGCCTGGCTACACCTGACGTCCTCCGGCCTCGCTCTGCGCCCAGCGGCCACTGTGGCTGAGAAGACACTTCAAGACCACGAGCTGGCGCAGGCTTTCGGGTGCACTCCCGCTCTCCTAGGCGGGGCTGTCCTGAGGAGATGCAGGCTGGAAACCTCAACACAGATGCCAGGCCTCTCTGGAAAAATCCAAAGGCTGAATTTGGGATTCAGTTTGCCATGGTGCCCCCCACCCCACACTGCATACCCAGCTTCCTTCACTCAATTATGGTACTCCCCTGACCCCAGAAAGCATTTGCACTTGTGAGCCCCACCGGAAGACTTGAAACTCCTAAGTTATGGACATCCATTTTTCCTGCTTTATGAAGGAAGACAATGCAATAGGAAAGAATGAAGTTTATGAGCAGAAACATGCAACGGTGAGGAACAGTGGCTCTTGGCCTCTGGTTCTAGGTGTCCCAAGGCCCAGCAGCATCTCCATCCGTCCTGCAGTTCAATTGCTCAACCAAATCTTGCATTTCATGAGCTTAATTGCGAACTGGGCCTGAATCTGCCACCTAAACTGCTACCCTCAACGCCTACCGGTGATACTGTTTTTAACTGCTGTCTTAGTCAATGTTCATTGACTGTTCTGTTGGTCATGTCCGCCATCTAGCTTCTTTGTCCATCCAAGCTGAACCCCGAGAAGACAGTTACAAGTTGGCCCCGGGTTCATCAAAAGAGCTTTGGAAGTATAGGTCACTCCTGCAGAAACACTTCATCTATCCCTCAACATGGAAGAATATTTTCTAGTAAGTATATTTCTATACCAACAGGATTTAAATGTCATGTTGTAAAAAAACAAAATTATGTACGTGACTAGATTACAGTAAAGTGCAGTGAGTAATCTGTTAGTAATGATTTGCTTTTTTATAAATCAGATTGAACCCATTTGGACTTTAAATGTGGTTTCTTAGGAAGGAATGACTTACAGAGAGAACAAAGAAGGTAACTGTACACAACTCGAAGGACTGTTTGCAATATAACTGCTACCAATAATAGACATCCCAGCAGAATGTTCTAGAGTCCAGAGTTTAGCCCATGACCAATAACACACTTTGTTGTTATTATTGGGATAATGGGAATCTAAGTGTATATAAAATACACCTCATGAACCCCTTCAAGAAAGACTATCTACTGCACCAAACTGAGCCCCTTTTGTAGGTCTCATGCTCATCAATACTAGCAATTATCGTATACTTCCTGTTTGCTTTGGGTTTCGTTTGCTCTCTTTTCTTTTCCTCTAGGTAAACTCAGTAGATCCTGAAGGTCTGATTCTTTCCCCTGCCTAGTGAAATCTGCTGTTGAGCCCTCTAATGAATTTTCCACTCATTATATTTTTTTACTCCCTAATTCCTATGATTATAATTTCTCTTTATTGATATTCTCTATTTGGTGAGACAGTGTTCTCACACTGTAATTCTCTAGACATGCTTTACTTTAACTCTGTGCTTATTTAAAACAGCTGACTTAAAGTCTCTGTCTAGTTAAGTCCAATGTCTGCACATCCTTAGGAACAGTTTCTATGGATTGCTTTTGTTTCCTGTGTATGGACCATATTCTCTTTTCTTTTTCTTTTATTGCATGTTTCATATTTTGTTGAAAACTGGGTATTCTAAGCAATATAATGTAACCACTCTGGAAATCAGATTCTCTCCCCTCCCCAAGGTTTGCTTTCATTTTTGTTGCTGTTCGTTTCATGATTTATCTGAACTGATTCTGTAAAGGCACATGTGACCACTGAAGTCTCTGCAGAGATAGCTTAGTGGTCAGCTAGTGATTAGACAGACATTTCCTAAGCCCCTGGGCCCAGCAAGTCTCCCAGTGTGTGCTGAGGGGCCCAGCACTGGACAACTCTGCCTAAGCCTTCACTTCCTGCTGTGGGGAGCCTTGGAGGTTGGCCCGATGAGAGCTCAGGGCCTTCCCAGGGCTTCCCCGAGCATGTCACAGCCTTAGGCACGTGACTCCTCTACCTGTGCTTGTGGCCTTCTAGAAGAGCAGGATGTTCTGGAGCTTCTCAAAGCTGCCCTGGATGCCCCTTCCCCAGTTTTTCCCTTTCAGCTTTTTGGCTAGCCTGTTGTTTGTCCTAAGCATTATTCACTGCCTCAGGCAGCTGTGAAGTTAAACAACTGCCTCTACATGATTTTGAGAAATGCCCTAGGGAGAAGACTTTTTGCACTGGATGAACGCTGAGCTCCAAGTCAGGTCAAATAAAGACAGCTTTGCAAGTGGGGTCTTCCAGAGAACCTCCAGGCAAGTCAAGCAGTCTGAGACTTTTATATATTCAATATTTTTATTATAACTAAGTCACAAAAATCACTTCTTGAATTTGCTACTGTGTTCAACCTCAATCCATGGAGCTTCACAAACCAGTTAGCCAAATCTCAGGATTCAATTGAAAAGTTCATTCATTTTTCCATCAAAACCCTTTTTATATTATTGATTAGACAATCCAATAGTTTATCTCTTGGAATTGATACTTCATTTTGTTTCAGTGTACCTATTTTCTTTTCATATCTGTATCTTCTGTTTCAAGGTTTCCTTTACTTGTTTACATTATGCAAACATAAACAAATGTTGTGTCTCTCCAAAATTCATGTTAAAGCCTTACCCCCCTACCCCCACGATGTGATTATTTTAGGAGGTAGGGCCTTTGGGAGGTAATTAGGGTTAGATGAGGTTATAAGGGTGGAAGTCATGAGGATTAGAGCCCTTGTAAGAGTCCCAAGAGAGCTTGCTTCCTCTGCTCTGCTGTCTGCCACGGAGAGGTCGTCAGTCTGCAACCTGCAAGAGGGCTCTCACCAGAACCCAGGCATGCTAGCGCCCTGACCTCCCAGCCTCCAGAACTATGAGAAATAAATTTCTGTTGTTTACAAGTCACCCAGGCTGTGGTGTTCTGTTATAGAAGCCTAACCAGACTACAGTAATTTACAAATATTGTTCAATCATTACATTATGATTGAACATTACGTTACAGATACTGTTCAATCATTCCAAAGTTCACTGAAATAATGTCAGCTCTAATAATTATGACATTTTCCTCATAAAGCTAAAATATTGATATTTCTATTAAAACATCTTTTAGTAAGGCCAACGCTCTTAAAGTTATATTCTTCGATGGCTAACCTCTGCACTTCAGCTTCTATCACAGTGAACACACAGAACTTACTGATTTCCAAACTGCTTCTGCTGCTCTCGCACTTCAAGCTGTCTAACAAGGTGCAATTTCCAGTACTTAATTTGCAGTTCTTTCTGATATTTATTTGATGCATGGTACAATTTATTGAGAAAAACGTGAGAATCACTTAACTTAAATCTTGTATTGCTTTATCCAAAATTAAATTTGATCTATTAGTGACAAATTAAAATATCCAAATTTTTTTCTAAACTTTTGACTGAAACTCCAGACTCTTCCTAGCATTATTACACTGGCACTTTTTGTACAAAATCCAATGACCTTTTCAAAGTTGTAAAATATTCCAATGATATTTTTACAAAAGTATCTTTCCATTGTATATCTATATATATATTTTTCCCACCAACAAAGCTCAATACACTGTATTAAATGCAGCTCCCAGTGTCATAAGATCAACAGAAACCATTATCTTCAAAATACTGAAATTTGTATTTTAAGCAAACTATTAAAACACTTTTATGTGAAGCAAATGAAACTTCCTTGAAGATGATTTAAAATGCACTGCTTTGTTTTCCAAAAAGTTGTTTTCTCATTAGATACATCTGTTTTGTAACAAGTGAGTCCACAGTACCCACCCCCATATCAATACTATTCCTTTAGAAGTTCTATTAAATATTTTCATGGAAATGCTCAATTATACAGTGCTAAAAATTCCGACAGTTCCTCTGTATCTTTTTGACTGCTTTATCCTCATTTTGATGACATTTTGGGAGTTTTAAGTTTCCAAATGTTTAATATATGAAACTGATTACATTTTAAATTTATTCCTCATTAATGACCACAAATTTTTTTTCACTTGAACCATACGTTGTAACAGCATCTTGATGAAGTATACATGTTTAGCACTTTGATCTTTTAACACATAACTTTTGAGCACTATCTGCAGCCAAAATTTGTCATTAGCGCTAACACAAATTCCTGGTTGAAAAAAATCGTCATTTTTCACTCCAGAAAAACAGATTTTATGTAATAAAATGTATTTAATACAAGTTTTATTTTGTGCAGATTCTTGCACAGTATCAAAACAAGTTCCAGGCTGGGACTCACTACTACTGTAATTCCTTCTTTGTTCTGCAGATTAACAAGACTCACATTTATTATATATGAAACTACTAAAAATTTATCCAGATTTTGTTGCCTCTTCACTTTAGTATTTGTTCTTAATATTTATAATAAAATCTTAAGTGTATAAGTATAAATACACTGCACGCCCGCTACTGTAATTCAAAAAAATTACACTATGCTAACAAAATTATTTTTAGTGATTCTCCTAAAGCAATTTGTTTTGTTAACACATGCAACTTAGCCACAGTCGCTCCAGTGACACAAGATGTTCCTCAGATGTGGCTACAACAGAAGGCCCTTTTTCTATGGTACTAAACGTCCTAAAACTGTCAGTACAAACCCGAGTTTATATGAAAATTTATATTAGCTAATTGTGACTGTACAGTTACTATGATACTATTTACCATGAAGCATTTCAATATTTTCATCATCAGTATCGTGCAGGGTGCATATGGGCTAAATATCAGCTCTGATCTACCTGCTGAATTGAGTCCAAGGGCTGCCAGGTTCAGCTTCTGGTCAAAACTCCAGAAGAGATTAAGAACGGGTCCTGGATGGCAAGATGGGGCTGCATCTCAGAAGCAGCCCTATGACAGTAGTCGTGCTTACTTTTTTTTAATGTGAGGAATGCATATCAAGCGATGCCACACCTGGGTCACTTCACTGAAGTTCCTGCCCGCCTCCTGCAGTCATTTGAATTTTCCACCCATAGGTTAGGTTTTCACAAAAGGACTTCCCGTCTTAGAAAAAATCCTGAGGCAAAGATTTACAAATCCTGGCTACCTGCTAGAAATGGGAGGGAAAGGAAAAACAGAAACAGCAATCCCTAAATTAATACTGCACAAAGCATCTAGCCACATCGGCATCTCCAACTCCGACCGGTCCAGCTCCAGACTGCGCTCCACGAACCTTCCGTAACCCCAGGCAGCGGCGCCCACCTCCTCTAGATGCTGACAGCACGAGGTCTCTTCCCTCAGATTACCTATCAGGTGCCACCCGTGATCACAGGTGCCTCTGAAATAAACTTCAAAAGCCCCGTCTGGCACCCTTCGCCCCACCCACCGGCCCCAAGAACGTGAAGTCTTATCCCTCCCCTTCACACAGCCCCGGCTCCAGCCAAGCAGGAATCCTCTCCCCGGAGACCTAGGGCAGGCACAGCGCCTGCCGTGCTCGCAACAGTTCCTCCCCCGGTACGCCTCCTCCAGGAGGCCTCCCTGGACTCCCCGGGCCTGCTGACCACGACCTCATCCCCTCCCCGCAGTCGACGGGGCCCGCGCCCCAACCGGACCCAGGTTCGCTCAATGACCCCACAAAGGGGTGTCCGTCGGCCCCGCCGCCGAGCACCTGCTGGGCGCCGGGCACCGAGGCGGCGCCGGGACAGGCCGGCCCCATGGCGCTCACTGTCTACACCGGCGCAACAAGTTACCGGTGCCGTGAAAGGAACTGAGGGAAGCCAGCGCCCCACTCAGCTTCCCCGCCCGGCGCTCGCGGCTCAGTCTGCGCGGGCGCATACCCCCGTCCCGGCGTGCCCCGCGCCCCTCCCGCCCCGCCCCTCCGGCCCTCCCTCCGACAGGCCGCGCGGCCCCGGTGCACGCCGGGAGTTGTGGTCTAGGCGTGGGCGGCGCGCGCGGCTGAAGCGCGTGGCAGGAAGCGGAAGCGGAAGCGGCCGCCGCGGCGCTAGCCCTGACGTGTCTCTCGGCGAGGCGCGGCGCTCCAGAGCAGGACTGGCGGCCCCGGAGCCGCGGTCGGAGTGTAGCGGAGCCGGAGCGCGACCCGGAGGCCGACCCGGAGTCCGACCCGGAGCCGAGCAGCCGCCGCCATGGCGAGTGAGTCCCTCGGGGCAGCCCGGGCGCGGCCGGTGCGGGCGGGACCTCGCTACCCCGGCCGTGAAGCCCACCCGGCCCGCGTCCCTGCCCCACCTGGCCCCGCGGACGGCTTCCCGGGGCGGCGCGGGGTGCTCCAGCCCTAACTTTACTCTTGTCTCTTCCCCCCAAAGTCAAGTTTCTGGAAGTCATCAAGCCCTTCTGTGTCATCCTGCCCGAAATTCAGAAGCCGGAGCGGAAGGTGAGTCCGGGGAAGGCTTGGGGAAACTTCCTGCGCCCCGTTAAAGTGGCCCCAACACGCCGAGTGGACGCCTCCTTCCCCCGAGAGTGGTCTGGGTGGTCTGCTTGGTGGGAACCTCCACCGAGCCGCCGAGCTTCGATTGGAGCATCCTCCGTGGAAGTTACTCGGGTGGGCAGAGCCTTGGGTTTGCTCTGTCCCGAGGTGGATCCCGGCCTGAGTAACGCCTCGAGAGCCTCAGGTACTCCGGTTGAGCGCCCCTTCCCGCTTCAGCTCCCGCAGAAGCTGATCGTGGGCGGGTCCTTCTTCTAGGCGATGCTTTTTGTATCCAGCTGCTACACGGAGCTAAGAGCAGTCACTTTACTCTGTACGGTCGAGTTTGTGTCTTTTCCGTGGGCCATCACCTTGCTGAGAATACGGGCATTTTGTGACCCCCTGCTTTTACAGCAGGTGCATTAAAACGTGGAAAGATAGAGATGTAGAGCTGTGTTGAATCTTTATCAGAATTTCCGCTGCTGCACAGCTTCAGGTCGAGACAGTGTTGCCAGTGTAAGTAAAGCTATGAAACCATGAAGAAAAGTTTCGTTGGGTTCTTACAGAGAATTAATAGGAATGTTTCTGTCCTCATGTTCTTTGCATCTGCCCCACATACGTGCTGCCTTTGATGGGCAAATATGCAAAGTTCTGTGTGTGTGTGCCCTCAGTGTGGTAGAAATGGCGGGGCTCTGGAGGCAGGCGTGCCTGGGACCCACCCTTCACACAGCCTCTTGATAGCTGTGTGACCTTGGACTTGTAACTGAGTGTGATGCATGAAGCAGTGGCAGTCTGTGCAGGGTACAGCAGTGGCTCCAGAAGGGATTAACCCTGGAAGACATGATGTCTGATGGCGGCCTTGAAGGAGGAATAGAAGTGTCCTTGAAGGAAGGGAAAGGAATTCTAGGGTAAGAAATATAGAGTGTGCTAAGGCAGAGAAAACCAGTGTGTGTGGGGGTGGGGTGGGGGGGTGTTAGATGTGCTTCAGTGTTGATAGAACGGAAAGGATGGGTGGGGACCAGTGGGAGCTGTAGGAGCCGGAGCCGGACAGATTAGAAAACTGCTTTGGGGTAGGGTAGAGGGTGAGAGCGGTGGAGGGGCTTCTGCCATCGAGAGTGAACTATGGGAGTGGCCTAGGAAATGGGGGTGGATGGCGGGCTGTTAAGAGGTAGAGTGACAAGACTTGGATAAACAGTTTTGGATGTTTTGCTGTTGAATTTGGCTGCATCCAGGAGAGGAGACTTAGTTATTTAAAAATGAGGAGTCTTATAAAACTTGTCCACTCCTTTCCCATAAAGAGTCATTTCCATACATGCTTGTTTTGTTACTGGTCAGCCTGACGTGGTGTTGCCCTCCTTGGCCTCCTTCTGATTTCTTGGTGGGATCAGATGACCAGAGGACGAGTTCTGTGAATTCACCCCAGCTTCACGTGGCGTATCTGAATGTCGAATCCCTGCGTGGTTTGTGTGGTTGTCTTGTTGAGGCCTGTCTACAGTGGTCAACACGGAGGCACTGCGGCCCCATGCTGACCAGAGAGTCAGGACTTCAACTCCATGCTCATTCAGACTGCAGCTTAAAAGAGTGTTTTTTAAGAACACGATTTTGTCCATTTAGTACCGTCGCTTACAAGGTATTTCCATGTTAAGATCCTTAGTCCACACAATAATTGCTGTGTGTTTTTTTAAGCCCTTTAAAGCCATTCTTGCTGTGCAGGCAGCAGGTGCTAGTGAAGACACTTAGGTTTTAGAGCAGAGGAGCCTTGGGCAGGGGGGTCTCAACTTTCCTAATGATGCTTATTGGTCATCCATAAGATGACTCTGAATAGTCACCTATCCTAAAGTTAAACAGATCCTACTAGTAGTTAGTGAGTAGGTTGAACACGCAGCTCTCTTTCACTCTTCCAGTGTTTATTACATTCTTTTACCCTAAATCCATGGAGAATACACAAAGAAACAATCACAGATTGCAAATTAGTTGACTCCAGAATAACAAGATTTTGTCACTTAACAAAACCTTTGCAAATGAGAAGTCATTGCTCATGTGTTGTAAAGGCTGGTCTGATTTGGGAATCCCTTTCTGTTGCAACATTCTTTGATCTTGGGTCTGATCCTAAACTGTTCATGATGATGGTTAAGAGCACAGGCTTTGGAGTCAAACCCATTACAGCTGTGGGATTTGGGACAAACTACTTAGCTTTTCTAAGATTCAGTTTTCTTGTTGGAAAATAATAAGATAATGTTACGTGGTGTGAGGATTAAATGATACGATGCACATGATGGTCTTTGCATCTGTGCCTTGTGCGTAGAAAGCATGCAATACGTGTACTTACGCTTGGTGCATGGTTTGGAGTGTTCAGGGCTCTGATCAGAGTCTGTTTCTGTTAATTTGCTTATGAAGATAACTTGTTGCCTTAATTGGCTCTATTCTTCTGTAGATTCAGTTTAAGGAGAAAGTGCTATGGACCGCCATCACCCTCTTCATCTTCTTGGTGTGCTGCCAGGTGAGCGCGCGTTTGGTGTTCCAGTGTCGGGGTGGGGGTGTGAGGGGCCAGAGACAAGTGTGCGGGCTGCTCTCTGCTTGTTTCCAGATCCCCCTGTTTGGAATCATGTCTTCAGACTCAGCCGACCCTTTCTATTGGATGAGAGTGATCCTCGCCTCTAACAGAGGTAGGACTGGCCCTCTGCATCCCCTGTACTGTGTGGGCTTCACGGGCCTCCTTCAGTTAAAGTACAGGCCTTGGCTTTACAAAGGGTTCAGAGCATGCCGTGCTGAAACATAGCCTTAGTAAATGCCAGCTTCAGCGCCCAGACACGTCATCCTATTCAGAATTGCTTTGAATGCAGTACAAAACCTGTAACAGCGGGCTTCCCTGGTGGCGCAGTGGTTGAGAGTCCGCCTGCCGATGCAGGGGACACGGGTTCGTGCCCCGGTCCGGGAAGATCCCACGTGCCACGGAGCGGCTGGGCCCGTGAGCCATGGCCGCTGAGCCTGCGCGTCCGGAGCCTGTGCTCCGCAACGGGAGAGGCCACAGCAGTGAGAGGCCCGCGTACCGCAAAAAAAAAAAAACCAAAAAAACCTGTAAAAGCAAGATAAGTCTACATCATAGAGAATTTCTTAAAACGTGGAAAGACTAGAATGCTTTTTAAACAGCTGAAATGATGACATTTCTACCTATCTGTTTCCTGTTTTGATAACATTCTTTAGAATATGTAATTTCTCAGCTGCGTCTTTTCCGTATCTACAGGTTACATATACATGTCCAAAAAAATAAACATATAACAGTGTATTGTATATTCTAACCAGTTACCTACCTGGGGTGAGGCGGGATTTTGAATGCTTATGCTGATAACTGCTTTTGATTAACTCATTTTTCAAATACGTTTCAAATTAAGTTCCAAATCAGTTGGAAGTATAGCCCATTTTAGCATAATGGAAATAGAGGTTTATTCACAACTAGATAGAATTGTACTGGCCTCCTTTCCAGACTCTGGAAATTATTTGAATGTTATCCTTTTTTATTAACTGATGAAGAGACGAACCTTTCTTATCTCTGTACAACCAGCATGAATCTGTTTACGGTGAATTTAAATGCAGCGATCAGTTTAAATGCCATGTGATTCCCTAAACAGAATAAGATGTTACCTGGCAGACTGAACAGAATGAATTGAATTACCCTCTGATTGCTGATATTTGGGGGTTATTCTCTGAATTAAATACTGCTGGCAAACTGAAACACACTGGGTTTGTATCAGGGGCACACGGTCCAGTTTCGCTCATTCATTTTCTTAATAATGTCTTGCTTCTCCATGCTAACTTCGGTTGTACTTTGCCTCCCCCTTTCCTTAAGGCACATTGATGGAGCTGGGTATCTCTCCCATCGTCACCTCCGGCCTCATCATGCAGCTCTTGGCTGGCGCCAAAATAATTGAAGTTGGTGATACCCCAAAAGACCGAGCCCTCTTCAACGGAGCCCAAAAGTGTAAGTGAGATTTTGAATGATGTTCACATGTCTGTAGTTGAGAATTTGAATTTGCTGCAAAGTTTGGGGCATCAGAAGTCCTTTTGGTTTTGAGGGGAGGGGGTTGTTGTAACCTCCGTGGCCCGCCAGCCCTGCCTGGCCTGGCTCTGTGGCCTGTGTTAGCCAGAGAGCACCTGAGGCGGCTGGACAAGGCAGAGGACGGGTGTCGTGCCCCGAGGCTGCATGGTCCAGGGAGGTCACCCTCCGCCGCCACAGTTTCCTTAGCACTTAGAAGGAGATAATGTCTCCTTCAGAGCTGTTGGAAGAATTCATTTGAATAATGTGTGTAAAACATCAGTGAGTGCCTGGCATGTAGTAGTTGCTTGGCAAGGCTTGTATTTCTTTTTTCTGGGAGTTTAAAAGGATTCACCTTAGGGGAAGGATGGTCCTCTCAACTTAGCTCTGCCAATTACCAGCTCTGTGACTTCGGGGCAAAGTTAGATGACAGTTCTTATGTCCCAGTTTCTTCTTCTATAAAAATGGGGATAATAATGATACTTGCACAGTAGTAAATAATAAGCACTGGTAACAATGACCAGTCATCAGAATTCACCAAGTTCGGCCTGACTGTGAACCGACATATATTAATTAGGAAATGATATCTGCAGGTTCCTACCCAGTCATATTTTCTTCCATACCAGCATGTTTTACAGATCTTAAGTTAGTAGGTTAAAGAGTTGAGTAAGAAAGAGTAATCTAATTTAAACTTGTCAGTTTCAGACACAAGTCAGGATTTTAAAATATATATGTGTGTTATTTGTCAGAAGTACAAATCAGCTGTTTCCTCTTTGGTCTTGGACAGCTTTTTTAGCTTTTCTCTGCTGTTTTTTCTGCCTTAAGAATTCAGTCTTATTGAGCACTTCTTAAGAAGTCAAATAGGGACTATATTTGACAGGCACTTTGGAGTAGAATTTTATTTTTTTGGCAAACTAAGCAGAAAAGCTGAAATTGAAGCCTAGTCCCTACTAAGAGATCCATCTAGCATCGTGGACTCAGTAGAAATGAGTGGATTCCATTGTGCGTCACAGTGAAGTGTAGTGACTGATACAGGATACAAGACCATCTAGTAAAAGGAGAACCTCCCTTAGGAGAGCTTTGTGGCAGGAGAAGTGGGCTAAGTGAATTGGTGGCACTGTGAGGCCTTTCCTTAATTAACACGTTACCCAAACCGGGAAGGGATTACTTTATCCCCGTTAGTGTGGTTCTGGGCCCTGGACTCAGACCCGAAGCACGAGCCTGTCGGAGGCCTGGGCGAGTGGCTTCCCCAGAACCCGAGCTACCTGATGAGCTGAGCGTGGGGGCTGCAGGTTGGGCTGCCTCTGTGTGTTGCCTTCAGCACCGTCATAAGAAGCGGGTCTGTCGTGCTTCAACTCTTTTCCTCCTCCCATCACCGAAGGGAAGTGAATTTAGGAGGAGGTGGAACTGAAGAGCTCACGCGCTTCTGTTGCAAGCGTTTGAGTTATTGTGTACTATTGTCACTTTGACCGCGCGGCTGTTGAGTATTTCCTGGACGAGCCCCTTGGAGGCGGGGTCAGTCGTCTTCACCTTTGTTCTCCCAGTGCCCGGCACGGAGCCGGTGTCTGGTAAGTGTTTCCTCTAGGACCGTGTGGTGGCCCACCCTGAGAACGGTTTTCTTCTGATTTCTAGTGTTTGGCATGATCATTACCATCGGCCAGTCCATCGTGTATGTGATGACAGGGATGTACGGAGACCCTTCTGAAATGGGGGCTGGGATCTGCCTGCTGATCACCATTCAGGTAGGCTAGGCCGGCACCCGCTCTGAGGCGCCCTCACACCCACACCTGCCAAACAGCAGATCTGAATCCAGCATAAAAGGAACTCCTCCTGAGAAGAAGCCCGAGCCCTGTGTCTGCCCTTCTGCATTCACAGAGGAGCCTCCACCAGCCAGTGTCCCCTCAGCCTTCAGGGCCCACGGCAGAGAAGCCAGTTCCTGAGGAGGGACGGCACCCACACCGTGGGGAGCTGCGGTGCAGTCTCTGCGTTTCTTTACTTCTGTTTTTTAACATTCACAGCTCTTTGTTGCTGGCCTAATTGTCCTGCTTTTGGATGAACTTCTGCAAAAGGGGTACGGCCTGGGCTCTGGGATCTCCCTCTTCATTGCCACAAACATCTGCGAGACCATCGTGTGGAAGGCGTTCAGCCCCACCACTGTCAACACCGGCCGAGGTGAGACCCTGGGGACACGGTGCCATCGGCACATCTCTTGTGATTTTCCTCCGTGCATCTGTGAAGTGTTTTAAAACACAGGTTTATGCTCGTGATGATATGTAACTTGCATTTTTTACCTTAAGAGTACGTCGTAGACATTCGCCCTGCCAGAGTACATTATCCTGCCTCATTTTTCTGAGCACAGCGTGAATTTCACTGCCAGGATGAAGCAGGTTCCTTCAACAGCCTTCCTCTGGTGGACGTCTAGGTTGTTTCCAGCCTTTGCTGCTATTACAGCAGTAAGACAGTGGACATCCTCATATGTTCATCTTTACTTTTTTATTTTTTTTTATTTTTTTTTGCGGTACGTGGGCCTCTCACTGCTGTGGCCTCTCCCCTTGCGGAGCACAGGCTCCGGACACGCAGGCTCGGCGGCCACGGCTCACGGGCCCAGCCGCTCCGTGGCGTGTGGGATCTTCCCAGACCGGGGCACGAACCCGTGTCCCCCGCATCGGCAGGCGGATTCTCAACCACTGCGCCACCAGGGAAGCCCTTTTACTTTTTTATTTTTTTTTATTTTTTTTTGCGGTACGTGGGCCTCTCACTGCTGTGGCCTCTCCCCTTGCGGAGCACAGGCTCCGGACACGCAGGCTCGGCGGCCACGGCTCACGGGCCCAGCCGCTCCGTGGCGTGTGGGATCTTCCCAGACACAAACCCGTGTCCCCTGCATCGGCAGGCGGACTCCCAACCACTGTGCCACCAGGGAAGCCCCATCTTTACATGTTTTGACAGTTGCTCTCAGTGAACAAGTTTCTAAAAATGAAACCACTGAACCAAAACACTTGGTCATGCAGAGGGCAACTCTGTAAAAGAGGCAGGAACTTGGGTGCTCATGAGCTGGGCTCAGATGCTGGCTGTGCCCTTGGTTGCCAGGATTCAGTGACAAATAACATGGAATTGTGTGATGCCTGGCTCACGGTAAATGCTTGGCAGATGTGAGTATTCTATCTTAATACCCACGAAGAGTGCCAAGGAAATCTTGTTACAGAGGATGTTTTCAATGAAAAGTTCCAAACATTCAGGGAAGTATGACTTATTAGGAAAGGAGAGTCCGCTGTTTTCATCACTAAATATGTCATTCACTCACCAGAGTCCCGTGAGAAATAAATATTCATGCACATTTGACTTTTCTTTGAAGTGAATCTGGAAACAGAGTCCCTGACCTGCAGAGGCCACATAATCTCATTAGTGAGACTAAAAATAGGTCCCCAGACCAAAGAAGGCCATTCTTGCTCTTCTCCTTGGGCCTCTGTCGAGCTCGCTCTGCTTCCTGGCCGTGTTTTCCTGGCTCTGTTGCTGGCCTGCATCCTTGGGCACCCTCTTGTGGTAGGTGTGAACTCCGCTAGAGGTTGGCCGTGTGGTAGGCACACGTGTTGTCCTTTCTGCTTGGCCGTCGGTGTGAGGAGCAGAGAGCCCAAGCCCGCCTTGTCCGGGCGGCCTGCGCCCCAGAGCTGGGGGGCTGTGCTGCCCGGCAGTCCCCAGGGACGTGGGTTAGGCAGCTCTGAGCCCCTCCTCAGGCAGGACCCCTTCGGCCAGAGCTCAGCAGACCCTGCTGTTAGGACTTTGCAGTTGATTGTTCCACACGTCTGGTGGCCGTTGACTCACGAGCCAAAAAAATAAGATCATTTAATTCAAAGAGGTAGAAGAGCCTGTTTCTGCAGGTTGAAGTCCCCACAGAAGAAAGGGAAACGCGGGCTGAGAGCCTCACTGTGTCCCTGTGGCTGTAGGAGCAGGCACTGTGAGTCACAGGACTAATTCCGTCTCCTCTTGGCTTGGGCCACGAGGAAACTTAGAGCCAAATTGAGTTGCTTGTTCCTTTACCTTCGCCTGTAACAGGAATGGAGTTTGAGGGCGCCATCATTGCACTGTTCCACCTGCTGGCCACACGCACAGACAAGGTCCGAGCCCTTCGCGAGGCGTTCTACCGCCAGAATCTCCCCAACCTCATGAATCTGATCGCCACCATCTTTGTCTTTGCAGTGGTCATCTACTTCCAGGTGCGTTCAGATCCAACCCTGGGGAGTTTTGACGTCTGCATTTAAGGTTCAGAAGGCCTCGGTGTGCGTGTCCCACATCCACACCCTAGGGGTAGTGTGACCCATCGTATCGCACTGAAATGATGAAATGGCATTTGAAGGAACAGGTTCCATGGCATCACGGGCACTTGCCTGAACTAACACGGTTGAGGCAGATACAACGTTTCTGAAACCACGTTCCTTTGGGTTGGGACTGTCAGCAAATAGAGAAGATTTTTTTTCAAGGTCTTACAGCTCAAGAGAAGTGAAAAGTAATCAAAGCCTAACACCTCACTGCTGTCTTACCCAAAGTTTGTAGGTGCTTTTAGGCAGTATCCTCATCCTCCTGAGACCTCTTACCTTTCATGTTGTGAGTCTGTGTAACTTGCTTCTGAATAAGAGACCTGAACTGCCCGTTCCTTTTCTGTAGTTGGATTGCTCTTTGTATTCTCTGATCAGCCGCTTTGTATCCTGACATTTACTGAAAAGAAAAGAAGGGACAGCAGTTGAGAAAGCAGTTTAATGCTTGTGAAGAGGTATTTATACCACCACGTGCTGAGGACCGAACACATCTGTTCCTTCAGCCAAGACTGTTAGTCCGATGCCTGGTGAATGACAGGCTAACTCTTCCCGGGCTTGGGGTCGGATTGTTAAGATTTTATTTTAAATCTTCTATATTCTGAACTCTCTTCTAGGCACTGGGAAATTGTACATAAAGGAAACCGTTTCTATTCTCCAGGGGTTTCAGAGGGAGCGGTTATATTCACGGGAAAGTAGAAGAGCCTAGGTTTTCTGTAATGACAAAGAACACCCTGAAGGTGGCCGTGCTGGCTGTGAGGCGAGGGCGTGGAGGCCCCGTCCGGCCTCGGTCGGGGCACGGGGAGGGCGCTGAAGCGCCCGTCGGAACTTCCTGCGTATTCCCCGTAGACGTGGCTGTCACGTGGTGGGCTTTGTTTTTTGACAGAAACGCTGTGGTGTGCTCAGGGGCATTTTAAGCCAGCCTGTCGGGACCCTTCTGTCGGTGTGCCCCCAAGTGCAGTGCTGGCTGGAGAGGGGGTGCGGGGGCCTGGCACCGCCGCTCGGGGCAGCTCCCTGGGGGCACGCCTGGCACGTGGCTGGAGCGAGGCAGTGAGGGCGTGTGGCTCTGTTGGCTTCTCAGGGCTTCCGTGTGGACCTGCCCATCAAGTCGGCCCGCTACCGAGGCCAGTACAACACCTACCCCATCAAGCTCTTCTACACCTCCAACATCCCCATCATCCTGCAGTCCGCCCTCGTGTCCAACCTCTACGTCATCTCCCAGATGCTGTCCGCCCGCTTCAGTGGCAACCTGCTGGTCAGCCTGCTGGGCACCTGGTCGGTAAGTACAGCGGCTTCAGAAGCCAGACGTTTCACCCAGAGAGGCTTTCGAATTGTGCCTATCACAAGCTCACACGAAGGTTTCTTTTCGGTAAGAAGCCTGCACTGTGGGCACTTGGGCAAAGCTGTTCTGTCCCACCTGCTCGGAAGTGTCTCGGTCCTGCCGCTGAGGTGGGGAGCGGCACTCACAGGCTCTCGCGAACCCTCCCAGGACACTTCTTCTGGCGGCCCGGCACGCGCCTACCCCGTTGGCGGCCTTTGCTATTACCTGTCTCCTCCCGAGTCTTTCGGCTCCGTCTTGGAAGACCCCGTCCATGCCGTCGTGTACATAGTGTTCATGCTGGGCTCCTGCGCCTTCTTCTCCAAGACGTGGATTGAGGTCTCGGGCTCCTCTGCCAAAGACGTGAGTGTGAGCGACAGCTTCTGGTGGGGGGGCCAGCCGGGGACCGGTGTTTCCCTCCTGCAAGTGGCATCAGGGCCTTCGGCCTGTCCCCCCTCCTGGGATGGTGGCCTGTGAACGCGCGCGGCACTTCGTCCTCGTTAGGGCCGGTTCCAGAGCGTTCGTGGCCGTGGACGGAGCCCAGAGTAAATGAATCCATGCTCGCCTGCGAAGCTGCAGCCAAACTAAAACTAGACTTTCTCATCTGACATCTTTGCGGCAGTTTTAAAGTCACCTTCACCAATGTCGTTAGGGGTGCTGGGGAGGGGAGTCTGTGGCTGGTACCACCGTGAACTGTCTACCTGGCCCTCGACTCCACGTCTGAACTCGAACGTTGTCCTTGATGGGCATCACGCAGGTGGCAAAGCAGCTGAAGGAGCAGCAGATGGTGATGAGGGGCCACCGAGAGACATCCATGGTCCACGAGCTCAACCGGTGAGTGCTGGCCGGCCCTGGCGGGCTGACGGATTTCCCCGGGTCTTCCAACCACTATCGATGAGCTTGCTAAGGCCCATCGATGCCGGACAGAGCAAATCAGCACAAGCGGCACCTCTCCCCAGAGGCAGCCACATAGAGGGAGACAGAGCGTGTGTCCAGGTGGCCGCAGGGCAGCTGCTGAGGCTGCTGAGCGCGTGGGACCTCGCCGTGCTCCTGCGGGCAGCGTCCTGCGGGCAGGTCCTGCGGGGGCCCTCCAGGAGGAGGCGGGGAGCGTCAGGCTTCTGCAGGGCCGTCCGAGTTCGGGTGAGCCTAGGGAGGCTGGCAGAGAGCGCGGGGAGGGCTCGGCATTCGGAAGGTCGGTGCCGGAGGCTGAGACCCACCGGTCGGGGCGGAGGGGTGGGGCAGACGTCGCGAGTCTGGGCAGAGGTGCTGGGGACACAGGAGAGGCCGCCGGCAGTTGGTGACCCGCTGCGGGGAAGGTGGGGGTGAGGAGAGCACCGCAGTCTGCAGGCCTCTCCCCTCACAGTGGGGCTGCCTCTTGGGCAGCCGGGTGGGCCATAGCGAGCGTCTTAGACTTTGAAGCCAACTTCTTTCAACTCCTTTCTTCCACCATCGCTGGATGAACGTGAATGGTTTCCTGTAAAAGTCTGTTTACAGGATCAGGTTTTGTAATCAAGACCAGGTCTGTCCTGGGGACCACAGCTCGCTCGCCTCAACCGCAAGTCAGTACGGCAAATGCCAGATCATTTTCTGATCCCTATCAGAGATGCTGGGCAATTTTGTTCATTCCCTTAAGAATTCTCTGAAGCTGAGAGAATTTATACTGCTTTTCAGTAGAAATATAATGCAAGATGCATGTGAAATTTTAAGGATTCTGGTAGCCACGTTAAGAAAGTAAAAAGATACACCTAAAACAAATAAAATGTTATATGTCCATTATCTCGTAATAAAAAAGAAAGCAAGAAGCAGGTGAAGTTAATTTTAAGAATACATTTTATTTAACCCAATATATCCAGACTCTCGTTTCAAATTGACATAAGAAAAGTCATGATGAGCTATTTTATGTTCCTGTCTTCAAACTCTCGTGTGATGTTTTCAACACCTGCTTTGGACTGGTCCCGTTTCACTAGCCACGTGTGACTCGTGTGGCCACTTACTGGACAGCAAGCCCTAGTCTAGACCATTAAGGTGGGAGTAGACGAGGCTTTATGGGGGCCATGGAGTGACCCCTAAAGGAGTCTGGTTCCTAACTCAGAGGTAAGCAGGTCGGCTGCCCGGCCCTCGCCGTAGCCTGGGGGAGGGAGGCCAGGCTGGGGGGATCTGACGTGGCCGACCCATCTCCCTCCCCAGGTACATCCCCACGGCCGCGGCCTTCGGTGGGCTTTGCATCGGGGCCCTCTCCGTGCTGGCCGACTTCCTGGGTGCCATTGGGTCTGGAACCGGGATCCTGCTCGCGGTCACCATCATCTATCAGTACTTTGAAATCTTCGTCAAGGAGCAGAGTGAGGTCGGCAGCATGGGGGCCCTCCTGTTCTGAGCCGTGGCTGCGGCCCAGGCAGAGGCGGCGCGCTCCACCACGGCCGGGAGGGAGCAAGGAGGCCACGCCGTGCGCGCCGTCGCGGGGGCGCTGCTGCGGCCTGAGGACTTCGGTTTAATAACCTGTTTGAATTTCACATTCTTGCATTCCGCTTTCTGAAGTGCGAGAAATTTTTCAATCTGCAGTTTTGCTTTTCATTCTGGCATTGGCAACAGAACCGTAGAAGTGAGGTCTTACTCAGCGGACTGCCAGCAGTGACTGTCCCCGGTGTCCACGTCACTCTTGTGTTAACCTTTGCACCTTCTCAGTGCTGTCGGCGACTGCAGTGGTCTCGGCTGCTCCCCCACGAAGGGAATGTCTTGTTGGTTAGAAGCACAAACACTGTGGAAATGTCTCCGTCTCGGGTGGCAGGAGGGCGAGCACCCGGGAGCAGGTCATGTGTTTTCCGGCGCGTGTGGGCTGCTCCCTGGCACGTCCCCTTCACAGTCAGGTGGGAACATCTGGCTTAAAACGGTTTCTCTGGAAGACACAATTGTTTTCCCTTTCAAAAGTTGTGTTTTAGGACAGAGCTTCTTCCAAAAGAAAGGGACGAATTTCCAGAAGACCACTGGCCCACCTGTGCATTTTTCTGCCTGTGCCTGCTGGCTGACCTGGCTGTGCCGTCTCTCTCTTCAGTGATGGGGCCGGGCCACGATGCCGCAGCTTTGCATAGTCGAGCCTGGCCGAGCTAGCGGACACTGTGTGGAGGACCCTGAGGTGCTGGCTGTCCAGTTCTTCCCGCTGTCACTGAACCTGCTCTCCATGGTGTGTCCCTTCCCACTCACCTTCCGAGAGGGGAGGTGCTGTGGCTGGCCTCAGGTGCTACCTTGTAGGCTGAAGACTTCCCACTGGTATTTTTTTAGAACATTTTTACTGTGCTTAGGACCAAACGCGAGCGAAGTAAATGACAAGATGGCTCTGATCTCTGCTTCCACCAAAACTGCCCAGCAGAGACGAGGGCCCCGGCCCTAGATCTGTGGTGAAATCAGGGTCAGAGATATTTTTTTTTTGCCAAGTTTCACCCATGTTTGATACGAAAAGACTCACAATTTGTGTAAGATAACTTGTTTGCAATAACAGGTGACCTAGGCCTTAGGAATTAAAACCTCTCTAAGGCCTGTAGGAGGCCCCTCCCGGGGACCAGCAGCGCTTGGCTGCAGAGGCAGCAGAGGTGAGCCCCGCAGCCTGAGGGCTTGTCCCTGCCGCGGAGGAAGCAGAGCCCGCCAGCAGCGGTGCGCAGCAGCCTTCAAGGCGCAGAGCCGGTTGAGGCGGCCAGCTTGGCACCCGCCTGAGTCCACGGGGGCCCTGAGACCTCACTGTCTGTGCTGCCCGGGAGACAGGCCAACCAAGGGACAAGAAGAGACTTGCCCAGCACCACCCGGCAAGTTGGCGGCAGAGCCCGGATGGGCCCACAGCCCATCGACCCCAGGCCAGGGCGCCCACCGTACCACACGTGGCCTTGTCCGACCCAGTCCCGAGCGGAGACCTGACGCCCCTGCAGCCCTGCTGCAGCCTCGGACCACTGCGTGGCTCGGGCTCCTGCCCTGCGGTCACTGGTCACGGGGGGGGGCTGACCCCAGCTTTCGGGGGACTGTCACTGTGGATGCCAAAATGGCATAACTGAGATAAGGTGACTAAGAGACAAATAAAGCCAACTTTTTACAAGCCACCTGGTGGTGTTCTCTTGGTTTTCAGGTCTCCTGTGTTACCAAGGCCACTGAGGAGGGTGGGGCCTTGGGTGCCTTCGGGGGCGTGCGGGGTGAGGCTTGGGCCCTGGTTTTGCACGGGGTTCCCAGGTCCCCCGCTGATGGAAGTCCCTCCTCAGAAAGGCACGCACCTGGAAAGCTTCCTTGTCCTGGTGACGGTGCCAGCTGCACGCTCGGGTGTCTGTTTGGCGCTGAGCGCTTGGGCCGTGCCAACCCCCGCAGGAATGGACGGTGGGGCGACGTCTGTCCTGTGAGCGCAGCGCCCTCCAGCCCTCCGAGTCCAGGCTAGGAGGCACTGCTGCCCTTGGCTGAGACGAGCGACCTTACGCACCGAACCTGTAGGCCTGGGAGGGTCTCCGCCCCGCCCTGGGCCCCCGGCATCTTGTGGACCGCAGAGGCGCGCGCAGTGGCTGCTCCCTCGGATGTGCTGTGCGGAAAGGCTCCCAACTGTTTCCACTGAGCGGAATGGCAGGCGTTTCCGGGGTGAAGCGAGAGAAAACCTCCCGCCCACCCGCGTTGTGAAGCCGACGCGCCCGTCCGGACGAGGCCTCACCCCAAGCCCTCCACCAGCACCCTCTCCTCCGTGGCCCCCGAGGACACGTGGCCGGCCTTCCTCCTGAGCCCGCTCAGCCTCAGAGTTTCCACGCAGAGCCTTAGACCTCGTCTTGGAAATCTGGTCTCTGAGGTGCTGTGCGGCCAGGGCGGGAGGTCCTCTGGGAGCCCTGGAGGGACGGGGCCAGGGACCTGGCCTGTGCAAGCCGCGCAGCCACAGAAGCCAGGCGAGCAGGCACTGAAACTCGAGGCAGGCAGGCGGCCCCGTTCGGACCTCCAGAAGCTCAAAAGTCAGAAAAGCTCCTGCCCACAGGAGGCATCCATCCCCTCACCGCCCTGCGGTCTGGCTGTGCCCGTGGCCGGGAGCAGAGCCCGTGCGAGCAGCCGCGTGCGTGGCTCAGGTGACGTGGGCAGCCCCTCGGCCCTCACTGCCTGCCTGTGGCCTCTGTGCTGGGAGCCGTGGAGCAGCTCTCCTCCCCTGTGGGGCGGGCCGTGCACCGGCCACCGCCCACCGGAGAGCTCGTCCTCCCACGGCTCCCGAGAAGAACCAGGCCCCGGGAACCAGACTGCGGCCAACGGTCACACAGCCCCTCCTGCAGGCACCTCTGCCAGGGGCCTCGTCGGGGCAAGGACTGAGGGGCCCGGGGAAACGCGCCCCACTCCAGTCAGCCGGCCCTGCTCCAGTCCCAACCGCCGGCCCCACCTGCTGACCCTGCCCCCGCCCGTGAAGGCCTTTCCTGGGCCAAGTCCCCACCAGGCTGAGGCTTCAGCAAGCTCACGTGCAGGGGAAACGGGCGAGCTGCCCATCTCCACCTGAGGGGTCAGCCCATGGCCCAAGTTAGAGGCTGGCTTCCTGACACGAGAGCCAGTGGGTGGGCGTGTGACAACGTCCAAGGGTCGGCGGAAGCCTCGGCGCACGCTGCAACACGCACCAGTGCCTGGTTCCGGAGAGTCCCAGACGGGCTGTCATTGGGCAGTGCCCCCCTCACTGCCCTGCCCCAAACCCTCTGGGACGTGCCATCACCCCGCCCCGAGCCTGTGGCCAGCACACCTCCATGTCACCCGTTCCTTTCACCCGGCACACAGCAGGTCCCGGGGTACACGGGCCGAGGCTGTGTCCGCCCTCAGAAAGCCAAGTCCTAACAGTTGGGGTTCTGTGGTGCCCACCAAGCCTCTGGGCCTTGCCGCAGTTTCCCTCTGTCTGTCTGCCTGCCAAACTCCTGTTCATCCTGCAAAGTCCAGCTCAATAAGGACAGAAACATCTAAAAGCCCGTAAGAAGGGGAGAGAATAAATTATAGCACCTCCTTTCTGTGGAAAGGAACTAGGAGAATATCCTTTACATCCTGAGTTAGAAGAAACTCCAAGATGTGCTGCTGAGGGGGGGGGAAAAGACAAGAAGCAGAACAATGCATGCTCCTATTTGTGTTTAAAGGTAGAGTCAGGGGAGGGATAAAAAATTGACTGTACATCATGAAAAGGCCTAGCAAGTTCTCATGAAACTAAACATCTATGTATCCTATGCTCAGCTATTCCACCCCTGGGTATTTACTCCAGAGAAATAAGATGGGATGCCACCCAGAGACTCGTACAAAAAGATGGATGAACAAACAGCACTGCCCCACACAGCATCACACTCCGACGTCACAACAACTGCTGACACGAGGGCTGGGATCTCACTATTCAAAGGCGGTTGAAAGAAACCAATCACAAAAGAGATGTCCACACGCTATGATCCCATTTTTATGATGCTGCAGAGCAGGCAAAGCTGATCTGTGGTGGGAAAAAGCAGAACAGTGATGCCTCTGGTTAGTGTGTTGGAGATTGACTGGGCAGAGGCCTAAGGGAGATTTCTGGGGTGACAGGAACATGCCTTGACACGACTTGGGTTTCATTTGTCAAAACTCATGGAATTGTCCACTTAGAGTTAGTGCAGTTCACTGTGTATACATTTAACCTTTTAAAAAACAAAAGAACAAATACCCAACTCTAGGTAATTGTACATATGCTGAAGTATTAAAAGTACATATGCATGATGTGGCCTGATGTCTGCAACTGACTGTGAAATGCTTAAGACAGGATAAAAATGGACTGAAGGATGGAGGGAAGATGGAGAGCACCCAGGTGATATAGGGATACGGGCATTCACAGGTTCCTGCAACTTTTTTTTCCTTTTTAAAATTGAGATATAATTGACATACATTATATTAGTTTCAGGTGTACAACATGATTCAACATTTGTATATATTGCATAATGATCACCACAGTAAGTCTAGTTAACTAACATCCAACACCACGCACAGTTAGTTACACATTTGTTTCCCCTTGTGATGAAAACTTTTTAAGACCTCTCAGCAACTTTCAAATATGCAATACAGTGTTAGTCACTCTCATCACCATGTTCTACATTACATCCCCAGGACTTACTTATTTTATAACTGCAAGTTTGTACCTTCACCCATTTGACCCCTTCACCCATTTCACCCAGCCCCTCCCTCCTGCCTCTGGCAACTACCGGATCTGTCCCTGTATGCGAGCTTTGTTTTTTTTGTTTTGTTTTTTAGATTCCACATATAAGTGGGATCATAGGTATCTGTCTTTCTGTGTCTGATTTGTTTCAGTCAGCGTAGTGCTAAGTCGTGGATACGTAGTAAAGCCCGGGCCTCTGCCCATTCTCTCCTCTCTGCTCCACAGCCCTGCAACTTTCCTTATCTTTGAAATTTTTCCTAATAAATGCTGGGAAGCAAGCATAGGGTGGCTGACGGCAGGGGGCGAAGGAGATTGTTCACCTACACCGCTTCGCACTTTTTACATTTTGATCCATGTTCATATATATATATTTATATTTTTTATTTATTTATTTATTTTTCAATTAAAAGCCGAGCTCAGTAAGCTTTCCCTGACTGCTCTTTTCCCACGTGAGCGTTCGGACACACACTCCCTCCCTGCCCGGCGGCCCTGGCCTCAGCCTCCATCTCCGGGCCCCTGGGCTCCAACCTGCCGGCCAGGCTTGCCCACGCCCCCTTGAGGGGGGCGGAGGGGGGCGGGGCGGGGCGGGGCGGGGCGGGAGGCGCTTTGCGCGGGCGCCGCGTGTGGGCGCTGTGGCCTCGCAGTGGCGGGCGGCGCGCGGCGGGGACGCTGCGGAGACCCCGGAAAGGGGGAGGAGGGCCTGGCGCGACCCCAGCTGCTTCTCGCCCCCGTCACCTCCTCGGAGAAGCCCTCCGGTCCGCCCCCGAAGCACCGGCTCACACTGCTTCCCTGCGGCCTGCCGGCAGCTGTCCGGAGCCTGTACGGGGCCGGGGGGAGCGTGCGGGCGACCGGGCCAGACCCGGGGCTTTCAGAGACGCCGGGCCGTGGGCGAGGCTGGCGGCCCGCGGGCGGAGGTCTCACAGCTGTCCCCCAGCCCAACCCTCGTGCGGGGCCGCGCATGCGTGTCCTGGGACCGGCGGTCCCGCGCGCGCATGCGCGCGCCCCCCGCACCGCAGCATCCCCATTAATCACTAGGCGACGGCTGTGTCGAGCGGGCAGCCGGCGGGCGCCCATCGGCGCATCTTATCGCGCCGGCCCAGCCGCCGTGCGCGCCGCCCATTGATCGCGCCGGCCGGGCCGGGGTCAGCGCGGGCCGGGAGCCTGACAGCGAATCCATCGCCGCAGACGCGCGCTGACGGCGGCCCGGGCAGCGCGGCCCGGCCATTAATCACTGCGCCTGCCGCGAGTGACGGCCAGGGCGACAGCCAGCCCCGCGGCCGCCCTCCCCGCGCCCCGGCACCCTGTCCCCGGGGCCTGCTATCCCCAGTAAATGGAGGAGGCAAGACGATGACTGGATGGGTGGACCCCGTTCTACCTCTCAGTGGGCCTGTTCCCAGACACCAAAGGGAGGGCTGGGCTGGGACAAGGCGGGCAGCCACTCCTCCCCTTTGGTTGCCCAGCCCTGCCTGGGCCTCACTGGGGATGGGGGGCCAGGGGCCCAGGGAGGGCCAGCACATCATTCGTGGAAGTGGTGGACACGGAGGCAGAAGCCCACGCCTCTGCCCGTTCTCTCCCCTCTGCTCCAGAGCCTGTGGGCCCTGAGCTGGGGCTTAGCCTGCTGGGCCTAACAGAAGCGTCCAGCCACAGGGGACCTCCAGGCCCTTCCAGGGGCCTGCTGTCTGGGATCGGGAAGGGCAGAGAGCCTAACGGCTTCTGGCTCCTGTTGGATAAAGTGTGACCTTCTCTTCTTCCAAGAGGGACAGGGATCGGGAACTCTTCTCTGAATTATAGTATCTCGAGTGCCTGATGCAGCCACATGTCACCCCACCAAGTCCGCACACTGATCTATGCGATATGACTGCCCCCATCTTACAGAGGAGGAAACCAAAGCTCTAGGACCAGAGGGATCAAGGGCCAAACAATCCAAACCGCACCCCTGCCTGCCATGCCCCCTGGACCCCTTTGCTCCCCTCTCCCACCTGCCGCCTCTGCCTGGAACCCCTCCAGGACAGGGGCTGCTCAGGCTGGTCCAGATGCTGGGTTGGGTGCCCAGCATCTGCTGCTTTCCTGGCAGAGGCCCGCTGGGGTGTGAGACATGGAGGCCAAGAGGGAGTGCCCCCCCACCACCGTGCGGCTCCATTTCATTAGAAAAATGGTTGAGAAAGGTTTGCTAACCAAGAAGTCACCAGCATCTGTTTAATCCTAAAAACCAAAACATTCTAAGAACCAATCTAGGGGGTGTAACCTAAGAGGTGTGGTGGTGAAAAGACACTGGGGCTGAGAAAATGAAGGAGGGGCCAAGGTGGCTCCCCGGCAAGGGCCAGGGAGCCATCTTTCAAGAGTCCCTCCGGCCCGCTCGAATTCCTGGCCATTAGCACAGGAACAGGGAGCTGGGATTCATGCAAACACTCCTCCTCAGCCACCCCACTGGCTTGCTGGGAGGCACCCAAGAGAGCCTGGGCCCAGAGCTTGGAAAAACAGCCACTTCCTACAACCAGCCCCCACCCCGCCTCACGTTAATATTACAATTCTTCACGACGGAGCTGAAATAGCGCAAAAAATGGGGCTGCTGTAATTGTTGGTAGCTTGTGTGTCAGCCTGATAAGATATAACAAATATTTTCCTCCCCACCAGGGTCTGTTTCCCCCTTGGTAATGGATGGAGAAACTTCTCATAGTCGGCGAGGGATCGGTCGTAAAAACTTCGCCTGGAAGATTAATGTAATAATCACAGGCTTTGCTGGAAAAAATAGGAGGGATTAAAATAACCCAACCTTCCTACCTGTCCAGAACCATCTCCCTCACTGTGGAGCACAGACGAACGAGGAGGCCATCTCTCTGGGCACCACCAAGGCCGGGAGAGCTGAGGAGCAGGAACAGGGGCCACGACCACACACGGCCGTCCTCCCCGGGACTGCTCTGGACGGCACGGCCCCTGTGCAGCTGGGAAGATCTCCGCCCAAGCTGGGCTGGAGGAGGAGGTCCAGCCAGGGCAGAGCCTGGTTCTGTCCTCTAGGGTATCACTTTCCTCACACCGGCCCTGCCTGCCTCACCTGCCTGGCACAGAGGTCAGGGCTCGAAGGCCCCTCCAACAACTTGGTACACTGAGCAAGGCAGGTTAGCCACAGGGGTTAGGAGCACAGACTCCAACCGGCTGATTCATCCTTACTAGCTGGGCAAGTGACTTAACCAGTACCAATCCCGTGGGGCTACTGAGAGAATGCGGAAGGAAACGCACAGCATCACACAGGCCCTAGCACGCAACAGGCTCTCGCTGCATCTTAGGTATCACTCTTCCTTTGTTCCAGTGTGGCTTAAGTTGGGAGACCAGAGACACGGGTGCAGCCATGGAGGAGATGGGTAGCCAGGTCAGGCCTGAGCGCCCAGCCCTGGCCTCAGGAAGCGCCCCAGCACCCCTCCCTGTGCCTGGCTGCCTCACACACACCCCCAAGACGCCCACGCTGGGATCTCCCTCAGGGTCGGGGCCCACAGGAGATCCACTGTGGCAGCGTGAGTTTGCTGGGGCCTTCTCAGGGCCTGGGGGCCCCGCAAGGGCTGGGTGGATCCCCAGGCCTCAGCCCTCCTGCCCGGCCTCCTGCACACGCTCAGGTGATTGTCACTACATGGGGAACAGCGGTGCTGCCCGACTTGCATTAAGGTGGTGATTAGCTCAAGATGACCATCTTGTTTGGTCCCCTCTCCCACACACAGTAACAGCACGAAGACCCTGCCCGTGTGGCACCGCTGCTGGGCTGAGCCCTGACTCAAATGAACAGCACTGCGCTGGAGGCAAGGACCGGGCCTGGCACACAGCACGCTGTGGCGTCTGCCAGGCGCTCCACTGCCCCTCCCCCCAGGCGCAGTGAGGGGGGCCCGGCAGAGGGACACAGGAGCCCACTGACAGGGATCCCAATGGTCAAAGCCGGAACAATGTGAGCAACAAAATAAAGCCATGTTGGGTTATAACCCAAAGTATATAATAAATATCCGTGAGTCCATCCTGAGAGAAATGACTGAATAAATGAGCAAACGGGGAGAACAGGTGACCTGCCCCTCCCGGAGGTGAAGCAAGCTCCCCTCCCCTCTGTGAGGGCTGTGCTTAGAGACGCCTTCCAAGAAGGACGGTGAGGAACGGGGGATGGAGAAACCCAACAGCACAACCTCAGCCGGGTGACCGAGGTCAACACAACAGCCGTGAGTCCTACCGGCGGCCGCGCCTGATAGGACGTGAGAGAAATATCCCTTTACCTGTGCTCTTCCTCCCAGTGACCCTCACTCCCAGTTTAATTATGAGAAATTATGAGAAAAACAAGCCCCACTGAGGGATATTGGACAGAGTACCTGACCAGCACTCCTCAAAACCGTCAAGGTCATCAAAGACAAGGAACGTCTGAGCAACTGTCACAGCCAGGAAACCACAAGAGACATGATGACTGAAAGTGACGCGGGCCCCGGACGGATCCTGGGACAGAGAGAGGACAGCAGATCACTGAGAAAACGTGCACAAAGCACAAGGACGTGTGCTGCGGGCTCATCGCACACGACAAGCACGCCACGTGGCTGTAAGATGCTGACAGCAAGGGACCCCCGCACCATCTTCACAGCAATTCTGCGCATCTCCAGCTGCTCTAAAACACAAAGTTTACTGTTTAAAAAAGTAAAAGAAAAGTCAGACAGATCTCATCAAAATAACCTATCAGGGTTTATTAGAAAACACACCAGATAAGGCAGGGTTTCTTCAAAGCAACCACGGGATGAGTCACAATAACTTAAAAAGAAACTCTTCCACACTAGCTGACAGCGCTGCCACCCACCCGAGTGGGGGGACAGCCCAAGCTGGGGGCAAGCCTCCTACCCGCAGGCCAGACCGGGACCGGGCCTACCCGGAGTCTCCTCGCAGAAGACCTCGGCCGTCTCACTTCATGTACTTGTCCTGCTGGTCAGCCAGGATTTTGGCCGAGGACTTGGCGTCGTAGAAGAGCTCGCTGATCTCCTCAACGTGCTCCTTCTCAATGCCGTCCTTCCCGTTGATCTTGGCCAGCAGGTTGGCCGGGGTCAGCAGCTGCACCGCGTACCTAGAGCGGCCGGGGCCAAGGCAGGTGTGAAGCAGGGCCACGGATGGGAGCCCCCTCCCCAAGTCAGCAGGCGCACCGAGGGAGCTGCAGAAGCTTGTGCCAGCTGCTGCAGACACAGCAGACAAGGGGAGAGTTGCCACTTTTCAGAGATCTGGAGTCACAGCCTCACCAGAGAGGGGCCAGAAGTCACCGCCATGACGTGTAAGCCCTACTCCCCGAATCCGTCACTGCCTAGAGGTCCTCCCCTCCAGCAGGAGGCCCTCCACTGCTACTGGGAAAGGACCACAAACTTGGATGTCTACAGCGGCAAGCAGGCAATGCCAGGGTCCAGTTCGGGACAGGGAACATGGTGGAGAAATGAACACACAGCCCCATGAAAGCAAAGGCCCCAACCAAAGGCAAAAGGTCCAGGCGTTTCTGAAAGCACCACTCCACCCCAACAAAACAGCCTGCATTCTGCTTCAACCTGAGGAGCGGGGAACTGACTCAAAGGGAAACAGGGCCAGGCCGAGCACTGCGAAGTCACGACGCATAAGCAGTCAGGGCACTGAGAAGGCTTCCGGCCGCCGGTGAGCAGTCGGGAGAGCCCCCCGTGCCCGTGCTCCTCCCCGCCCGGCAGACGCTGGAGCACAGGCCGGAGCAGAGGGGCTGCCTGCCCTGCACCCGGTCTCCGGTTCCGTCCATCTCCTCCATGCAGGGGGCCGCCAGGCAGAGCACGCTCTCCACCAGTGGGGCCGTCTGCTACAGGACGAGGGGACTTAACCTGTCACTCAGCTTTCTCAACACCGCCGTCTAGCTGTGCTGCGCCTGCCGCGGGATGAGACCCACCACCCGGGAAGAGCAGGCACGGTCCCGCGCCCTGGGAAGGTGCTGGCGGGGTCCGGGCGCGGCCGGCTCACCTCAGAGTGGTCTTGGTACCGATCTCCCCCAGGTGGTTCAGCGCCTCCTCACTGATGTTGATTCCCTCTGTCTGGGCTCGGATTTTAATGATCTTTTGGAGGAGAAACACTGTGATCAACAGTGACCGACCTCAAGTGTCCTCGTCCCACCTCCTAACAGCACAGACGCCCCAAGCGGGGCCGGTGGGGCAGAGCCGACCCCGCGGGCGCTGCTGTCCTCGCCCAAGGCGGGGGCACAGCCCCGTGCCGACTGGAAGGCAGCTGGTACCCCGAGGTGTGCACCGAGGCGGCGCTGCCCCTGCGCCCACCCTGCCTGCCCTGGCTCCCTCAGCGGCAGCTAACCTCCCCAGCAGGAGCGCCGCCACCTCTAAGCACTCAGGCAAGAAGAGACACTTATTTGCTTGACAAATGCAATGGTTCAATAAATTTTAAAAGTTACTTTTAAACATTTACCAGCTCTCATAACATCGCTGGGAGACGTCTCCTCTGTCAAGAAGAGGCTGACGCTTGTGCAGTTTGGGACCCTGGTAAAGCGGAGGGAAGCAGGCTGGCGCGGGGACGCGGTAACACAAGCGGCACCAGCACTGAGTGATAAGGGCAGCGGGATGACGGTGCTGTGTGTTGTGGGCTGAGATAACTCGAGGACTTCGGGCCTCTTAGAGTACAGGAATCTTTCATTTTGGCAGCTTTGTAAACAAGTTATCAAGAAGCCCCTGTTTAAACTGAAGCCATAAAAACACACCCAGCACACAGGCGTGGAAGTGGGAAAGACTGAGCCCCCAGCTAAAGCCTCACGAGTGGAGAGGGACCAGAGGTTTAGGAGGTGGACACTTCAAACGGGCGTTCGACTTTCAGTCAGAGACCCCGAGGGCAGGAGCTGCAGGGGTACGGAGGTTAGCGACTGGTGACCCTGGTTAAGGGGACCCAGCGTGGCAGCCGCTGCCAATGGGAAAGGCCCGGCTTGGTAGGAACCAGGTCCCGCAGATGTCAGCAGTTGAGTGGACGGGGGGCCGAGGTGGACGGGCTGGCACGTACCCAGCGAGGCAGCCCCGCTGCTGCAACCAGCGCTGCCAGGACTGAGGCCCGGGTGCCGGCAGGAAAGGCTCTCCTTTCGTCAAGAGAAGCTCGGAACTCAGATTTTTGTATGAAATGTCCTGACTGCTGAATGTTGTCAACTTATTAAACATTTCACAAACACTGCACTGGCCGCATCTGTTCAGCCAGCGGGCTGCCAGGCGTGAGCTCTGTCAAAAGAATCTTAGTATGTGCGTGAGGGGTGCACTGTCTGGGGCCCAAGGTGAGATGCGGCTGAGCAGAGCAGTTACTGGACGGGCACAAGGACGGCGGGGAAAGGAGAGCAGGAGACCGCAGCCACAGGACTCCCCTGCGGCCATGATGGTCAGAGCGGGGCAGCTCCGTGCTGCCAAACAGAAAGAGCTTCTCACCCACAGCTGGGACGGCCAAGGAGTCCCCTGGGGGCCTCTGGAAACTCTAGGGAGATGCAAACATTGGGTCCTGGAACCTGGTCTGGGGGAGAGCGCCAGCCCGGAGCGTCTGGCCTTCAGCGAGCCACACTGACACTGGAGGGCTCTCATTCTCTCTAGAGCAGGTCACAGCAATCCCAGGAGCTCCTGTTTCAGACCGCTCGGAAATGGACAGTTCATAAATTAGATCTTTAATCATTTAATAACCTGCAGGGATGGTTTATGAGGGTGTCGGCGCTGACGGCAGAGTACACAAGTTACATTTACTCTGTTTTTTTAAAAAACTCACCCCGGGCTCCAGTAAAAATGCTGAGGTTGTCCCCTGAACAGCACGAACAAAGCCGTGCCCGTCTGGCAGCTGGTCTATCCTCTGCTAACCCGAGAGAAAGCCCGAGAAGAGACCCCCTGGCCGAGCCTCCAGACTCTGGGGCACAGCACACGCGCCAGGGAGCTGGGACAGCGTGCTCCGCGTTTGTGAACGGCAGTCGTGACGGCCGCAAACCCCCCGAGTTGCCGTCACTGTCTGCCTCGGTCCCCACGACAGCCCTGAGACGAGGGAGGGCGTCTCCCGGTGAACAGAGGCCACGAAGCAGCGGGGGTGCAGGCCGGGGCAGGAAGGGAGCGGTTTCTCCCCTGCTTTGGCCTCTGCTCCTCACCGGTGAACCGAGCACTCATCCAAGAGCAAGAGGCCATCATCTGGTGACAAGGCCCCAGCCGTGAATGCCATCCCCTAAATAAGGCACCAGCTGCTTCCATGAACTAGAACCACATGGTGTCCTGTCTGTGCTGGTGTGCAGGGACGTCTCTGGCTCCACACACCACCAGTGCTCACGGTGCCGGTCAACATGAAATGCCAGCAGTGCCAGGCCAGACGGGCCGCAGGCAGGCAGGCAGGGGAGCTGCGGGCGAGGGTCTGGGAGCGGCCCTCTGAGCTCCAAAAGGAGAGGCTTGCTGACCAACTATCACAGGGACTCCACTCCCAGATGAGATATTTCTAGCGGGGAGGAGGCTGGCGGCAAAGCGATCAAAAACACAGGCTTCGGGATCAGACAGCCTGGATTCCAGTTATACGTCCTGCCACCGCCTAGCCACTGACGAGCCGTATGAGCTTGGGCAGGTTAACCAGCCTAAGTCTCAGTGTCCTCCTCTTTAAGAATGCCAATGAAAATAGTTCTCCCTACCTCGAGCTGACAGGGGATCAAATGGCCCAGTACAACGTCTAACAAAGACGGCCTGTGCTCTGGCGAGGAGAGGGTCCGGCAGAGCTCACCGAGACGTCAGTGCAGCCCTGGGCCACTCCACGGCCCCAGCTGTGGCCGCATGCTGACCCCACAGTGAGAGACCTATGCCTCAGCAAGACCGTCTGGGGCAAGGGTGGGCAGAGCAGATGGCTGGGCTCTGCAGGGCACAGCCGGGCTTTGCGTCCTGGACTCGCCACTCAGTGACTCAGCCGTCAAAGGGGGGAAACGACTGCCCGGAAGCACCAGAAGGGGACTGGGGCTTCCAAGGGTGCCGAGGCCCTGTGGGGCACACCTGGGGTTGACGAGGCCAATCCCATGCACCCGCCACCCCCAGCTCCCAAGCCTGAGCCAGACTCAGCTCATGCAGGGCTGAGCACACGCTACGTGGGGCGCTGAGCTACACGCTCCCCGTGCACCGCCACACCTCTTCCTGTGAGCTTAGCTTCGTGCCCTCCATTCCACACGCCCTCTACACTCGGGATGCTGTTTCACTACCACCTCCACGGCCTCGGCAGCAGCCCGGGCAGAGCCTCCGCTAGGACTTGGGTTCTGCGCCTGCCGGAGGAGCCTGTGTGGGTCCTGGCGGGCCAGCGCCTGGGCTACAGCCTCTCACTACGTGATGTTCTGCTGCCTCTTTGGCTGTCACCAAGTCGATTTTCTCACTGTCCCTTTCCTAAGTGTACAGGAAGGGATGGAGTAGAAGAGAGAACAGCCAAGACCACAGGCAGCTGCGGTTTTGTGACACTTCAGGCCACGTCCAGTTGGCTCACACACCGTTCAGGTGGGGGGGCCTTCTCGCTAGGCATCAGGGACACTGGGAGCGGTCGAGGGGAGAAGGGGGGCGGCGCTCACCTGCTTCATCTCCTGCGGGGTGTACAGCATGGTCCGGATGATCATCACTCGGTCCAGAAGGTCGAGAGGGATGCCGTGAGGAGAGGTGATGTCCTCCGTGCCCCTGAAAGGCCCAGAAGCGCCACATCACTCAGGCCTCTCTGAGACCAGAAACTGGACATTGGGAACATGGCTGAGGCCCTCAGGGTGACAAAGCAGCTAGTTCTCGTCCTGAGAGTCAGAGGCAGGACCGCAGAGGACACAGACTACTAACTCAGGTGGTGTCAGAAACAGCGTCATTATTTTAGCAAATATCAACACCACAGGAAATTTGGGGAGGAGAAAAAAATCCACCTAAAATCACATTAAAAATATTCATATAGGTATTTGCCAAATTTTCATAAGTTACACTAAGTATGTAGATTTTTTTCTTTTTTGCTGTTGTCCATGTTGCTTCAGTCTTAATAGACCATCAAGTGTTTTACTTAACCCAAACTGTTGGGCATTTAGGTAGTTTCCAGTTGTTGCTATTATTATTCATGGTGTTTTGATAAATAATTGTATGCATACAGCCATGAACATTTCCTCAGCAACTCTCACAGAGCATGACACAACCGTGAATATCTCCTTAATCAAACGAATGAATGAACGAACGAATATCCTAACTTACACAGCTACATGAGCAATCTGATCCCATTGCACTGTAGCCAGTACTGAGTGTTCTAATTCTTAAATAGTTTGCAGGGACTTCCTGGTGGTGCAGTGGTTAAGAATCCGCCTACCAATGCAGGGAACACGGGTTCAATCCCTGGTCCGGGAAGATCCCACATGCCGCAGAGCAACTGGGCCTGTGCGTCACAACTACTGAGCCTGCGCTCTAGAGCCCTCAAGCCACAACTACTGAGCCCGCACGCTGCAACTACTGAAGCCGTGCACCTCGAGCCCGTGCTCCGCAACAAGAGAAGCCACCACAATGAGAAGCCTAAGCACCGCGAGGAAGAGTAGCCCCCACTCACCGCAACTAGAGGAAGCCCACACACAGCAACAAAGACCCGATGCAGGAAAAAAAAAAAAAAAAAAAGTTTGTGGGCTTCCCTGGTGGCACAGTGGTTAAGAGTCCACCTGCCAATGCAGGGGACACAGGCTCGAGCCCTGGTCCGGGAAGATCCCACATGCCGCACAGCAACTAAGCCCGTGTGCCACAACTACTGAGCGTGCGCTCTAGAGCCTGAGAGCCACAACTACCGAGCCCGCGCGCCTAGAGCCCGTGCTCCGCAACAAGAGAAGCCACCGCAATGAGAAGCCCACGCGCTGCAACGAAGAATAAACCCCGCTCTCCACAACTAGAGAAAAGCCCGCACGCAGCAACAAAGACCCAACGCAGCCAAAAATAAAAACAAATAAATAAAAAAATTTATAAAAAAAAAAAAGTTTGCTGTTTAAAGGTGTAGAAAAAGGAAGGGTATAACACATCGTCTGAATTTGCATTTCCTTGATTACTAATGAATCATTTGAATATCTTCCCTGTTACTTCATTTCGTTCTGGGAACTGTCCCGTCACGTCCTTTGCCTGTCATTCTCTTGAATCCTTAGCCAGACCAGCGGAGAGCGGCCCGGGAGAAGAACCCAGCCAAACCACCGGGCCGCAGGGCGGCAGCTCCCGATGTGATGAGGGCCGGGCCAGCCTGGCGGCACGCGGGCCTAAAAGCTCAGTGAGCTGAGCCGGGCCTGCCTCCGCCTTCAGGAGCCCGTCAGCACCGAGGCTGGCCTCCCCAGAGAGACCAGCCTGCAGTCTACGGTCAAAGAACAAGGGCAGGCATTTGCAGTTAACCTTCAGTAAGTTTCAAAACTAAGTAAACATTCTAGAAATATAACTTCAGTAAAAGAAAATCTATCTGTTGAAACTATCCGGTCAGTTGAACTGTAAGTGTATATTTATCATCGCAAGAATAAAATGTCCTGACACATGCTACACACAGGATGAACCTTGAAAATGTTACGCTAAGTGAAAGAAGTCAGTCACAGAAGGGCAAACACTGTATGATTCCACCCATAGGAAATACGCAGAAAAGGAAAATTCACAGAAGCAGAGTACATCTGAGATTACCAGGGGCTGGGGAAAGGGATATGCAACTTACTGGTTAATGGGGACAGAGTTTCTGTTTGAGGTGATGGAAAAGTTGTGGGGGTGGATGGTGGTGGTGATGGCTGTACAACATTGTGAAGGTAATTAGTGTCACTGAACCATACACATAAAAATAATTAAAATGGCAAACTCTATGTTATATACATTTTACCACAATGAAAAAATTCAAAAAAAGAATAAACTGCTTCATTAATAATTGTTAAATCTCATATTTAAAAATAATTAAGACCTTTCCAAACAAAAAGGAAAACAAGACTAGTAGCAAATATAAAATATTAAGATACCATTAGAGAAAACAAATCTTTTCCATCAACAAATATTTCTAAAACTAATAACGAAGAATTATTAAGATGAAATTCTATCATGATTCAAATTTTAGTATATTTGGTATATCTGTAATCTTCATATTAAACAAACAAAATAACCTTTAAAAACTACGTTTAATTTTTAGTTATTTACTTCTATTTAAGCCATATGTCTCTCCTTGTTTTAGGTCCTATTTAGGAATTCTCTTGGGAAATGTTTAAAAGACCTCAACTTGCCATCTTAAAATATCCCCAACTCTCTAACACTCATGATAAATTAACTTCAATTCAGACATAATATAAAAAGTCTAAAGAAGAAAAGATTAGAGGAAAAAACACAAAAGAACAGAATTTATAAGAAAATGTTAAAATTTTTTCTTATAGTTTTGAGTCCATAAAAGTAAAAATTTAAACAAAAAAACTCTGCTTAAAGACTGCTAAGCATTTTTCAGGAAGTAAAGACCAAAGACGTTGGAAATTTGTCCAAGCTATGAACCTTAGGTACACAGTTCCTTTCAGACAACGTATTAGTGAAAAATGGTTTCTGGAACTCACATCCCTCTGGATGAGGTTGGGGCCAAGTTTCCCAGGCCCCAGTGGGCGAGCTGAGATCAAAGCCACCTTTCTATGCACTTTTTTTCCCTAGATGGGACGAGACTAAGAGAAGGACTCTGATCCTAAGAGATCTTGGTCCAGCCCTAAGCTGCCTGGCTCTGCCCGCCTGGATCTGCTGGGCCTGAGAGGGAGGGGTGTCTATCAGCACAGCTCCCTCGGTAGGGGGCGCCATCCGTCCAGGCTGAGCCCTTCCGCCAGCTGTCAGACTGAAGCCAGGCAGGCCTCACCAAAGGAAAGTCCAGAAAACTGACAGGGCCTGTGCGGCAGGGACACCAAGCTCACCATGCCACGTCCAGTTTCCAGATGCTGCCCAGGTAGCCAGGCTCCAGCTGGCTGAACCTGGTACAAGCTGCCTGCCCTTTAAGATTGCAGAAGACACCTGTGATGATGACAGGCGGTGGTCTTGTCAAGACAGCATTACAGGGAATCAAAGAGGGGATGCAAGATGCTGCCGCCACAGGCACTTGCATCGTGCACACAAATCCTCTTTCTGAGCAAGACTGATCACCTGAGCAGGGGGCCTGCCCCACAGCCAGCAGCATGGCTTCTGTATAAGCTCAGCGGAGACAAAGCTCCTCCAAGGCAGGTCTAGGTGAACCAGCAGTCCAGGCTCCCCACTAGCTTTGGCTCCAGCTCTGTGCTGAGACCCTCACAGCCTTGGGGTCTCTTTCCAGATTCCCGCACCCCCCTGCTGCCAGAAGCACGTGGCCTCCGGGGCTCTGCTGCCCTCGCTACTGTGCTGCAGGCTTAAAGAGGGCTCTGTACCACCCCCTCATGCCCTAGCACTGCTGAGACCAGGCCCCAACACTCAAGGGAGTGCAGACAACCAGTGAGCCGACTACTGGGCACATTGGTGCTTACGCTCGTTGCGGAGCACAGGCTCCGGACGCGCAGGCTCAGCGGCCATGGCTCACGGGCCCAGCCGCTCCGCGGCATGTGAGATCTTCCCGGACCGGGGCACGAACCCGTGTCCCCTGCATCGGCAGGCGGACTCCCAACCGCTGCGCCACCAGGGAAGCCCTGGGATCCCTTCTTGAAGGTGGGCCTAAGGGGGTTGGGTGGGGGGACGTGCCAGTGTGGCTCCAAGAATGTCTGGGCCAGAAAGAAACGACTGGTTTCACTGTCAGAGGCCTGGGTTCTCATCCTATCTTTATGGCCAGGGACACACCACGTTGTCATTCTGTTTCCCCTCTGAAAACTGAAGGCAAGACACACACCTCCTGGAGCTCGGAGGAGGTCGGAAGTTAACACAGGCCATGTCGCCAAGGGCTGTCCCATCTGACCTTACCTTTGCCCACTCCAACCGGATGACCAAGACACACCCCAATGGAACCCCAGTCACCACGACGAGGCCCTCATATGCAGAAACAGGGTGGCTGCTGCGCTGGTGACCGTGACGGAGTGAAGTCAAGCCACTCTGCTTCCCTCGAAATGAACACGACCACACCTCACCCTCATCCTGACTCACGATGCTACGGGATGAAAGTGATCCTGGAGGAACAAATGAGCCCGGGCAGAAGGTGGAAAAGCCTCATGGTACCTGATGACACAGTTGCCTCGGTTGGACGCAAAGATGACGATGGGGGCGATGGAAGACTCCAGCGCCCGGTGCAGGTAGGTGAAGCACTCGATGTCCAGCATGTGGACCTCATCAACGAACAGCACCCCCGGAACCAGCTCTGCCACGCCCTGGTCGATGTACTTGTTCACCACCTTGTTAATCTCCCCTCGGAGTTTATCTAGGAGTCGGCAAGGATGGACAGGCAGGGTCAATGCCAGGTGCGGAGGCTGTCGCCTTTCCCTTCTGTTCCACCCGAACTCAATCCAAGCCCAAGTTCAGGGCTGGGTTTGACTGCTAGCTGTGTGACCCCACAAGCAGGCTACAGCCCCACTCCAGGCTTCAGTTTCAGCTGAAAATAGGGTTAACTTTACCTAAAAGTCACAAAATTGGCTGCCTCCCCTGAAGTTGGGTTTTGTTAAGTTTGTAAATGGCTTTTAAGACATTCTGCATGTCTGTCACACTCCCCACCAGGCCTTATTATCTCACACCCCCAACCCAGGAAGAAGGGAGTTTTCATATGCAAATTTCCCTGTGCTGCACTCCGTGAATGACCCTTTCTCATGGCTCAGTGTGACAAAGCTTCCTTAATTAACTTTCAATCAAGTGCCTGGAGGAAGGAATGGGGTGGTGCAGAATCCTCTCCAGAGGGAAACCTGTGAGGAATGAGGTTCTGAGGAAAGGCACCATCTCAGAGCTCTAAGAGGGACAGAGCCTCTCAAAAGCTGAATAACCGTCCAAGGTCACAGTTCTCATTGTCCAAACCAGCGCCTGTACTATCAGCAGGAGGGAGCAGCCCACAAACCCAGCACCTTCCACCACAGCCATGAAGCGGGGATGGTCAAAGCTGTGTTAAGATAAGGACGCTGCTCTAGGGACTCTAATAGAAAGGGCTCAGATCGTGCCACTGGCTGAAACTTTAAAGAAAACTGAGCTTTAATGTTTAACATTTTCAGGTGACAAAGCTATAGGCTGTAATTAGAAAAAAGAGGGGCGTACCAGTTAGCAAGGGGAGCAGGTAAACTACAGGCCCACGAGGGGCAGCCACACCCCCGCCCCGCCTGGGGACTCCATGCGGTGCAGAAGCAACATGACCCGTGACAGCCTCCGTTGCTGGGAGGAGCGCAAGGACACCGAGGACAGCCACACACCCTCAGGGTGGAGGAGGAGTGCGCCTCCCGACGCACTCGCCAGGTTGGGGACCAGGTCCATCAGACCCCAGGCCCCCAGCTCTGCTTCTTCTCTCACCTGTGATCTCCGTCTTCTTTGGCTTCATGAGCTGGCCCATCATGGACAGGATGTCTTGTCCGCCCTGTGGAGGAGAAGACTCAGAATCAGTCCTGCTTCCTAAGGCAGCTGCAAATGCCTCATCGCCACCCCCTAACCCCAGTGCCCCTTGTCAACTGCCCCACGTCAGCTCGTCAACTCGACAGGGGTCCTGAGATGTGGAGACCCTGGGCACCTGCTCTGGAAGCCTGAGGAGCTTCTCAACACAGAAGAGTTTTTAAGAGGTTCCCCCCACCGCCTGCCAGAATCAAACAACATGCCCTTGTGGGAAGAACAAGCTCTGTGGGGCCTGCCCCCTCTCCCACCCCAGCCGTGTCTCTTCCCAATCCCGAATGCCTTCAACCCACAGGACTGCCAACCCTTCCCTGGGCGTCCAGCTCTTTTGGACTCAATTCGAGCCCACCTGTCAGGAACCATATTGTTTCCTGGGGAGCCCCTCCGTGGGGCGTCTGACCCCAACACTGTCCTGCTGCTCCAGCCCCCTGGGGACAGACGCATGGACTCGTGTCCCCCGCCTCCTCTCACTACGCCTGGCTACCAGAATTGCTCGGAGCCCAGGGTCCGTCCCTGCAGCTGGTCGACCCCTCGCAGGCTCACCAGCCGCTGCACCCACCTGCCAGCCCCTCACAGTGCAGGTAGCAAGCAGTCAACATTTCGTGATCGCCTGCTGTTTCCAGGCCCTAGGACATAGGCGCTCCCTGAAAGTTCAACAGCGAAAGGGAGCTAATGTTTCCCGAATACTTGCCGGGCCAGGTAGGAAGTATCATGCCCTTTTCACAGAGGAACAAACTCAAAATCAGAGAGCCCTAAATCACAAAAACCTGAAGACCCGAAGTGACTGTCAGCCGAGCCCACAGTGTTGGAGCCACACAATCCCAGACTCCACTTAGGCGAGACTCGTCAGGCGAGTGGCTCCCAGCAGGCTGGTTTGGGGACCTCCCTTCCACAAACTGGGGGGAGATTCTTCAGCAATCTCTCTGCCAAGGCTCCAAGGGACAACACCCATGGATCAAATTTCAGGTTAGAAAGCCTATTCCCTTCTTAGTGAAGAGGTGGCCTCTTTTAGGTCGAAGAGGAAACCAAACCCATAGACCACCAGCAGGGAAGAGTCGGGTTCTCTGAACTGCACATTTCCCAGAGACAGCATAAAATCATCCTGTGCTTTCCCCACATTTTATGACTCAGGACACAAGCATCCATCTCCTACTCGCATAAGGAGCAGGGACAGTTCCAGCTCAAAGCCATAAAACTGGGGATTGTGCTAAGCAGGGGAAGACACAGCTTTGTCAGGCTCCCTAAAATCCTGCAAGGGGCTCAAAGAACACCCCTGCCCTCTGCCATTCACACCCAGAGCAGCCCAGGCCCGAGCCCAGTGCTGGAGAGAAGCCAGGGAGAAGCTGGCCAGCTCGGGGGGCCAGAGGCTGGGCTGGGAGAAGGAACAATGCGCAGGAAGCCATCTGTGACTAGAGCGTTTGAATTGCAACAAAGGAGCCCCTCGTAGCTCTTGTCCGTGTTAATTGCTGAACATCACAGACAGAAAAGGACTGCCTGCCCTAAGAAGCAGCAGCAAGACAGAGTTCATCCCGGAGCCTCCAGCACACAAAAGGCTCCCGCGCCAGCAGGGCCGCCAGCAGAGCCAGCTTCCCGGCGGTAGCTGGGGGCAGTACCTGGGGCCGTGCGTTGGCCACGTCCAAGTCATGCAAGGTCACGTCCTGGATGATTTCCTTCTTCTTGTGCACGTCCCCCTTGGGCAAGGGGACGTACTCTTCAGCTTCAAGGTCGAATTCGGTGGCGTAGGTATCACACCTGCCCTGCCTCTGCAGAGAGAGCAAAGCCTGAGTGCCTGGCGAGCTCCACTGCCAAGTCCCCAAGCGGCACAGGGCGAGATAAAAGTCTCAGGTCCCACTGTGGCCTGACAGCCGCCTTGACAAACTGCAAACATGGCCTCTGCTTCCCTGCTGCCAAGAGAAGGAGCTATCTGCCCATCGCTGCTGGGTTCCAAAACCCGGCTGAAAACACCCGATACTCTCTCCCAGAATCTTCCCCCTCTTTCTCTTAACTGTATGCAATTCCCGATAAAAGGCAAATCCAGTAGATTAACTGGAGACGGAGGGGCTGTTCAGACTCTTTTGTAGGTGGGTGATTTATTGTATGATATGAAGTATTATGCTCATCCATTAAACAGTGAGGAACTCTGTACAAGACACTGGAAATCAGATATAAAAAGAATGCCAACTAATGCAGCATTCCTTTCCACATGCATATATCTTGGGAAGAAAATACCAAAGAGATAAAAGGAAGATTAAATACCCTGCACATTTCAATTTGAAAATGACTACAGTTGTTTCGCTTCCTCACCATTCTCCCCCTCTAAACAGGCTTTAGTATTTTTCTAACAGACTGTCTGTTTTAATCGTGAGAAGGTTAAAGAATGCAGATAAAGGGAAAGCAAACTTGACTAAACATAAAGGCTCAACTGCTGACCTTCCATCAGCATCGCAGCAGACACAGTGCCCCTTCCCACACACCCCGGACCCCCTGAAGAAAGAAAGCCACTTCCCGGCCACCTGGGTCTCCTCGTGGCATTACCTTCACGGCCCCACTGTTGGCTTCGATGTAAATCACATCTCCAGCTTCTACTCGCTCTTTCTGCAAACTTTCAAAAATGCTGGGGTCCAGCTTAAAAAAAAAAAAAAAAAAAAGTGAACCAGAGAACTATAATCCATGTTTTATTTATTTCTGATATACTGTAAGGTAGTTTCCTCTATGAGAGCTGAGGTAGCTAATGACCATATGGAGGGAGAGAGAGAGAGACAGACAGAGAGAGAGAGAGACAGACAGAGAGAAGAGAGAGAGAGAAAGAGAGAGAGAGAGGGAGTGTGTGTGTGTATGGGTGAGACAGGCTTTGGGGTTTGAGTGTCCCAAAGAGAAGGCAGGAGAGGGGCACAAAGGGAGACCTAAGCGCCTCCTTCCTTTTACTCCAGAGGCTGCAAACTGGCAAATATGGCTCTGACCGCTTCCAGGTGGGGCCCATACTGTCCACGGGACCAGAGACCCTAACACCCCCTTTTGAGATTGCTTTCCCTGCTTCAATCCTTTGCCCTCCCCACGTCGGGCAGGGGTGGAAGTTTCTGCACCGGAAGCACGGACAGAACCTGCTTACTCTCCATGGCTGCCCTTCTGCGGGCCTATGGTTTTAGACAAGGCTCTCTGAGCCTCAGTTTCCTCATCTATATAACAGCACCCAGTCGTGATCACATCATAGATGTGTAAAATTCAAAGAAAACAAAAGCAGGATCTTTTCCAAGCCAGTCGATTCAAATTCCAGTGTGTGCTCCCTTGGGCCCACCTGTTTACATCTCCAGAAAAGGAAAGTAGCACATTTTGGGAACTGTTGCCTTCCTCCAGATCATCCAGATTCAGGCCCCCCTAGGTGATCAATATTCTGGGACAGCATCTTTTGTACACAGTCAGTATTTAGAAATGTTTCTCCCGGTTAAATTTCAAGGGGAGCTATTACTCTCAACTCTCAAACAAAATTAAAGAGTAAAAACTTACCAGGACTCAGTAGAAAAAAGCAAGACATAAAAGAACACATACTGTATGATTCTATTTATATGAAATGTTCAGAAAAGGCAAATATATAGACAGAAAGTAGATGAGTAGTTGCCAGGGCCTGGGGGTGGGATGGGGACCTATTGCAAAGAGGCATGAGGTTTCTTTTTGCGGTAATGAAAATGTTCTAAAATTGCATTGTGATGATAGCTGTACAACTCTGTAAACCGATTAAAATTCCTGGAGCTGTACACTTAAAATGGGTGAATTTTACTAAAAATGAGATCTCAATGAAGTTGTTACAAAGAGTAACCACAGAGGGAACCCAGGGCTCTGTCTCCCTGGTGGGATGGGCCCGACGGCTCCTGGACCACTGCCATGAGGATGAGGATGGGGGTGGCAGGCCCCTACCGCAGGGCTGGGGTGAGGGAGGCTCTCCATAAAGATGGCGGTACTTCCTCCTTCACACTTAAATATTCACCAAGTATTTGAACTCTGTCTATCCAAACAGCTTGTACATATGCTCAAAGTGGCGGGAAGTACTCATTTTGGAAGCAAAACATTCACCCTTTTGTTATTTTCTTAAAGAAACCGTGCAAAACAGCTTTATGGGTAGCTAAAATTTAAACTGCATATCTTATTTTATATATCCTATATCGCATACTACACCTTTTTTTTTTTTTTTGCCTCCAGCATTTTTATATCAGTTAATTTCCCAAATGAAGTGACTGAAGATGTAATTACTGGAAAGGTGGCAGACCCTACTGAGAAATCTAATTACTACAGAATGGGAGAGATGAAGGGGGAGGGGTTTAAGAGAGGTATTTGCAGAGGCAAGCTCCTGAGATGGAAACGCTGTTAGGATAAAGAAAAATGGTCCTTTGAAGAAGTGACATTTTTATGATCTCCATAAAGCAGTGACCAAGAAACCACCTTACAGAATCAAAGAACAATAAAATCGCAGAGGAGAGGAAAGATGGGGAAATTATATGGTCAATCTACCGCAGTTTACAGATGGGGAGGCCCAGAGAGCTCAACTGACTTCTAAAGGTCACACAGCAAGTTGGAGGGCAGACAGCATAGTGGTTAGGACTCAGAGAGTCCACCCTGCCACTAACTAGCTGTGTGATCCTAGGATGACTGCTTAACCTCCTCATGAGCCTCAGTTCTTCTATCTGTAAAATGAGGGAAATTACACACACACACACACACACACACACACACACACACACACACAAAGATTTGTTGATGCACTTGGCCCAGGGCCTGGCACATACAATAAGTGAGAGCTGTGAAGAAAAGGTTATTCATTGTTATTAATAAGGCAAAGCCACAATCAGGCTGCCACATCTCACAACAACATCAACGGCTACCACTTCTTAGGTAACTGGGTACCTAACTCTGTGAGACAGGCAATTATTATTCCCATGTAACAGATAAAGAAACTATCACTCAGAGATGAAGTCCCCGCAGAAGGCCACACTGCAGTGAGCAGCAGAGACTCCAAACCCATGCTCCCCACCAGGCGTCCTCAAGGCTTACAGGACAGGAGTGGGAGGGTCACCCAGGGCCTCCCCACTGCCCCCACCACACTCTCTCCGGGACCCTGGCCTGAGCAGAACCGACCGCGGAAGCCACCTCGGGTTAACAGGGCCCGACACACAAAAGGGACTGCAGCCAGGACGCTGTGCTGGGCCGCTGGGGAGTCGCTGTCATCACTCTTCACCTCTTGCCAGACCCCTCAGTGCTGCTTCTCCTGTGAGCACGAGCACGGGAGCTGCAGTCAGTGCCAGGCCTGTGACACACGGTCACTGTGTGGGACACAGAACGGCACCGCACAGCTCCGGTCCTAACATACACGACTCCCTCGGCAACAAGAAGAAAAGAAGAGGGCTTCCCTGGTGCCGCAGTGGTTAAGAATCCACCTGCCAATGCAGGGGACACGGGTTCCGGCCCTGATCCGGGAAGATCCCGCTTGCAGCAGCAGAGCACCTAAGCCCGTGCACCACAACTACTGAGCCTGCGCTCTGGAGCCCGTGAGCCACAACTACTGAAGCCCGCACACCTAGAGCCCGTGCTCCGCAACAAGAGAAGCCACCACGATGAGAAGCCCGCACGCCGCCACGCAGAGTAGCCCCCGCTCACCGCAACTAGAGAGAGCCCGCGCGCAGCAACGAAGACCCAACGGAACCAAAAATAAATAAATGAACAAATAAATAAAAAGCAGAGAAGAAGAGCCACGTCTTTACTGAGTCCTCCGCGGGCCAGCCCTGCCGCACACGTGACTCCGTGGGCCCTGTACACAGACAGGTCACGCCAGGCGGGGCAATCCTGGGGTGGAGCGACGGCCCACGAGCAGGCACTCACTTTCAGCTGCTTGGTCCCCTTGGCTGTCTTGAGCCCTATGATCACGTGGCTGATGGTCTTGCCGTAGCCCCCCATGGGGTTCTCCGTCTCACATGGGGTGAGCTCCGTGACCTCGCCTTCGTATACCTCCTTGGTCTCCTTTATCCGCAGCCCTGGAAGAGACAGACGGCAGGTGAACGAGCCCTGGTGAGAAGCGCGACTCCCTCTCATTCTTTTAACAGCCATTTTAGCCATAAAACCTCCACGTTACAAGAACCAACAAGTCAGCCTCACCCGTACGTAACCCTGGGTGGGGAAGCACCGTCCACACACACGTAGTGGAGGAGCTGCTCAGAACGCAGAGAACTGTTCTATTTCACCTTCTCAAAGGGACCTTCTAGGTTCACATCTGGAACTAGACACACAGGCCATCGTTCCTCAAAATTGTTTCAGACATCTGCTACCCCTCCAAGGGGGTGAAATTTAGCTTAAGCCTCTAATCCTGTCTCTGAGCCCAAACCATCCTACTCCGCTAGAGCAGCGACTACATGGGCCTTTGTTTCCTGCATTTTTGACCCTTGAAGGAAATTTTTAAAACCAGTGGAGTAACTCACCACACCCCTTCCGACACCATCAGGCCTGAGCAAGGTGTGGGATACTAATGAGAGGTCCGTGCTGAGAGCAAGGGACGGCCACCCCGCCAGGCATCTGGGCCTCTGGCTGCTCCTCACCGCACACCCCAAGAAGACACACCCAGCTGTCATCCACGACTCGTAGCGGGTTGTTCTACAACTCTTCGCAACTCATCTCCAAAGCAAACCGCCCCCCAAAATAAAGCATTTACAGTTCTTAGGTCAGAAGACTGTAAATGAAGGCAAACTTCTCTCGCCTTGTTCCAAACATCACCCACATTAGCTGTTCGATAAACGTTTGTTGTCAAATTAATTTTTAGAAGATGGCCTCAGTGCCCTCAAGTACAATGTTTTTGCTGCCGGAAGCATCCTTCCCTCCCTCTGGCCTCACAGACTTCCGGGTAGAGACGTGCCAGCTCTACAAAGCTGCCCTGACACAACCCTTCCTTCTTCCTCACCCTCCGGTCACCACGTGGCACCCTGCATCTCCCCCTGCCGGGACCTGCAGCGCCGAGCGGCCCCCGCGACACTGTCGACACCCGGGCTGAAGGCTCAGCCCCACAGGCACACGTGAATGGACGGGCCAAAGAAGTCACTTAGGGGTGAGGGGGTGTCATCAGGCAGACCATCCAACACCCAAGAAATCTGCCTGCGGATGTGCCTGCAAGTTCTGTACAAGGCCCACGATCTCTTGGGAGGGCGCCACGGGATGCTACAGCCCCTGCACCACGGCACCCCCGAACTCAGCGTGAAAACCCAGGCCTTGTCTGGATCAGACGTTTTTTCCCCTCAAAGTCGATACAGGCATGTCTCTGCCTGCTGGCCCGGGGGACAAGAAGAGTAGCTAGAGGGGGCATAAGGAGCTTCTGGAGTTCTAGTGAGGTCTGTTTCTTGATCCGGGTGCTGCTTACATGAGTGTGTTGACTTTATGAAAACTCATCAAGCTACACAGTTACGATTTATGCTCCTTTCTGTATGTATGCACGTTATGCTTCAATAACATTTACAGTAACTTGAGAAAAAAAGGAAACTGGGTTTTCCTAACAAAGCAATGATAATCATTAGTAACTAAAGTTTTTCTTAAAATAGGAAGACAACCGCACATCACCACCCCAGCTTCTCTGAAAACACACAAAGCACATACACACTCCTACACAGATTCCAATTCCCAAAGTCCAGGTCAAGAGACATAAATGGCTTCCTCCGAAACCACAGCCATGCCACAGGTAAGTTAACGGCTATTAAATCTATTTTCAGAGGATTCTAAAAACTTCAACAAGAAAGCCATTCTAAGTCACTGTGCCTGGCATCAGTTCAAAGGTGAGGAGGGAAGCATCCTTGGGTCAGATCAGGTGAAGGTGGGTACAGAAGGCACCCCCGAACTTAGGGGAAAGCTGGCAGACCACACCAACCACAATAATCTAAGAATCAAAGCTGCAGCAGCTCTTCAGCCATAGAAGCAGCCCCCGATCCGGTCCAGAGGGTCGGGGCCGGGAGACTGCAGGAGGGCCGTCAGACCCGAAGCAGCCGTGGAAGGACTCTGTCTCCGCTTCGCAGATGCACCCGCCAGCGCCAGCGGTGAGGCAGAGAGTCTGTCCCTCTTCAGGGTGGACCCAGAACTGGGGTCCGAGTCTCCAGGACCCGCTTCCTCCGACCCTACCGCAGGGCCTTTCTCATGAAACTCGCCCTGTCCTTCCCCCCAGTTAGCACGTGTCCGCAGGGCTCGTCACCCCATTTCTGCCAGCCCTTGAGTACGACCCCAGTCTCTATCTGGTTTGTATTTTGCCCAAAGGTAAAAATAGAAACATAAGGGAAACACAGATTTAAAAGACAGAAGACACTTCCCAACCAATCTATTACGTAGACCTTTATTTGTATCCTGATTTGCACAATAATACTATAAAAGAAACATATTATGACACGGCACAACCTGAAATGTGAAGATTAACTAGATATGTGATGACATTAAAGAATTTACTGTTAATTTTTTCTAGGTATGAAAATGGTATTTTTTTAAGTCCTTCTTTTTCAGAGATACATACTGAAATATTTATAGATATGAAAGCAGCTCTGCAATCAGATGGGACCATGGGGGAGGTCATCGTACCACGTGACCACTTCTTGGGTACTTGATATTTTCCCAAATAAAAATTTTAACAATGGAAAAAGAAAAAACAACAAAATACTACTCTACAACCTCCAGAGTCACTAAAACTAAAAAGACTGACAATATCAAGAGTTGGTAAGGATGCAGAACAAAAGGAAAGCTTACACTGCTGGTGGGAGTGTAAGTTGGTTTAGAAACAACATGGTATTTATCATCTCCTAAAGTTGACTACATGAATACCTGTGACCCTGCGATTCAACTCCAAGGTATATACCCAAGAGGCCTGAGAGCACATGTGCACCAAGGGACACAGCCAGCAACAGTCACGCAGCATCATTCCTAGTTGCCAAACACTGGGAAAACGCCCATGTCTACCTGCAGTGGGAGAGGTAACTGCACTGTGGTGTATTCACACAACAGAATATCATGGAGCAATGAGAAACCATTATGGCTGCCCGCAGCCATAGGGCTGAATCTCAAAAATGGAAGGACAGATGTAACCATACAGATGCTCTGGGGTACTGGCAATAATCTCTTTCTTGATTGGGTGCTAGTTTCATGGGTTTTCAATTTATAATAATCCACCGAGGTATCCATTGATGTTCCGTGCACTCTTCTGTATTTATGCAGCAAACTACCAAGTCACTTTAAAAAGAAATACCTAAGTAAATAACACCAGTGGGCCCGGGCAAAAGAGGAACACTGCTGGCTTAAGTTGAGGGAGCACTGCTCCAAACCTCCACTGGACCCAGTCACAGTTCTCACCCTGCAGACTCACCTGACAGCTGCTACAATTCCTCCCTCCTCGACTGCACTCAGACCATTTGCCTCCGCATCTCAAGGGTTGGGACCCTGTCACCTTACGAGTTTAAAGCTCCCCAGATGATTCCAATGTACAGCCCCAGCTGAGAGACACTCATCTAAAGAATGAGTGAAGAACTCTGTTCTGCTCATGATGTGGAGCCGTACACTACTCTGAGGGTGGGAAGCCCCGTAATGGTTTGGGTGTCCTCTCCACCAAGCCGCCTCTGTCCTAATGGGGAAATATCCCACTGGCACAGAGAAACACTGCCCATGGTTCAGACACTCTCAGTCACTTCCCACCTTCAAACCTGGTCATTATCCTATCACTGGGCTGTTTGCCTTCTTTCCCCAGAAACCCAATCAGGACAAAGACTCTCAGATATTAAAGTTAAGGAACAGTTTTACTCTACCTTCCTTTAATCTGATCACCTACAAATGGAAGTCTTGGAATAGTCCCAAAAGAGAGGCTGCATTTCATTTCTACCTTACCTAATGCTTAGTTTCTGAATATCAAGACAAAAATTTTCCAAACAACATGAATCGTGACAACAGAAGATTGTGACAAAATTGGAAATTTCTGTACTTTTAAAATTAACTTTGATTTTTTTTTAAATCGAAACTTTTATATCCCACATAGATAAGTTCCTTCAAATTGAATGCTTCCCTCTATTTACTGGTAGACGACTGTAACATGAAATTCCTTGAGTAGGGGAAGAAAGGCATTCCCATCTCTCACTAGCCCCCATATTTGTTTAGAAGTTGCTCTGTGCTGACAAGCAGGCAGGGGATATGGGTGACGGACAATGAAACCGGCTGTTAGCCAGGAAAAGGGTCGGGCTGGCGCTATCTCCGGCAATGACATCGTGAACGACACAGGTTTCATCTGCTGGCTCAGGTTTCTAAATCCCTGACAGGGACCTTCATCACATCAAGGAAACAGCACAGACTCCTTGCTTTTTATTTCTGGTCAGCTTACCACTTCCTCCCCACCCCCTCTGCCACTTCACAGGAATTCAAAGGCAGAGGAAGATGGGCAGGGTTCCTTTTTGAAGATAGTCAATGGCCTGCCTTTTTATTCTGTGTCAGGATCAAGAAATTTCTCTTCACCTTGCTGCCATCAAAAGAACTGCATTGTCTTGTCCCCTCAAAAATGGCAAATCACAAAACAGAATCCCAGGAAATTTACCTCTATTTTTTCAAATTTTAAAGCATTTAAGTTAACTTTAAGCAACCCAAACATATGCATTCATGTAAAGGTGAGTTTTGTCATCTTTTATCAAGGTCGGAAAAAAATATATATATATATTTTTTATATATACTTTTTTTTTTTTTTTTAAATTTTTGGCTGCGTTGGGTCTTCGCTGCTGCGTGCGGGCTTTCTCTAGTTGCAGTGAGCAGGGGCCACCCTTCGTCACGGTGCATGGGCCTCCCACTGCAGTGGCCTCTCTTGTTGCGGAGCATGGGCTCCAGGCACGCGGGCTTCGGTAGTTGTGGCACATAGGCTCAGTGGTTGTGGCTCGCAGGCTCCAGAGCACAGGCTCAGTAGCTGTGGCGCACGAGCTTAGTTGCTCCGCGGCATGTGGGATCTTCCCGGACCAGAGCTCGAACCCGTGTCCCCTGCACTGGCAGGCGGATTCTTAACCACTGCGCCACCAGGGAAGTCCAGAAAAATATTTTTTTTAATAAATAAAAATACATTTAAAAAGTACTCAGATATCTGAACTAATTGTAACATCTTACTTTTTATCTCATTACTTAATGAGTTAAATAAAATCTGTCACATGTTCATTAAGTTTTCGAGAAGTACTCAGAAAGATTTTAAACTAGGAAGGGGGTCCTGTGAGCCATTTCCACTGTTATTCCAGATACAACACAACGAGCTGAACCTCACAAAGATAAGGCTGGTAAAGAAGCAAGACACAGCACCTAAAGTAGGTTCCGTTCACATAAAGTTTATAAAAGGGGCAAAACTAAGCCACACTGCCTAGGACACACACACGGGTGTACAGGGTTATGACTGCCACGGAAGCCACCGCCACACCACTCTTGCGCTCTGTGGGGGACGTGTAGGAGGTGAGGGGCTGTGACCTGGGAGGGCACAAGCCATGTCTGTGGTGCCGCCCATGCTCTGTTCCTTGAGCTGAATGGTGACTGCATGGGCATCTACTTCATTATTGTTAAACTATAGGTATTTTTACTCTTTTCTATGTGTATGTTATATGTCAGTTTAAAATAGGCACAAAAAAAAGAAATCCAGTGTTTCAAGGTAAAAAATATTTCCAATAGGATATACTTTGCAGTTTAAAAAAATCCAGAACTTCGCCTACGGACAGAGTGCACAATCTCTGGTTTCTAACCCAACCTCTAACAAGAGTCCCAAAGCCCAGTGCTCACAGGGCCCTGGCAGGGACTGTAAGGCAGCAGAGCGAGTCCCACGAGGAGACCGGGGCGAGCTGGTGCAGGCCGCTCCGCTAGGGAGGGTGCCTGCTTCGCCTGGACCACCGCGGCTGCCAGGAAACGAAAGCTTCTTTCATTTTATGGGACATCTCCCGAATTCCAAATACTGGCGACTCACTCAAAAGTTATTAAAAAACACTGTGTAAACCGAACAACATCTGTCTGTCGACCAGACACAGACTGAGGGCTAGAGGCCTCTGTTTTCTTCTACCTGCTTCAAAGTGCACCCCTTCTCTCATTCAGAAAAACGTCACGGAGCACCCACCTTGGGCCAGGAACCGGGGCTACACTGACGAACGCGGCCCACTACGCCCACAGTGACATTCAGCAGACGTCCAGTCTGCTCCTCCCCATACCAAACCCGGCAGCGCCTGGCACTCAGCCTCACCTCCTCGCTCTTCTCTCTCTTCCAGCCCCACATCTAATCTCTTGGGAAATCCCATCAGCTCCACCATCCCACCAGACCCAGAATCCAACCGCTTCTCCCACCCCCAGCTCCGCCCCGCCGGCCGACGCTCCACCACCTCTTGCTCAGACTCCTCACGGGCCCCCTGCTTCTGCCCGCACTCTCCACACCCAGCCAGAGGGATTCCACTCTCCCACTGCATCTCCCTTCATTTCGCACCACGTAGCATGCAAAGCCCTGCCACGTTCTAAGGCCCTACGTGACCCTACCCTTCAATTAGACTCTACCATTCTTGAGGAAAGAATTCTGGGCTTAGACAAATCTACTCTTTCTTAAACTTTCATAATTTGCTTGAAGTTTTCTAGTAAGTTTCCTTCTTGAGAATACTTACCTTGTTTTTTGTTTGTTTGCTTTTTAATAAATTTATTTATTTTATTTATTTTTGGCTGTGTTGGGTCTTTGTTGCTGTGCGTGGGCTTTCTCTAGTTGTGGCGAGCGGGGGCTACTCTTCGTTGTGGTGCACAGGCTTCTCATTGCGGTGGCCTCTCGTGGGGTGCGCGGGCTCTAGGTGTGCAGGCTTCAGTAGTTGTGGCATGCGGGCTCAGTAGTTGTGGCTTGCGGGCTCTAGAGAGCAGGCTCAACAGTTGTGGCGCACGGGCTTAGCTGCTCCGCGGCGTGTGGGATCTTCCCAGACCAGGGCTCGAACCCGTGTCCCCTGCATTGGCAGGCGGATTCTCAACCACTGCGTCACCAGGGAAGCCCCTTACCTTGTTTTGACAACCAAAGGGACTGTAAAATGACACAGGAACTCTGACAAGTGTTCATAACTTGTAACTCGGCAAGTATATCCTAGATATAGACACTCACGTGTGCATTAAATATTTTTTCATAGCTTAACAGGAAGAAGCTATGTCTACAGGTAGGTCTGAGGGAAACTAAGATTTCCCCAAAACTAGACCAGCAGGAATGGGGCCAGGAGAATGCCCCAGAAGTCCCGGCTGGCAAGAGGTAGAAAATCAGGAGAGTGGCCATTTTCTGCTCACAGCACATGGTCAGAGCACGGGCTCCAGAGTCAGAAACGGGTAGGGTCAGACTGCAGGGCTGCTGCTACTTACTAGCTGGGTCACAGTAGGCAAGTTATTTAACTTTATGAGACTCTGTTTCATCAGATGCAAAATGCAGACTGAGAATTTCCTCTTGGGGAGTGAAAGGCCACAGTCAGTGACGGGCCTGGCACATGACAGGCAGTCAGTACAGCAGCTCCAGGCCCTGCACGGTTGACACCACAGCCTTGAAGCTCCACCGTCCCACATGGTTTCCTCGCTTGCTGACTGGCTCAGCATGCAGGCCGGGCATTCTGACAGCACGACACAGTGCTGTTGGCTTACATCCAGAACTTTTTCAGGGTACTGTCATCTCTAAAAGCACAGTAAGGCTCCCAGGAAAATCTACTTTGTCATATGAAGAACTCCAGCCCCAGAGCTGGGCCCACATTTGCTGGTTGCTAAAGCACTTCCATTGGAAAAGCTGGGTTTTTGTTTCATTTGCAAAGATAACACTAATGGCACCAAAAGAAAAACAGCAGTGCCACGAATACAAGTCCTAGAGGCATTTTCACAAGGAAGAGGCAGGTGAGGACAAGCCTCGGACAGGCATGCACAGGGTATTAGGCGCAGATGGGTACTGGGCGCAGGCAGGGTACTCACCAATGGCCCTGCGGAAGTTCTCCATCAGCACTTCTGTCTTCTTGATCTCCGTGGAGTAAACTTCACTCCCCACCATCGGGCAGAAAGGGACCTTACTACCCAGCTCCTGAGCAATAGCCAGAGCCAGAGCTGTCTACAGAAGAAAACGAAGGAAATGCACTTGTTTCACATTCTTGAAATGTCATTCAGGAACATATGCTATAAAAAAATTATTAACTAGGAACTGAAATTCTAGCCCTTTAGTTTTAATACAGTTTTCATGTTTCACAATAAATGTTTAATGACTTTTGTGGACAGCCGATTTCTAGCATAATGGTCCCTGTCATGACAACAGTTGTCACGACTGAGACTTGGCCAGTCCAGTTCCCAATGTTTCACATGCCCCTCCCACTCACCCTACGAAGTGGACACCACTACTCTCCCCATTTCACAAATGAGAAAGCTGAGATACAGATTAAATGACGCGTCCTCGGTACCACAGAAAATGGCACGGTGGAACCTTCAAGTCTGACAGCAGGGTTCCAGAGGTCAGATTCCCATCAGAATAGTCAGTATAGTCTTCCAAAACCATTCCCACAGTGTCAAAACAGGGTTCTGACCTCGTCGCAGTAGAACACCACCACTGGGTCTTTGAGATACTGCTTTCTGTCTTTACAGACACAGGAAGGCACCAACTTACAACCCATCATAAATCAATAATCAAGGAACAAATGACACGATGTTCACTTTATGCTGAGTGGCCCCGCCAACTATGAAGAATGACACACAAGCTAGGATTCTGAAGCGATGAACTGGTGAAGTTACACTTGAACATGCCCTAATAAAACTACAAGTTTACTTTTGCTAAGATAACTACCGCTGGCAGATGCCGAACAGACGAGGACGCACAGATGCATATGGGCGAAGAGCAAGTGTGAGACGCCAGTGCCTCACAGCTGGGGCAGGACGGGGAAACACCACGGCCTTTTAATACTGTTTCCACCTTTCTGCAACTTTGACACAAGAGCCCAGGTAAGGTCCCCAAGGTGTACAGGCTAAGGAAGAGAACAAGATTGCTACTGAAGAATGACATGGATCTCCGAGACAGTTTTCAAACCGGCTCAGTAAAGGTTCCTCTTCTGTTCACTGCCCTTTTGGTGATAGTTTAATCTTCAGCATGACCCTGGGTACATGGCAAATCTCTGCCGCCTGACTTCCTCATCTGTCAAATCAAAGTCCTGGGTTACATCACCGGTAGCAAACTGGTTGCCCACAGACTGCTCCTGTTTTGGCCTGCAGAGTCTCATGTGTGTTTTCTTTCTTTTCTGGCTGTGTTGGGTCTTCATTGCTGTGCACGGGCTTTCTCTAGTTGCGGCGAGCGGGGGCTACTTTTCATCGTGGTGCGCGGGCTTCTCACTGCGGTGGCTTCTCTTGCTGCGGAGCACGGGCTCTAGAGCACAGGCTCAGTAGTTGTGGCGCGCGGGCTTAGTTACTCCGTGGCATGTGGGATCTTCCTAGACCAGGCATTGAACCCATGTCCCCGGCATTGGCAGGGGGATTCTCATAACCACTGTACCACCAGGGAAGTCCTCATGTGTGTTTTTAAACTCAGTTGTTGCCCATTTTCTAATGTTGGGAAATTTCACATAAAAACACAATTATTTAGCTTCTTCTGAGAAGCAAGAAGGTCTGGCCACAAGGGGCCCCTGTGACCACGGGGCAGCACTGGGAGTGGACATGCAGGCAGCTGCCTCCCCAGCAAGGGCTCGTGCGGGCTCCCGGGTGCTTCACTCAGCCCCACTGCCTGTCTGAGTAGGCATCTGAGTTTGTGCCCTCAAGGCTGACACCTCTAAAGCTGTATTCTCTTGTGTCCTAAGAGCGAAGAGAAAAATCTCTGGAGCATAATGCGGCAGGTAGCAGCACACTGACACCAGGACTCCCAGCAGGAGCCTCAGGCCAGCCACGCTCACCTTCTATCCAAACCCCGCCACCTTTCCAGTCACTCCTCTTTCTCTTCCCCTGTCGCTACAGGCCCCAACTCTCCTCCCTCAGTTGTGAACTCCAAAGACAGTGCTGCATCTGATTCAATGCAGACCCCCACCGCTACCAAATACAGAAGAGATGATGGACATAGTCCATTAAAATGTGATAAACGCCTGGTTAAGAAATGCTTCCGGTGTGCCTAGTCTCCTCCATTTAAAGGCTCCCAGGAGGCTGGCACACGACGCGGCTACTGTGCAGGCTACACCTACACCTCCTATGTAGGGCTGGGTGAATTGCACGAGGGGTCCCACTGAACCCTCCCAAGCAGCCTATGAACTTGACCATCTAGTTCACATTTTGTGAATTTAGAAACTGAAACTCAGAAATTTCCTGCTCACCCAAAGTCAAACAGTTAGCAAGCAGAAGGGTCAGGATATAAACCCCAATCTCCAAGACCTATTTCTGTGTGCCCACCCCCCATGCAAGTGGCACAAAAAAGAGGCTGTTGCCAAAAGATTAAAAAACCTACTTTGTTTTCAACTTCATCCGAACACCTTTTTCTAAAACCCAAACACAAGCCGCATTATTAAGAGTGTGCAGGCCTCAGGAGAGGAATGGCCATACTCTCAACAAGCACCACACTCCTGCCGGCCACTCAGTTAAGTTGTCTGAACCTTGAGGTCCATGGGTACAATGTCACAAAAGCACCAGAGACCCATGCTTCCAGCAAAGAGGCCACTAGAGCCACGGCCACTCCCTCCTGTTACAAAACATCTAGAATAAGTAAGTAGTCATGATCGACACAAAGTAGTAAACTATCATTGCAAGGTAGTTTACTACTCTGAAAAGCTGGGCAGGTGTTTGACAGATGCCAGAAACCCCTGGATAAAAAGGAGTCTTGAAGGGCACACGTCAGTAGACAAGGTAGCCACAGAGAAAATCTCCAAGGGACACAGACAAGCTTGCCCATCTCACCACAGCTTTGGCTGAGGAAGTCTCACTAGCAGGCTCTCAAACAGATTAAGGATTGGTCTCTATACTGCCTGATGGCCAGAAAACCCAAGCCACAAAATTTCCTTCATGTGCCCTGTGCTGGCAGCACAGCAGGGGTCCTCCCAAGTCCTCTCAGGAAGCACTCAGCCCTAATCAAGAGATCAGGGAAGCCTCAGATTTGATCAAACATGAGTCCACAAGCAGATACAGGATACAAAATAAATAAGAAACTATTTCGCGAACAAGGAACAAGAGGCTATAAAAAATACCCAGATTTGGGGACTTCCCTGGAGGCCCAGTGGTTAGGACTCCATGCTTCCTTCCACTGCAGGGGGCATGGGTTCGATCCCTGGTTGGGGAACTAAGATCCTGCAAGCTGCATGGCACGGCCAAAACAAACAAACAAACAAATAAGCAAAAAGCATATTTTGAAGAAATGAAGAAATTAAAAATAATGAGTGGGGGAGAGAGGGGCTTCTTCATTACAAAAAAAAAAAAAAGCAAGCTAATATATGTAGAGGATACGACAGATTTAGAAAATCACCATTTTGCAACCACCAGTGTGATAACTGATAAGTCAATGACCATCAATGAATGCTACAGCCATAGGGTAAAAGGATATTCAGGACATCTCAAAGTGTCACTTCCCAGATGATTATAAATTTCAGAGGGAACCAGTCCCCTCACAGTAAAACGTGGCGTCAGCCTCCTGTTGCGATGCAGGTTCCAGACACATCACCTGCATCGCGTTCTGCCAAAGGGCTGAATGTTTCAGACACAATCAGACAACCACTGGAGGACAGCTGTAGGGTACTCTACAAAACAACTGTCCTGGGCTCTTCAAAAATGTCAGTGTCATAAAAGAAAACAAACCAAAAATGCAGGGGACAGGAACTGTTCTCGATAAAGAGACTAAAGAGACAATAATGAATGTAATGTGTGATATGTGATTATAATTCAATTAAAAAATATAAAAAAAGAAAGAGCCACAAATTGAAATGACTTGGAGATATTTTAATGTAAACTAGATATTATTAGCTAATTTTATTAGCAACATTACATTTCTTGGGTGGATGACAGTATCATAGCAATGACAGAGAAGGTCCCTTGCACTTACTTTCAAATGGTTCAGAAGTAACATAGAGAAAACACAAATCTCACAAAATATTTACACTTAGTTACCTGTGAGTAGGATACAGAGGGATTCATCAAACTGTTCTTTACACTCTTTTGTAGGTTTCAAATTTTTCAAAATGGAAAATATTCAATGGACTGGATTAAAGAGTAGCTTCCTCACAGCTTACAAGACAGACTGGAAGAGCAGTCTAATGAAGCTACCCAGAACACAGAAGAGTCAAAACAACAGAAAACATAAAAGAGGTTCAAAGACTAAGAAGACAAAATGAGAAGCTCCAGCCCAGGATTTCCCACTCTTGGCACCGTGGGCATTTTGGGCTGGAGAACTCCTCTTGCAAGGGCTGCTCTGTGCTCTGCAGGGTGCCCTGCAAACCTCACGGCCTCCAACCACAAGATGCCAGCAGCACTCCCGGCCCAACCAAGTGTGACAACCGAAAACGTCTCAGGACAGTGCCAAATGTTCCCCAGGGGGCAAACTCGGCCCAAGTGGAGGACCTCTGCAGTGGAACCTCACCTAGCTGGAGTTCCAGAAGAGAAGAGAGAGAACAGGGAAAGGCAGCATCTGAAGAGACAAAGGCTGACCAGCTGCCAGAACTTATGAGACACAATTTGTACTCAGATCCATATCAAGCAGGATAAATGAAAATAAATCCACCCATTGACATAGCACAGTGAAACACCAAAACCAAAGTATCCCAAAAACATCCAGAGAGAAAAGACAAAATCCTCAAAACCAGTCTTCTCAAAAGCAACACTAGTAGCCAAAAGGTAGCAAACATCACAGTATTGAGAGAACACATCTGTCAACTGAATTATATATCCAACATAGCTATCTTTCAAAACAAGGGCAACACAATAAATACAAACCTGACTTTGCCACCAACAAACTTCTAGAAGAACTTCTTAAGGATGTACTTTAGGAAGGAAACGGAGGGAGAGCAAAGGTCTAAGATATGAGAAGGAATAGTAAGCAAACAAATGGTAAATACAGTGACAAGCAGAGAGGGCATTAAAGCTCACGTTTTGTTTTTTGGTTTTTTTTTTGTTTTTTTTTTTTTTTTTGGCGGTATGTGGGCCTCTCACTGCCGTGGCCCCTCCCTTTGTGGAACACAGATTCCGGACGCGCAGGCCCAGCGCCCATGGCTCACGGGCCCAGCCGCTCCGCGG
>NC_041231.1:6131928-6151090 GCF_002837175.3 Physeter macrocephalus
ATGTGGGATCCTCCCGGACCGGGGCACGAACCCGTGTCCCCTGCATCGGCAGGCGGACTCTCAACCACTGCGCCACCAGGGAAGCCCAAAGCTCACGTTTATACTTGTTCACAAATAGAGCACTTCCTCCTCTATTGTTAGACACCAGTAAAGGACGTACTATCAATTCAATCATATGACTTCAAAATGATAATTAGAGTCATCATCTTACAACTGCCACTTCAATAACTCTGTCAAACAGGCAGGGCTGTGCTACTGCTTCAGAAAGGCTAAGGGACCAGCACGAGAGCTGGAACCCCTTTCTTTACACAGTGACTCCGCCAGGCTCCTCCTCCCCTGCACCAAGCAGCACTCCTGAAGAACAAGCAGGGCCCAGACTGGGGACTCTAGTGCGTTTCAAGCACCCAGCCAAGCCCCTCACAGATCCCACAAGTTGTCTTGCACCCTCGGCCTGGAAGGACCTTTTCTTCCCTGCAAAGTCAAATGTCAAGCTTCAACCCCTCCAGCCACACCAGCCCCACTGTCACCTCCTGCTGCAATGCCGGCTGCATTTAAGATCAGGCGATGCCTCGCAGCTTAGTGCTCAACTGGAGTTTTTCATGCTGCCATGGTATCCTCTCTGCCCTGGAGAGACTATAAGGCCCTTGGAGATAAAAATCACGTCTCTAATTCTTTCTTCCTTTTTCTTTCCAACTCTCACACAGCCAGAATAGTGCTGGGTCAAGTTAGCATTTGGAAAATTGCTTGCTGACTGGTTTTCTTTCCCCCTCAAGTAAGACGTCACTCCCAAGATTTTATGAAGCCCTAGGCCAACAGAAATGTATTTCCAAAGCAAAGGAGACTTGAAAGAGATAAAAGACAAATTACAGAGACAATGAGACACCTCTGAGGACTGCACTCTCTTTTCTCTGGAGGTCAGCCAGGGTAATTTGAATTTCAGAAGCATGGACTTTAGATACTCAACTGTATTACTGTGCATCGGTTTTAAAAACATACGTATAACCAATTTAGCTGAACAAAGACTAGTTAAGACACAAATTGAATTTGGCTTAGCCATTAAGATCATCCTCTCGGGTAGATTTTTTAAAATGAGAGAAAATGAGTACCTTGCCAGTTCCAGGAGGCCCTGCCAACAAGACAGCTCTTCCAGCCATTTTCTTGCTTTTGATTAATTCCACTATCACACCACATGCCTAGACACCACAATAGAAAGAAATAATAAATCAATATTAAAATGTTTCACAGGAGGAAAAAGTCCAGTGTCTGGTCCACACAACTCAGACTCATCGAGTGCCAGGATACCACAGGCGCTGTTCTAGGTGCCAGAGGCAGTAGAGGGCCATGGAGCTCATGTCCTAGTGGAGGAGACATACACACACAGAATCTCTACTATGAAGAAAAAAGGGCAACAAAAGAGCAAGCGGCTGGGGGCAGAGGTTACTCTATAATAAAGAGTGATCTGGGAAGGCCTCTTTGACATTATATTTGAGATACGAAGCTGCAGGCAGGGCAGGAGTCAGTGTTCCAGGCAAAGGAAACAATAAATTCAAAATACAGGAATGAGCTTGGCATGTCCAAGGGACAGAAAAGCTGTGCCGACCAGAGTTCAGAAAACAAGCAGACCAGGAGGATGAGGTTGTAGAGGCAGGAGGGGCAGCACTCAGAACAGAATCTTCCAGTCCATAGTAAAGTCTGGATTTTATTCTACATGTAATGGGAAGCCAGTGAAAAAGCCTTAGGCCACATGTCATGTTCTGAAAATTTGTTTTTAAAGGATCTTGATGGCTGCTATATGGAGAACGGACAGGAGGGGTACAAAGGGGAGCAGTGGCCTATACTCCAGTGGCCCACACACCTCAAAATTGGAAACAAGACTGTGGGTATATGTTCAAATGTGCATTTTTCCAGGGAGGGGGTCACAGCTTTCATCACATTCCCAAATTAACCCACTAAGGGCTAAGAATCAATGACATATTCTACTAGTTGGCCATCAGTTAACTATCCCAGAATGCTGTAAGCAAATGCTGCACGTGAGGTTTAACCTACAGCATCCTAAGATCCAAGGAATGCCCTTCAAATCCTCAAGATTAAATTACTTGTCTGTTCTCATATTTTAAATATTCTGAGTATTAAGCCATTTACAGCACATATATTATATATAGACAGGTATGGACATTATATACATACAGCATGTATTTCACATACACATACACGTATATACAGTTGACCCATGAACCCTTGAAGTTAGGGGCGCCCAACCTCCACGCAGGCGAAAATAGCGCATAACTATACAGTCAGCCCTCCATATCTGGGGTTCAGCAGCCCTGGATTCAACCAACTGGGGGTCATGTAGCACCCTAATACGTATTTACTGAAAGAAACCTGAGAATAAGTGGACCCATGCAGTTCAAACCCATGTTGTTCAAGAGTTGACTGCATATTGATACGTGTGTGTATATATGCTTAGAAATTCCAAAAATGGGTTCCTGGTTTTATGTATTTTAGAATATTTAACTCTAAAGGAGTAAGGCTGAGAAAGTCACACTCCTTAAACACCTAATCTCAAGGTTTCTCACACTGATCTAAAAACTGAAAGCACAACTGTCTCCAAGGTGCACCGTCCTTGCCTCAGGGCAGGCCCACAGCTCCTCTCCCTGGGTGGTACCTTGTGGACAGGGTCTTGTGAGCACATCTTATCTCCTCTCCCGCTTTCCCCATGGACTGTGGAGATGTACCTTGGTCCCACACTTAGACAGCCCCTCAAAAACATGGGTTCAAGGAATGCATGTGGATGTGCCCTATTCCATTTCTGGCTCAGCTGGAAAAGCACAGTACACTTAACAGAGCCTAGAAGATATTCTTCAGACGCTGCATTTCTAAAAAGACAAAAGAGCCATTATGGTCTTTCCACAGTAACCTCTGGTATCATAATCCTCAGCACTGGAACTCTCTGGGCAACTCAAAAGAGGTAGAAGAGCCTTTGCCAACCTTGGCTACGTACTCTTATTCACACACTTCCCCTTCCATTTAATCTTCTTCCATTTAGGCTCCTTCTCTCCAGTGAGACATGTCCAGTGAATTCCAAAATTTTAAAAGTATGAACTGGAAGGGCCTTTAAAAGATGACCTAGTCTAACTCTCATTTTTCAGATGAGGACATTAAACATCAAGGAGGCTGCTGATGTGACCAGACCCAGACAAGGGCCTGGTAGCAGAGGTGGGATGACTAGTAATTCAGTACGTAAATTCTGAGTCCCTATAATGAGTCAAGTTCTGGGTATATACTACTACCCGGTCTCTATCCTTGGGAAGCTCATATTCGTATGGAGGTACACAGCGTCAGAGTCAAGAGTATGGATTCTGGAGTCAGAGAGACTTGGGTTTAAATCCTGGCTCTACCAATAACCAGCCGAGTACCCTTAGATCCATAACCTAACCTCTAGGAACCGCAGTTTCCTCATCTGAAAACAGAGTTCATAGCATAGTGGCACAAAGGCTAATGGGTTTATGGTAAAGTGTACTAATGTCTACAACTTACTTTGAAATGCAAAAGCAGATTCCTAGACGGATAAATGAGCAGACAGAAGACAAAGCAACAGAGCAAAATGTTACTTGTAGAATTCAGGCACACAGGTATGTACTACACAAGTCTTTCAACTTTTTGGTATGTCTGAAAAGTGTCATAACAAAGTGGAGGAGGGACAGGTATAAGGGTGGAGATGAACAGTAAGACAATGGAAACGGAGCTGCTTAGCACAGTGCTCGGCACGTGAAAAGCACTCAACAACGTCAGCTACTTGCAGAGACAGGCCCTCCGAGAGCAGAAGCTAGATAAAGAGAAATTTCAAAGTCACCTTGGCCCTGTCACCATTTCCTCCATGGAAACCTGATGTTCCAAATGGAAACCAGAGGCTTCTCTTTGGCCCCTTCTATTAGCACAATCAGGCTAGGAGGCAAGAGTGTTACCCAGGAGCTCTGTAGCTGCCGAGCCACCGCAGGGGCAGAGGGGCAAAATGGGCTGACGTTAGGGCTGAAGGGGGCCCGAGGGGGACGGTCCTACCACAGAGCGCGCTGCTTCACGAGTCAGGGCACAAACTCCAGCATTACTATTACTGAACCGGGTGGCAAGCGGATGGGTGAAGTGACCGCTCCCACACTCAATGTTTTCATCAAAAAAAAATACACACACACACACAAAGAGCCCGAACAGTTCTGTGATGATAATGCGGCCGAAGGCACTTGGCACCAGCGTCACTTAGTAGAAGTGGGCTTAACTGGAATGTTCAGAAAGGCCTCTGTACCTGCCACTTGCTCAGGCGGACCACCTCCGGACTTTAAAAGTCCCAGAGCCTCCCACTGCGCTCACAGCAACTCAAACGCCGTGCCCGGGCCCGCAGAGCCCCGCAGGGACTGATCCCCGAAGTCTAATAACGGCCCTTCTGTTCAGAGGTTTAAACGTTTGTGTCTGAAACGCGAGCTCCCGGAGAGCAGGGACCTGGCCCATCTTCTCCCCGCCGACCCCCGTGCCGCACGGACGGCCTGGCCCCGAGCGGCGGTCAGTCAGGACTCGCGGCCAGGAGCGAGGCCGCGGGGTCGTCGCCGCGCCCCGGGACGTCCTCTCCACGCCCCACCCCCAGGTCCGCGCCGCCCGGGCCCACCTCAGCCCCGTCCCCGCCTCCGTCTCCCCCTCAGTTCAGTACCCCCGCCTCAGCCCCCGCCCCGCCGCCACACCTCGCGCGCGTTCTCCTGGCCCACGAGCCCCGAGGCCGCCTGCTTGGCCAGGCCGCTCTCGTCCAGCCCCAGCCCCTTCACGTGGCTGTGGGAGGCGATGCGCTGCGTCTTGGTGGTGCTCTTCACCTCCTCGATCTTCATCCTGCGCACCTGGAGCGCGACCGCCCGCTCAGCCCTGGCAGCCCGCAGCCGGTAACCACGCGGCCGTTACCAGGCGGCTGGTCCGGGCCCGCCTTGGTCAGCTCCCCATTGGCCGCGGCGGGAACGCTTCAGCGCCCCATTGGCTACTGGCTTTGTACGTCGCGGCTGCCGGGGAGGCTCCGCCCACCCGCTTCCGGCTGTGTCCCGAGGTTGGCTTCCCCCGCGGCCGGCGCTTCCTGCGCGGGTGGGCCCGAAAGGGCCGCTGCGCCCCAGTGAGGGCCCGAGTTCCGCTCTTTACGGCGCTTTCGCGTCCGCGACCGCGTTCGAATGGATACTCTTTTGAGGAGCTCAAGTTCGACCTCGGTGTTGGAGATGAAGAAACAGGTTTAGAACTTAAGCTTCGACTTGTGCCCACTAAGCAGTTTTCTGACTCTCACGCCTTTCTTCTCCCTGGGGAGGCTGTGCTCAGCATCCTCGTTGGGATTGTCCTCTTCTCCTCGCCTCCACCTCTCCCTTTGCTTAGATTAAGTTGGCTGTGGATGACGTTTAGTGTAATTCCTAATGCAGATAAAGATGCGGGCTAACAGAGGCCCAATAACTTATGAAGAACGCACCGCAAGTAATCAGAAGAGTTGGAACTCCACCTGAGGACTTCAGGCTTTGCAGCCGGTGTAAACCTCATCCCATCCCACGACCTCAGATGAGACAGTTAGCCAGTGGCTGTGTCCTGTCCGGTTCCACGATGATATTAACACTCCCCCGAAAAGTGTACTCTTCCCATCCACCCAGTCATTCCACAAACATTTGTTAGCACCTGCTGTGAGCCAGACACTACAATGCACTAGGATGCAGACATAAAATACCAAATCTCCAGCCTTGACGAGCTCAGTCCTTAGTTGGGAAACTTGCAACATGAGGTGTGCCAAAGCAGGTACACCCACGTGGTGTGCAAGCCCAGAGCAGGGCCATCTGGAAAAGCTGGAGAGCCAAGGAAGGCACCATGAGGTGGTAACGCCTGGACCGATCCCTGACAGAAGGATAACATCCTCGGAAGCAGATGGTATGTCACCATTTCACACCTGAGTGGACTGAGTCCAGAGAAAGGGAGGGACTGGCCCAGAGCTCAGGGAAGCTTGCATTAGGGTTGAGACAGACCTGAAGTCAAATCCAGGTGCAGGAGTTCCTGACTCTCACATCTGCTTGAACTTCTCCATCATAACTTTTGAGTCTAGGTTTCTGATTACTTGCAAGACTATCAGGTCAGTGTTAGTCTCTCCCACTAAATGGCAGGCATTATGAAAGTGTAGACCACATCTGTGTCGTTCATCATTTTAACCCCGGTGTCTGGCACACAGCCTGGCTCACAGTTAAGGCTTCTTATAAATTCAGTAGGGTTCTGGACCCTCACATACACACAAAATCATGCGGTTTTGCTGCACGTATTTTACACAGCAGATCTGATGGGGCTTGATAATGGTTTCTGTCAGGGAATGGAACCTTTTGGCCCCCACCTCCCCCTCCACCAGAGCTGTGACATTTTTTTCCTGCTAAAGAACAGTTCAAACATCTGATCCAGTCTAGCATTCTCTTTTTACAGGTGAGGAAACTGAGGCCCTAAAAGGGGATGGAGTTTGTCCAAGATCACAAAGTGAGCAAATGCCTTCCCCAGGCCTAGGCCCCAGGTCCAGTGTGCAAAGAAGCTGGGCCTGGCTGCAGAGCCAGGCAGTTCCTTTCATTTCAACAGAAGATGAGGCGGCAGGCCAGTGTCCAAAGTGTGCAAGGTGCATGAAGGTAGGTGAGGCCCATAGCAGTGGACAGGGGTTATTATGCCCGCCCAGCACCCTTCCTACCTCTTCTGGCCACCTTCACTCTAATTTTCTGTAGAGAACCACCCTTCCCCCACTTGGCATCTAGGCGGTTTAGATGGGTTGACCCCACCCCCAGCTTTATTTCAGGAATGGACACGGGCCCCTGGCCTGGCCTATCAAAGTATCCCCTCCGCCCCAGAACGGTGATTGGTTCAGAAATGTGAGCAGACAGTACAATGACACTCAGACCTGCACTTTTACTGGAAATATCGGGAAAGAGACTTGGGTCCTAGGTTTCCAGGTCCTGTTTGCCACTTCATGGGAAGACTGCCTGAGAATGAAGCCAGCACAAAGGAGAGGGAAGCTGGCAGATTCCTGATGAAATCCTTTACATTCCCAGATCCGGCTTTGCCCTACATCACACTTGGCAGTGTAAATGGCACTGGCCTTGGGGCTTAAAATAACTTGAGCTAGGGTTCCACCCATGGGTTTGTGCAGTGACCCACCTACAAGGAATGGAGTGGACAGTTGCGTCCCAGCTTGTGCCACGTGACAACCCCAGACCTGCCTGCTCTCTCACTCTCACTCCCATGAGCCTTGCTCTTTCGGCTCCAGTCCCTCGACCCCTCTCTCCTCCAGGCCGAGCTTGAGCATCTCAGCGACTTGGTCCCCAGTGCTCGTGTGCCCTCCTTGCTTTGACTTCTTTCACACCCGACCTTTGAGCCCACAGGCCCAGGTCCAGCCTGCCTCTGCCTCCTCCAGCATCTTGAGAAGGCTGCTGCATGTGGAGGGGGGTAATGACCCAGGGGCCCTGTGGAGCCACACGCTGTCGTGGTCTCCAGGCTCAGCTGAGTGCTGAGAGTGTATCCTAACCAATAGGACATTTAATAATGGTCTGCAGTAATCAAACAGCGTGGCACTGGCATAAGGATAGACATATAGACTAATGGAATAGAATAGAGAGCCCAGAAATAAACCCTCAGTATATCAGCAAGGGTGCCAAGACCATTCAAAGGGGAAAGAGCTGAAACTTAATTCTGTTTTTTGGTGTGTTTTTTTTCGGCCATGCCCTGTGGCATGTGGGATCTTAGCTCCCCAACCAGGGATCGAACCTGCACCCCCTGCGGTGGCAGTGCTGAGTCTTAACGGCTGGACCGCCACGGAAATCCAGTAACTAAGTCTTGATCTGGTGACTTGAGGCTTAGCATAAGCCACTGCATTTCGGGCCCATTGTCTTATTTATAACAATTTCCTCCTTTTGACCATTCTCTCAGCCTGAGGGATGCAATACAAATTTAAGGCGTTAGCGCTATTCCCAGCTACCACTCTGGAGGCCTTGCAGCTTCTGCTGACCCTCTGTGTGGTGCTCACAGGTTATGACGTCGGGTTCACGTTCTCGGTCAGTCTTTCTTTCGTTCTTTTCCTGACGTTTCACTCGTAGGGAGCTCATTTGCTTGGTGCTTAGTGGCTGTGAACACGCATTTAAATCTCTTGAGAGAATACAACACGCTCCAAAGGTGATTACGACGATTACAAGCAGGATCATTCCCAGTGTCTGGGGCGCGCTTCAGAGCCACGATCCCCAAGATCCAAACCAATCAGAATCAAAATCAAAGAAAGTCCCCGTTGAAGGAGTCCCCATTTTAAGTTAATTGGCTTAGTCCCTGGTCTTATATTCCCACATTCTCACCCCTCTTTCTGATTGTTGCCAGCCTAATTGGCATGCTTGTTATTTCAGCCCCAGGCTGATTTCTGGGGACAGAAGGGACACCTTAGAGGTGGTACAAGACATAAAATTAAATAACGTTGCTGGCATCTTAGAGGTGGTACAAAGACAAAAAATTAAATAAAGTTGATCCACATAGTGAGAACATTATTGCCTTTTTTTTTAAGATGTTGGGGGTAGGAGTTTATTAATTAATTTATTTATTTTTGCTGTGTTGGATCTTTGTTTCTGTGCGAGGGCTTTCTCTAGTTGCGGTGAGCGGGGGCCACTCTTCATCGCGGTGCGCGGGCCCCTCACTATCGTGGCGTCTCCCGTCGCGGAGCACAGGCTCCGGACGCACAGGCTCAGTAGTTGTGGTGCACGGGCTTAGTTGCTCCGCGGCATGTGGGATCTTCCCGGACCAGGGCTTGAACCCATGTCCCCTGCATTGGCAGGCAGATTCTCAACCACTGCGCCACCAGGGAAGCCCACACTATTGCCTTTTTAATTCTAATTCAGTGAGTTTTAGTGGGTGGTGTGTGACTTTAACCCCTTTCTAACGCTTGCTAGTCTCTCTTTTTATTAAAGATCCTGATTCTGAGGTTGTTGTGGTTCCCAGCTATTTATGACAAGTGATAATGTTTTTCTGTGTAAGGGAAATACTTTTATTTAAGTCAAACTTAAAGAAAAATATGAAGTTTTAGGTGGTACCTGGATATTGCATAAATTATGAAGATGGTTCATATCACTGAGGTTGAAAAAAACCTGACATAAAACAAGGATCAGCTGGCAGGGAACAGAGGGCCTGAGCAAGTCACCTCTCCTGGTCCTCTTCCCTCTGCTGTAAAGTCGCAATAGCAGCACCTCCTGGGATTATTAAAAGAATTCAGTGAGATCTTTTACAATGGGGTCACGCACTGGGAGGGGCACGGAAAATGGCCTCAGAGCTTTGGAACATAAAGACACGGGCTGTTTCTCCCTTGGATATTTGCCTGCTGTGTGTGTGTCCTGCCCTTCTGGTCATTTTGTCATGCTTTTCAAACGGAAACAGTACCTGAGGGCACTCACAGGAATTGCTTTGGAGCCTGAGGCAGGAAGTGGGGCTGGGGGGACAGGGTCAGGTTAGCCAGGGTGAGGCCTGTGCCTCCGATTGCAACCTTCTCTGCTGGGGAACAGTTTCCGTCCGTCTCAGCGGGCACATCCCACTGCGGTGGGGACACCCGGCAGCAGATGCCGAGAAAGCAGCTGGAGCCTGCAGGTCCCCAGGGCTCCATCTGGACCATCGTCCCACTGGCATCCCACTGGCGTCACATGGCAATGAGGTCAGAGGTCAGGGCAGCCTGGACGAAAGCAGCAGGTCTGACCAGAGGACAGGCCGTGAGGCGATTTCCAGTGTAGGTCTTAGCTGTCAGACTCTGATTCTCTGACCAGTTGCGGGGGAGTTAGGAGTCCTTCACTGATTTAATAAATGGGAAAAGAGACCCCACACTCCAAGTAAATGTTTGTATTAGTTTCCTATGGCTGCAGTAACAAATTGCTGCAAACTTAATGGCATAAAACAACACGCAGGTATTCTCTTACAGTTCTGCAGGTCAGTGTCCAAGATGGGCCTCACTGGGCTGAAATCAAAGTGTGGGCAGGGCTGCGTTCCTTTCTGGAGGCCCTGGGGGAGCACCCACAGTCTGGGTTTTTCCAGCTTCTACAGGCTGCCCACCTTCCTGGACTTATGTTCTGCTTCCACCTTTAAAAACAGTAACGGCCAGCAGCGTCTTCTCATGACGCCATCTCTGGTTCTGATCCTCCCGTCTCCCTCCCGTAACGACCCTGGTGACTACATCAGGCCCACGGGATAATCCAGGGTGAGCTCCCCACCATCGCAAGATCCTTAACTGAATCACACCTGCCAAGTCTCGTTACCATGTAGGGCAACACCATCACAGGTTCCAGGACACGGCCATCTTTGGAGGCCACCGTTCTGCTGTGGCGAGGCTTCCCTCCAGGGGTCCCATTAGGGCCCAGACTGATTTCCCCAGGTTTTAGTCCAGTATCAGAGAGCACACTTTTCTATTGCCTGTCCTGGAAAAAATTCCAGGGTTTTCTCCAATTGTGCTAACTTGGGTCACACGCTCACGGCCAAACCAATGGTCATGGCTACTGGAATGGACCTGAGTCTCAGGCCCACCCGTAGAGCTAGCGTTCAGTCAGTCCCCATCGTGACCTGGAGGAGAGGAGTGTGGTACCTCCAAGGAGAGTTGAGGAGTCTTACGGAAGAAGAGGGAGGGGACGCCGACCACTGTAGACCTTAAAGAGTTTGTATCCATATCCAGGTGGAAGGTGTGCTCCCAGGCACAGAGCCAGCACGAGGTAGGGCCATGATTTGAACCTGTGTGGGACCAGTTCTTGCCAGGACATCAGCTCCCACCCTGCAGCTAACGGGGCATTAGCAGATCTGTTCAGTACTGGGAGTGCCATGGAGCACAGCGGTGGCCTGGGTGACAACCTCATCTGAGGTTAGTATGGGACATGTCGAGGAAGGTACGTGGTTAACACAATCACTGGCAAGGTAGATACCCTCAGAGAAAAGGGAAATTTCCATTTTACTCCTAAAAGGATCTTTAAAGCCAAACTCAAATCAAAGAGCAAAGTATAATAACTTCCTCTGAGCAAATTTATAATTAATCCTGGATTAATTGGCCTTAATGAAGTTGAATTAATTACTAGCTGTTCGTAAAGAACTTTGAACTACCTTCGTACAAAATGGCATTAAAGAAACAGAAAGGAACCAGCATCACATTAACATTAAGAACAAATCCCAAATAATCGCAGCTCTGCAGGCCGTTCCCTGTCAATCATTTCCCAGGGACCAGGCCCAGCCTTGGAACCCAGGCTGGGACCCAGGAGTCTGCTGCAGAGGATGGTGTCTTTGTGGGCTGGAGGTTTGGAGGTGGGTCCACTCAAGAAACAGTTATGGAGCCTTTGATGTGCCAGGTCGAGGGCAAGCAAAGATGTGTAAGGGGTCCTCAGCCTGCTGGGACAGGGGAGAGCACCAAGGCACCAGCCTGGTCTAAAGCAAACTCACTTGCCTCACTGGGGTAGAAGCCAGGATAGGGACAAAGGACACAGGAGGGGGGTGATGTGACCTGCATTTTGCTGGCAACAGGGCTCCAGTTCCTACAGTGTGTCCCTCACACTCTCCCTGGCTCTTGGAGTGAGCTTATGACTCACACCTGCCTAGGCAGAGGTCTGTATTTCTCTGCTTGGTGCAGGGGCACAGCTGACCCCAGGATACAGTCTGAATCTGGCTGACTTTTCAGACAACTCAGAGCTGCCATCTCCTTGGCACTTGTGGAGACAGGGCTGGACTCCAGGCTACTGCTGGGGCAGCACCTGTCTTGGGGCCAGCTGTGGTGGGAGTTGGAGACGGTAAGACCTGGCTTAAAGTCCCAGCTCTGCCGCTGGGACTGAGCGCTTAGGTGTAAGTCGGGCCAGGTAACTGCTACAGCCCGCAGCCCCAAGTCTCAGGCTTCACCAGGAAAAATGTCTCTCAGATTTTACGTAGAAACACTCTTGTCTCTTGAAAAGCGGGAAGATGGGGCAATGTTGGGCTAGCATTCCCGCCTGGTGTCACTTGGCCGAAGCTGAGCCGTGGCTCCCCGTCTGTCGACACAGGACATGTGCTCTCCATCTCCGCAGTCTCCACCACCCCTGGCACCTTAAACCCTGCTGATTTCTCTCCGGCGAGTCACCTGCCTGGCCAGGGCAGACATTTAAATTTGTGATCCGTGTTGTTGCCCGTGGGCGACACCTTTTCTGTGGGTGACATTTCAAGAGAATGAGCGTTGCGGGCCCTCCCCAGCACGCGCGCATGCACACGACCTTCGGCAAACAGTTTGGCGGCCCCCTGAGGCTAGGCTGACTGCTCGGGTCCAAGTTTCTCCGAGCAGCCTTCCCAGGTTTCCCGCGCTGGCTCTTCGGCAGGACGGGCTCAGCTTCGCGGCCCGCCCTCCCTGCCCGGGGCTGGTCCTTCCATGGCTGCTGTATTTCCCCAGGGCTTCTCGGGGTCCGTAGTGGTCTGGTTCCGTCTTTACTCCCGTTTATCTCCCCCCCACCCGCCGGGTCCCCATGTCCTGCGGGGAGAGCGACCTGTCCCCGCGCGGTGGACAGAAGGCGCCGGGTGCCCAGAGGGCGCTCAGCTAGAGCCCGTGGAAACGAACGAACGAACGAGAGGACGGACGGAGGTCGGCCCCGGGCTCCCCGGCTCGGCGGACTGACCGCGCGGCCGGAAGCTTCGGCGCCGGAACGCGCGAGCCGGGCGCGGGCGGCGGGGGCAGGCTTAGCGGGCGGACCGCAGCGGCGGCATGGCGGGCCGGCGGGTGAACGTGAACGTGGGCGTCCTGGGCCACATCGACAGCGGCAAGACGGCGCTGGCGCGCGCGCTCAGCACCACAGCCTCCACCGCTGCCTTCGACAAGCAGCCGCAGAGCCGCGAGCGCGGCATCACGCTCGACCTGGGCTTTTCGTGCTTCTCGGTGCCTCTGCCCGCGCGCCTGCGGCCGGCGCCGCTGGGGGCCGAGCCCGAGCCCGAGCCCGAGCCCGAGCCCGGGGCCGAGCCGCGGCTGCAGGTCACGCTGGTCGACTGCCCCGGGCACGCCTCCCTCATCCGGACCATCATCGGCGGTGAGCGCGGGCGGGCGGGGGGTGCGGGGCTCGGACGCGCCGGGGCGGGGGCGCCAGCCGGGAAGCCTCTCGCGCCGCCCCGAAAACAACGAAAGTGTTCTGTTTTGTTTTTTTTTTTTACCACATGCGTTCGTAATACACGCACAGGTTAGGGAAACTCAAGAGACCCTGAAAGTGCCCAGAAGGCGTCCAGTCACTGTCCTTTGGTCTTCTGCTGCCGGTCTCCGGTGTCAGCCGCTGTCCCCTCCTGTGCCATTTCGGAGGAACTCCGTGTGCAGGCAGCGTTCCTGTGTATATGTCGACCCCTCCTTTGCTCGTTCTTTTTTTTTTTTTCCACAAAATGGTAACACCACTCGATTGAGTACTTCACTCAATACTCGGGCCTGCCCATTCGTACATGTAAAGCAACATCATTCTTTTTAAAGGTCACATGAAATTCCGTTGTACACTTGGACCACCGTTTTCTGAATGTCTTCATGATGGACATTTATGTCGTTACTCATTTTTGCTAACGATGCTTCAGTGAGTTTTATAGAACAGACGTCTTTGGTGGGTGTCTGTAAGGAAAGACCCTAGAACTGAGATGCTGGGGCAGAGAGTCGTGGTGGGTACTGTCCAAAAGCCTTCCTGAGATGTACCATTTAATTAATTTTAATTATACAAGTAGTACATGAATACATTCTGCTTCTGAAGAAATAGAACGTTAACAAACCAGGCAGAAGGCCCCTAATTACCCCTCCCATCTCGCCAGAGGAAGCCACTAGTACACCTCTGTGGATTACTTTTCCACACCCATTTCAGTATACTTGACTCCATGGACAGGTGTTTTGTTTATATAGAAAAATGGTAGACTAACACAAGCACATGGCACAAAGGGTGTATATATAGTTCAGAGACTCCTCCTCACTGCTGACCCAGGGACCTGGTACCTCCCTGCTTTCCACTTCCTCCTGTCCCTTCTCTTGGCATTCTCTGCACCCACGAGCACGTATAGGAACACTTCTTAGTCAGATGGTTTTATCGGTCTGCTGGTGGGCAGCCGCCCTGGTTGCTCGCTGGGCGTAGCGGGCCCTGCTGTATGGTAAGTGTTGAGTACTTTCACCTTGTCACCTCTCGTCTGGTCCATGCTGCGGGCAGTCTGAGATCATTTCCCCATTTTCAGGAGAGGAACCGGAGGCTCAAAGAGGAGCAGGAACCTGCTCCGGTCCCCCGCCTCTCATCTTCTACTCCGGCCGTGTTCCAGCCACAGATGCATGTGAAGGGGCACCGCGATCCTCTCTGCTCTCCCCTCCCCTTGTAACTGATTTCTGTTTGGTCACATCCAGGTACATTTTAGGACACGTTCTCTGAGCCAGTGTAGGTTGGAGGTTAAAAAATGGGCAGGCAGATTGTTGGTCTTCTCTTGTGACAGGCGTAGGGAGTGAAGGACATGCTTCTGGAGTCTGTGGTGAGGCCTGGCTTTCTCCCTCACCAACCTTGTGACCTCGGACGTTATTCTGGACCGTCCACACTCTGGCAGATCTCAACTGGCTTTGCTTTTCTTGCACGTTTGCCACTTCCCGGGCAAACGCTGCAGGGAGTGTGGTGGTTACTGTTCAACCATCGAGGGACTTGGGACTCGGGGAGGCTGCTAGGAAGTGGCCGACCCAGGGCTCTGCTTGACTCCAAAGCTGCCACTTCCCGGGTCACTGTACTCTGCCCTCCCCTTCCACGTGTAGGTTCGTGTGTTTCTTCACAGGACCGAAGGTTTCAGGCACCAAATTATAACGCCTCCAAGCATTTGACAAGTCCTTGGTTTAGACTGTAAATTGTTGAAGAAATGAAGAGGGAGTTCTCTCCTCTTGTACGAACACTGCGGCTCTTACGTTCCTCTCGCCCCTGAGAGGGGAGACTCCTTGTCTTCTCACAGGTGTTAACATATGACCTGAGCACATTGCAGTGGTGGGACCAGGGCTGCTACTCTTCTTCCTTCAATAGATGAGATTCCCACCCTCCACTCAGGGAAGTGAGAAGAAAAAGTGGCTTTTTTCTTTTGCGGGGAAAGGCGCTGCATCTGAGTGCCTGCCCGGGCCCACGCCTGTGGCTACAAACTTGTGTCTGTGCGATAACGCTGAGTGATGGGGGTGTAGGGGGCCGTGGGCCCCACTCTTCTGATTTGAAAACTGAAGCTTGGAAAGTCCAGTTCCCTGGGCAGGCGTTGGAACCTGCTCTGCTGCCCCTGACCCGGGTCTGGTGAATCCCCTTCATTATCCTCAGGTTCCAGAGGCCACATGTGTCCTTACTTGTCCTTCCTCTCCCTACTGTGGGCCCCTCTGCCCTCTGCTGATGCCCCACACGGTGGACAGCGTGCTCCTTTTATGGACGTTCTTCACACCAGGTCAACCATCAGCTGAAGACTGGCCAGGCACTGCTCACTGCCCTCCCAGTGACCCACGATCTGGCCTCTGCCCTCCCCTGAGCCTCATCCATGGCTCCTGACCTCCAGTCACACGGGCCTCCTCCGACTTATTGGATGGGCCAGTGTTGCACCTGCTGTGCCCTCCTCATTTCAGTCTCAGCTCGAGCGTCACCTCCTCGGAGAGGCCTCCCCTGACCTACTGGCCTAAAGTGTCCCCAGTTCTCTACCGGCATACTTTCTCACGTCCGTGTTTTGTTTCCTGCTAGCCCCTGGTGCTGTCTGATACGCTTGATGTGCTTGTTGATGGCCTCTGTCCTCCACAAGAGCATAGCAGGAATTGGGCCGGAGCCTGGCATGTAGGAGGCGCTCGGAAGTCCCAAATGAATGAAGCCGGGGTTGGAGGGGGGGATCGAAAGTGACCAGCAGGGCCCCTCTGGGGGCTGACAGCAGAGCCAGGTGGAGAGTGCTGTGCGGTGTGCACAGTGACTCATTAGGGCTCTTTGCACGGGGGTGACTTGCTTTGCTGGGGCACGGTGGAGAAAGAAAAGCTTGCCCGGTGGAGGCACAGCCTGGCTGGGGCTCTGAGGCGTGAGCCTGCTGTCTTGTCTGTTCAGAGCCGGGGTAGCTGCCAGCACTTAGCAACTGGAAATGGGCCCGGTGAGTGGGGAGAGGTGTGGAAGGTGAAGGCGAGATCGTGTAGAGTGGTGAGTGGGGCTTAGATCGGGCCCTTGGTGCAGACTTCTTCTCAGGGCCTTGGAATGCTTTTAAAGTAGGTTTGTGATGTGATGCGGCCGGAGCTTTGGAAAGAGGCAAGGTGGCTGAGCAGGGACTCCAGCGGGCAGCGCACCTGTGCCCGGATTGCTGGGAGGCGGGGCTGCCGCTGCAGCTCCCAGCTCCCTGGGAGTGATCCAGACCCCTTGCTGAGTGCCCTGGCCGAAGCAGAAGGAAATTAGAGTGACTGTCTGAGTTCCAGGATGATACCTCTAAAGTTTAGTGTATCTTAAAGCCAGTTCTGTTTAATTCCATCGCTGCCCCCAAATACTTTCATGTACAAAAAGATCATTTTTTTAACTTAGAGAAAATTGGGTTGTATATCCTTGATCCCCGTGGCCATAGATAAAACTCCTAGGTGGTGCTGGGGGTTAATAGTGACAACGGTGCTTAGCATGTATTTAGTGCCAGCATTGTGACTTTATTTGTCTGTTTAACCCTCATAGCAGTCCTGGGAGGTAAGCGGTGAGATACTCCCATGGGACAGATGAAAAGGCAGAGGCTCAGGGAGGTTAGGGAACACAGATAAGAAGGGTCAGAGCTAGTGTGAACCCACGCTGATCTGCCCACGGAGCACTGGCATTCTCAGTGTGAGTGGACAAGGGTGCCCGTCCGCTCCAGGCCCTGTGATGGTGTTTCTGGGCAGTATTTTTCTCTGATCTGTTTTAGAGTATAAATCTTTCAGGGTTAGAACTTCAAAAAGATTCAGTAATGTGTGTTTTAAAGACTTGGGTGGGGGTGAGGGACTTGGACCCATCCTCAATCTCACTCTGGCAGGAAGGAAGAGGTCTGAAAAATGCTGGTATCTTGGCTTGGCAATTTATAGTCCTCTGGTGGCTGCTACGATTAACAGTGCATTGTCTCCCAGTCTTTTGTTCCTGTGGTTAATGAACAGCAGCTCTTTTGCCACGACTGTCACCCTGATCGCTAGCCTCCTGTGCCCCCCCCCACGCCCCTCCATTTAAGCGGTGCTTCCTGCCAGGTTTGGGCCCTCTCTGGACCCCCCTGGCTGGAGCTGCTGATCTACCACAGCCTTGCAAGTGTGACTCAGGGCTCCTAGCTTTGGAGGTGAGCCAGCAGCCCTGGGGGTGCCTGTCTCTGCGGCCTGGGAGGGAGCATTCTTTATGACCCTTAAGCTACTTCCCCTTCTCTGTTTTTCCAGCTCTCTGTGCTCGTGTGACCGCGTGGAGAAGCATGGTCCCTTGGGCCGTTTTATCCCGGAGCGCGCCTGCGGTCTGTCTGAGATGCTCCCTTTGGACCCATGAGACGGGTTCACGTGCGAACGACCGTGTGTTTTCCACCGGTTTTTACACTGCTCTTTGGGCATCTGCACTCAGTCCCCAGCAGGCAGTGTGGCCCAGGCAGAAATGACAAACCAGAGGCTTGGCCGCCCCAGGGATATGGGTGTTGTTCTGGCGCAAAACCAACCAACCAAACAAACGAGACACTGGTTTTCTTAGCCCCTAGTCTTTTAATGAATCTGTCCAGAAATGCATTGTGTTATGTTATGGTATCATACGTTTATCCTAAAATATCGAGGCATATTTAAAGGCGTTGATGTAAGTGGAAATGCTTCTTTAGCCCTAGCTTCTTTAGCTCCTAGAATCTGCTGGGTCTTCATTTCCTTTTCCTCAGTGCGCACCTGGGCAGGACCCCCTCTCCTTCCAAGCTCAGCGCCCTCAGCGTCTCCAGGAGATGCAAGTCCAGCTCCGTCTGCGTCACTTTCTCTGCCCCTGGATAATGGGTGACTGCTTGCGTTTGGGTGACAGTGTGGGAGCAGCATAACATCAGAGGTGCGGCCTTGAGTTTAAATGAATGCAGAATATTTGAGCAGGAACCAACAAGAAAGAAAAGTGGAAGCAGGTAGTCATATTTCATTCTGTTGGGGTACATTTTTCTTCTCGTGGGGCTTGCCCTTGAGAACAAAACATATCAAATGTTAAATCAAAGAATATTTTGCAGTCATGCTAAGAATAGAAAATAATGCAGACTTGCCTTGATGAGACGAATATTTTGCTGGAAGGTTATAATCAAAGTCAGAAGGAAATCGTAGCCACAGCTTTTGGTAAAGCTGTAATCATTTAAAATTAATTGCTTTTAAACTTTTCACTTACCATCGCCTTTGTGGCTCTTGGGTTTTTCTTCAGAGTCACTCCATCCAGGTTGGAATAAGATTTGGGCAGGCGCCCCAGGAAGCAACCGGTAAATTAAGCCCTGAGACCTATTCCCCGCTCTCTCATCCTTGCATTGGCCAGGGCCTGGACCAGCCTGGGCCCGAGTCTCCCTCTGACCAGCAGGCCTTCGAGGCCGTGCTGCGCGGGGCGACAGAGATGACGGTCTCTGGAGCTCTGGGTCACCTGAGGTGACCAGGAGGCGTTCTGCCTGTTGTTCCCGTTAGCCTGGAGGCCTCTGTGTGGCTCTAGGGCCAGGCCAGGGCCAGGCACAGAGTGGACAGTCAAGGCCGTTTTTAAACATTTGTATTGAGATATAATTCACATTCCATAAAATTTGCCCATTTCAAGTGCACACTTAAGTGTTTTCAGCCTCTTCACAGAGTTGTGTAGCCAATGCCACAGTCTAAGCTCCATCACTGCGAGAAGAAACCCCACAGCCATTAGCAGTCCTGCATCTTCTCCCTGACCCCAGGCCTGGCAACCTCTAATCTACTCAGTGTCTCTGCCCATGTGCCCATTCTGGACATTTCGTATAAATGGAATCATACAATACGTGGCCTTCTGTGTCTGGCTTCTTCCACCAAGTGTAATGCTTCCAAGGTTCATCCATGTTATAGCATGACCTATACTTCATTCCTTTTTTAAAAATCTATTCTTATTTTTAATTGTGGTAAAGTACATATTACATAAAATGTACCATCTTGGGCTTCCCTGGTGGCGCAGTGGTTGAGAGTCCGCCTGCCGATGCAGGGGTCAAG
>NC_041231.1:6151125-6193051 GCF_002837175.3 Physeter macrocephalus
CTGGTGGCGCAGTGGATGAGAGTCCGCCTGCCGATGCAGGGGACAAGGGTTCGTGCCCCGGTCCGGGAGGATCCCACGTGCCGCGGAGCGGCTGGGCCCGTGAGCCGTGGCCGCTGAGCCTGCGCGTCCGGAGCCTGTGCTCCGCAACGGGAGAGGCCGCAACGGTGAGAGCCCCGCGTACCGCCAAAAAAAAAAAAAAAAAAAAAAAAGTACCATCCTAACCATTTTTAAGTGTATAGTTCAGTGGTCTCCATCTCTAGAACTCTTTTTATCTTACAGAAGCTAAACTCTGTGCCCATTAAACTCCCCTTTCCCTTCCCCCACCATTCCTTTTTTATGGCCAAAGAGTATCCATTATATGGATGGATCACTTTTAAAAAATCCGTTATCAGTTGAAGGACATTTGGGTTGTTTTCACTTTTTGACTATTATGAATAATCCTGCCGTGGACGTTTGTGTTCAAGTCTCTGTGTGGACGCATGTTTCCATTCTCTTGGGTTTATCCATAGGAGTGGAATTGGTGGGTCAGAGGGTAACTCTGCGTCTGCTTTTTGAGGACCTGCCAGACTGTTTTCCACAGCAGCTGCACTGCTCTGCCTCCCACCAGCAGTGTAGGAGGGTCTGATGTCTTCACTGCCTTGCCAGCACTTGCTGCTGTCTTTTTGATTGTACCTGTTCTAGCGCGTGTGATGTGATATCTCATTGTCGCTGTAACTTTCATTTCCCTGATGTTTTCTTGTGCCATTTGTATATCTTCTTTGGAGAACTGTGTATTCAGATCCTATGCCCATTTAAGCGGTGCTTCCTGCCAGGTTTGGGCCCTCTCTGGACCCCCCTGGCTGGAGCTGCTGATCTACCACAGCCTTGCAAGTGTGACTCAGGGCTCCTAGCTTTGGAGGTGAGCCAGCAGCCCTGGGGGTGCCTGTCTCTGCGGCCTGGGAGGGAGCATTCTTTATGACCCTTAAGCTACTTCCCCTTCTCTGTTTTTCCAGCTCTCTGTGCTCGTGTGACCGCGTGGAGAAGCATGGTCCCTTGGGCCGTTTTATCCCGGAGCGCGCCTGCGGTCTGTCTGAGATGCTCCCTTTGGACCCATGAGACGGGTTCACGTGCGAACGACCGTGTGTTTTCCACCGGTTTTTACACTGCTCTTTGGGCATCTGCACTCAGTCCCCAGCAGGCAGTGTGGCCCAGGCAGAAATGACAAACCAGAGGCTTGGCCGCCCCAGGGATATGGGTGTTGTTCTGGCGCAAAACCAACCAACCAAACAAACGAGACACTGGTTTTCTTAGCCCCTAGTCTTTTAATGAATCTGTCCAGAAATGCATTGTGTTATGTTATGGTATCATACGTTTATCCTAAAATATCGAGGCATATTTAAAGGCGTTGATGTAAGTGGAAATGCTTCTTTAGCCCTAGCTTCTTTAGCTCCTAGAATCTGCTGGGTCTTCATTTCCTTTTCCTCAGTGCGCACCTGGGCAGGACCCCCTCTCCTTCCAAGCTCAGCGCCCTCAGCGTCTCCAGGAGATGCAAGTCCAGCTCCGTCTGCGTCACTTTCTCTGCCCCTGGATAATGGGTGACTGCTTGCGTTTGGGTGACAGTGTGGGAGCAGCATAACATCAGAGGTGCGGCCTTGAGTTTAAATGAATGCAGAATATTTGAGCAGGAACCAACAAGAAAGAAAAGTGGAAGCAGGTAGTCATATTTCATTCTGTTGGGGTACATTTTTCTTCTCGTGGGGCTTGCCCTTGAGAACAAAACATATCAAATGTTAAATCAAAGAATATTTTGCAGTCATGCTAAGAATAGAAAATAATGCAGACTTGCCTTGATGAGACGAATATTTTGCTGGAAGGTTATAATCAAAGTCAGAAGGAAATCGTAGCCACAGCTTTTGGTAAAGCTGTAATCATTTAAAATTAATTGCTTTTAAACTTTTCACTTACCATCGCCTTTGTGGCTCTTGGGTTTTTCTTCAGAGTCACTCCATCCAGGTTGGAATAAGATTTGGGCAGGCGCCCCAGGAAGCAACCGGTAAATTAAGCCCTGAGACCTATTCCCCGCTCTCTCATCCTTGCATTGGCCAGGGCCTGGACCAGCCTGGGCCCGAGTCTCCCTCTGACCAGCAGGCCTTCGAGGCCGTGCTGCGCGGGGCGACAGAGATGACGGTCTCTGGAGCTCTGGGTCACCTGAGGTGACCAGGAGGCGTTCTGCCTGTTGTTCCCGTTAGCCTGGAGGCCTCTGTGTGGCTCTAGGGCCAGGCCAGGGCCAGGCACAGAGTGGACAGTCAAGGCCGTTTTTAAACATTTGTATTGAGATATAATTCACATTCCATAAAATTTGCCCATTTCAAGTGCACACTTAAGTGTTTTCAGCCTCTTCACAGAGTTGTGTAGCCAATGCCACAGTCTAAGCTCCATCACTGCGAGAAGAAACCCCACAGCCATTAGCAGTCCTGCATCTTCTCCCTGACCCCAGGCCTGGCAACCTCTAATCTACTCAGTGTCTCTGCCCATGTGCCCATTCTGGACATTTCGTATAAATGGAATCATACAATACGTGGCCTTCTGTGTCTGGCTTCTTCCACCAAGTGTAATGCTTCCAAGGTTCATCCATGTTATAGCATGACCTATACTTCATTCCTTTTTTAAAAATCTATTCTTATTTTTAATTGTGGTAAAGTACATATTACATAAAATGTACCATCTTGGGCTTCCCTGGTGGCGCAGTGGTTGAGAGTCCGCCTGCCGATGCAGGGGACAAGGGTTCGTGCCCCGGTCCGGGAGGATCCCACGTGCCGCGGAGCGGCTGGGCCCGTGAGCCGTGGCCGCTGAGCCTGCGCGTGCGGGGCCGGTGCTCCGCAACGGGAGAGGCCGCAACGGTGAGAGCCCCGCGTACCGCCAAAAAAAAAAAAAAAAAAAAAAAAGTACCATCCTAACCATTTTTAAGTGTATAGTTCAGTGGTCTCCATCTCTAGAACTCTTTTTATCTTACAGAAGCTAAACTCTGTGCCCATTAAACTCCCCTTTCCCTTCCCCCACCATTCCTTTTTTATGGCCAAAGAGTATCCATTATATGGATGGATCACTTTTAAAAAATCCGTTATCAGTTGAAGGACATTTGGGTTGTTTTCACTTTTTGACTATTATGAATAATCCTGCCGTGGACGTTTGTGTTCAAGTCTCTGTGTGGACGCATGTTTCCATTCTCTTGGGTTTATCCATAGGAGTGGAATTGGTGGGTCAGAGGGTAACTCTGCGTCTGCTTTTTGAGGACCTGCCAGACTGTTTTCCACAGCAGCTGCACTGCTCTGCTTCCCACCAGCAGTGTAGGAGGGTCTGATGTCTTCACTGCCTTGCCAGCACTTGCTGCTGTCTTTTTGATTGTACCTGTTCTAGCGCGTGTGATGTGATATCTCATTGTCGCTGTAACTTTCATTTCCCTGATGTTTTCTTGTGCCATTTGTATATCTTCTTTGGAGAACTGTGTATTCAGATCCTATGCCCTTTTTTTTAAGTTGGGTTATTTGGCTTTTATTATTGAGTTGTAAGGGTTCGTTTTGTATTCTGAATACCAGTCCTTTATTAGGTATATGATTTGCAAATATTTTCTCCCATTCTGTGGATTATCTTTACTCAGTAATATTTGAATTAAACAAATAATTGAGTTGAATTAAATAAATGAACATATTTTGAGAGGGTTAAATGTGCCCAACACATTATTTAGGCTGTGATGGGCGTGTAGGAAGTGCCATTTGCTTGTTTCTGGAAGGCCTTTAGGGCACCTCCTGACCTTTTCCTGGACCTGCCCACTCCTGTCCTTAGTGCTGACAGGAGGCGGCTCATCCTGTCTGTCCACCCCTGGGAGGGTCTGGTCCCACACTAGGGTCTTGTGCAGATGTGTTTTGATGGCCCATATGCTAAAGTCTTTTTTTATTTTATTTTTTAAATTGATTTAATTAATTTATTTTTGGCTGCATTGGGCCTTCGTTGCTGTGCACGGGCTTTCTCTAGTTGCGGCGAGCGGGGGCTACTCTTCGTTGCGGTGCACGGGCTTCTCATTGCGGTGGCTTCTCTTGTCGCGGAGCACGGGCTCTAGGTGCGTGGGCTTCAGTAGCTGCAGCACGCAGGCTCAGTCGTTGTGGCTTGCGGGCTTCAGAGCGCAGGCTCAGTAGTTGTAGTGCACAGGCTTAGTGGCAGCGCGGCATGTGGGATCTTCCCGGACCAGGGCTCGAACCCGTGTCCCCTGCATTGGCAGGCGGATTCTTAACTACTGCGCCACCAGGGAAGTCTGGTGAAGTCTTTTTTTAAAAATTCATTGCCAGCGTTTAAAAATTGGCAGATTTCATAAAACAACCCAGAAGTTCAGTGCTTCGGGTGTGGGCAGGTGTGCAGCTGAGCTACAGAGTCCGCGGGGCCCAGAGCTCAGGAGCTTGGGGAGCCTCCTGTCAGGGGAGGGCGGGTGCGTTTTTCGCCGGGAGATCCTTTGGGTGCTTTTAAAGAGTCTGAGGAGAGGACCTGGGACAGAGGTCTAGGGCCAGTGGAGGCAGGAGGGGGACACCGCCAGGAGGGAGAGTGTGGCTCTGGGGGTACAGATGCAAGAATGCCCTGTGGAGGCCCGGAGGAGGGGCGTGGTGCCTGGGAAGCATCTCCTGTCCGGACGCTGTTCTGGACCCTTGATTACCTCACGGCATCCTGCCAGCCAGACCCCGAGGGGGCGTTTCCCTCTACACTCAGGGTGTCGCCCCAGAAAGGAGGCTGCGGAGGCCCGGAGCGGCTCCAGGTCAGGTGCCGGCGGCCGGGCTGCCCAGGCTGCCGTTGCACCGCAGCCTGCACCTGCTTCGGTGGGAGCCCAGCTCCTGAGCAGCACTTTCTGTGTAAGTCAGTTTGTCAGAAACAGAGACTTCCGCCTCCATTCTCCCCTGGATTATTGGAGTTTTGTGTTTTGTTAATTGGGTCTTTTATTTTCTTACGCTTTGTGATTAGGCTCCTGCTGCTTTGAAGTGGCTGTGGCTGCATGGGGAAGGGGACTTAGTTACTAACGTGGTGATCCTCTCTTGGCAGGAGAAGAAACAAGTTTTGCTGTTGAGAGAGAAGTTGACTTTCCCTCTTGCCGTATCTCTTGTGTTATGATGATGCCTCTCTTGTCTTGGGGCCTTCAAGAAGACTAGAATAATTTCCTTTGTCTCTAACCTACTTCCCGCGGATATTTATTTGGTGGCATGCACAGGTGCTACCTAAAGATAAACCTGACTTTTTCCTTTTAAAATTAGTGCTTGGAATTGCCAGCGTTGACCTGCTTGGTCTCTGGAGCCGGCCTTGCTTGGCCACGGGGCTCCACACTTTGCTGTGGGGTTACGCAGGTGGCTTAAAGCTCCAGGAGTGGGTGGCTCGGCCTTGGTCACCTGATGCTGGGACGAGGGCTCTGCCTTCCGGGTGTACTGCGGGGTGGCACTTACTCTGCTCGGGGTTATTTCCAGGTGAATTTCAGGGCCTCATGCCCTAGGCACCCAAGACCCTCGTGTGTGTGTGTGTGTGTGTGTGTGTGTGTGTGTGTGTGTGTGTGTCCGTCCGTCCCCAGTGTTCCCTGCTCTCTAAAATGATGATCTGTTTAGAGACGGTCCTCAGAGCATCTGCTCTAGAGAAAAAAGACTTTCTGTCAGCCGGGCTCCATTTCCTGAGCACTTGCTGTTTGGAGCCCGCGAACGGGCAGAGCACGGGAGGCTGGGAGAAAGCTGGGGGTCACCACTGGCGTCGACCCGGCTGGGGAGGGCTGGCACACGCTGGCTGCGAGCGGCAGTGTTTGAAAGTCTCTGCAGAGCTTTCCCAGCACCATCCGGCAGGACCCTCCGTGCTGGTGGGAGTGTCTTCCAGCAGCGCAGCCCAGGGTGGCAGCCACGAGCCCCCGTGGCTGTGGAGTCCTTGCACGGTGGCTGGTGTAACCGACGAACTGAAACTGTAATTTGATTTCAGTTAAGTCACATTTCAGTAGGCAGCTCTCGACCCGCTATCCAAGAGCCTGCTGGGCTGGCTTCTCCATCAGTGAGCCCCACAGGCCCCCAGACTCCACGCTTGCAAGACACCATCCCCAGCCCCGCTGGACAGTAAGTGCCCACGGTGGGGCAGGCCAGTCACGCGTCCCCAGCGTGTCCTCCTTCGCCTTCACGGACTCCTTCCAGGCTCTTGCCTGTCCTTCGCCTGCTCTGCCCGTCACCACAGCCGCTCCTTGGACAGGCCTCCGTCCGCTCTGCACTGGACGAGCACCACCTGCCTGCAGTGTCTCGATTCCAGCCCCCCCTTGAAACCGCCCTCCCCTCTGTGGCCGAGAACTCTTTCTAAACCGCTAACATGGTTATTTGACTCCCCTGTCTAAAAGGCTTCCTCTGCTCTCTGTTGGCATAAAGGCTAAACTCCGCGTAGGCTGACAGGGCACTTCCTGATGGGTCAGTGTCTCTGTGTCGCTCAGGACTCCAGGCTGAATGAGCTGCCCGCAGGTCTCTGGACAGACAGACCGGGGTCTCTCATGGCGTCTTCTGGCTACACCACGCCTCTGGGAAGCCTCACCATTGGCCCTCCCCAGCCTCGACCAGGTGAAGGTCTATGCCATCCGCGGGGCCCCCGGACCCCGTGTCCTCCCGTCTGTTGTCACTGCATTTACTCGACCTGATCCCTCTGAGGATGGGGCCCTGCTGTCATCCGACCCCAGGACCGCGGGCAGGGCCTCGGCGCAGGCACGCAGCATGGGCGAGCGAGTGAATGAGTGAGTGAGCGGGTGACAGGTCGTTTCCCTCTCTGCCCGCGGCCAGCCTCCAGCCTCCTGTGGGGCGTCAAGCCACCGGCCGGCCACACAGGGTTCACAGCCGAGCAAGCCTGCCTGGAGGTTAGACAAGTTAATCTTTCAGTGGAAATTCAATCCTCATATTTCATTTTCAGGCCACTTTGCGTAGCAAAGTAGTTTAACTCGGAGCAGATTTCTGCTGTGCTGATGGTTAATTTCATGGCCCACAGAGGGTCAGCACACTGATGCTGGGGACACGGCGACCCCGTGCAGCTCACCGCACACGGTGAGGGCCCGCAGCCCTGTTGTTTTAGAGAAGCAGTTTTCAAACATCCTTCAGTGGGCTGATTTTGAGTTAACAGGGGTGACCTTTTCAAGAACATTTTTAAAAGCTATAACAGATCCCTCCCAGACCGTATATTTTCCTTTCTCCACGCAGTTCAAAGGGGCTGAGTTGTCTCATAGGTTTTTGCAGGCAATCTTCAGCTTGACCCTGGTTGTTTAAATCTGCCGGAGGAAATTTGAACAAACTTGTACTTTGGTAATTCTTCTGCCTCTGTGAACCTTTAACCTTAAGGTTTCTTTCAGAGCCTGGGGCTGCATTGTCACCAGCCGTCCCTGCTGGGGCTCTCAAAGGCCATTGTTCAGCACGTCTGTTTTCACTTTGCTACTGGAGTTCTCTGGAGGAAGGGTATTAATTCAGACCTGATCTGAGACAGGACGAGGACTTCTAAACTTGCCCCGGAGCTTGGGGACTGGGAAATGAGCATAATGCGAGCCTGTGGCCCAGCACGGTGTCCTGCAAGTAGCCTGTGACGCTGAGGGGGAGGAGGCCCTCCAGAGGCGGGCTGGCGTGGTAGCTTCCAGCAGGTGACCCAGCTCAGCCAGGTCTTGTCGGACAACATGACCAGAAGTGGTTGCTGTCCCTGGTGGTCAAGCCTGGGGCCCGAGTTCCTCCTGAATGTAGACTTCCTGGAGCACCAGGTTCTTAGGAACCCGGGAGGCTGGACATGAACTTGGGGTCCGCACACCCTTACAGAGCCCTCGTGTGATGAGATGCTCCTGGGGAAAAAGAATAGGCTCTCCAGGTCAGAGGACACAGGCTGGACACTGGGCCTGCCAGTTTCTCCATCGAGTTCTCCATGCGTTTCCCCGAAGGAAAGCTCAGAGACCCCGAAAGTGTGTGATGCCACAGTCCCGGCATCAGGGGTGCTGTAGCGTCTGAGATGGACTCTGCCCACCCCTCTCCTGACACCTGGCTCCTGGTGGCTCCTGGTTCGTTCTAGCACCTGCTCTTTGCAGTAGGTTGGGGGCTGTTAGCATAGGTTAGCCTGGTTCCTTGGCTGTCTTTCCCTTCTCTTCCCAGGATTCTTAGAGTCCTGAAATCTGGCTAGGTGACCTAATTCCGTAAGATCAGACATTGCAGAAGGAAAGGCATGTCGATGCATTCATTCATTCATTCATTCATTCTGCAAACCCCGACCCACCTACTGCATGCTGGGAGCAGGGTTTATGTGGGTGAGCCGGGCATTAGTGGAGCTCAGCGTGCATTGTGGTGGAGGCGGCTGTCACAGAAGCAAGCAGCACACGCAGCACTAAGTTGTGAGCATGCTGGGAAGGGCAAGGGCGGACCCCGCAGAGGGAGGAGCACATGGGAGGAGTCTGAGGCAGGAGACGGCCAGGCTGCGCCACACATGAGGGGCTCAGTCTGGCTGACTGTGTCAGAGCCAGGGTCCACAGAAGGAATCTGCTGTGGGGCTGGCGTGTCTGGACGGATATATATATTTGGAGTCTGTCAATCTTGGGTTTGCTGGAGGTTAAAGCAGCCGCATGCCCTGGCATTCTGATAGGAGGACAGAGAACGGGAGGGAGGGCCGCAGCCAGCCTCCTGTCTGGCCTCCGCAAGGCCGTCCTGTCGGCTTCATGCACCTGAGCCCTGTTTCTGGTCTTGGACCCCCATTTTCTTCCCGTGCTAGAGGAAGGGGCTGACGTGGAAACAGGAGGCGGCAGGTAACCCTGGCATAACGTGAGCTGGACAGCTGTCACGACTCTGGGGCTGTGGCTGGCCGTTTAACAGTGGCCCTTTGACCTCCTGTGGTTCACACATTCCTGAACCACTGAGCCAGGCTCTGGGCATCACAGCCGGTACGTGAAAGAGCTGAAGTCGCCGGCACCCAGCCCACCTCCTGACTTCTGGCCGCAGGCATGCAGACACTCCCTGAAACATTCTCTCCGTCCCCTTTCCCTCCGGGGTGCCGACTGGGTTGAAGGTAATGCACTGCGGGGAGATTTTGCCTTTTCTTGCCCAGAAATGAGTTTGGCGTGAGATTTGGCCCATGCTGGCTTGTGCCCGGAAGGGTGGGAGAGTGGGCGCAGCATCTGGGTGGCTCATAGTCCGGAACAGAACTGGAAGACTCACTCAGAGAAGACCAGGGCTTCCCCTGGAGCTTCCTGCCAAGTACGCCTGGCCTCAGACCGGACCGGACCTTTGCCTTTGCTCTTGTCATTTTACATCCTTTGAGGCTCTCTTGCGATGCCAGGTTGGTCTTCTGGGCATGGAGCCCTGTCCCCAGGTTGCAGGTAACCCTGCAGGTCGGGGCTCCTCAGAAAGAAGCGGAACCACGACTGAGCTTTCGGTGTTCCTCTGAGAAACAGCAACGTGGGTTCCCTCTGCCTTTTTTTTTCTCCTTCTGGAATCAAATGGAATCTTTTCCTGGCAAATATTTCCTAGATAAAAAAAAGTACTGTATACCGTTACTGTAGATTCCTTAGTCATTTCTAAAAGTTTTTTAAAGTAGGCAAAAAGAAAACTTGCCATGGCAACCAATAAAGTTTTTTTAAAATTAATTATTTATGTTTATTTTGGCTGCACCGTGTCTTAGTTGCGGCATGTGGACTTCTTAGGTGCAGCATGTGGATTCTTAGTTGCGGCATGCATGCGGGATCCAGTTCCCCGACCGGGGATCGAACCTGGGCCCCCTGCATTGGGAGGGTGGAGTCTTACCCGCTGGACTGCCAGGGAAGTCCTGAGGAGTGAATCTTTTCTAGGAAAGATAAGAGTCAGTTACTTTTGGTCTGATTTCTTCAGCTGGATCTTTCCCTCTTCCTCTTACCTCACAGTCTGTCCCGGAAGGCAGTCTGGGGACACTGTGGCAAGCACCCTGGACACAGATGTGTGTCATCCTTTCCCGACACCCCTCCGGGCCGCGGAGAGGCAGCTGTACGCCTGCCTGCGAGCCGTCCACGGGTGCTGGGTGGAAACGACTCTGCGCCGACTCGGCGCTGTTCAGTGCACAAGAGGGCAGTGTTTGCTTGCGGTCCTGGATGGAGATGATCACTGTGGAGGGTAACAGGTCAACAGAGTTAGAATGACCTCGGGCTTTTCCAAGACAAAATAAACCATAAGCTGCAGCCAGGGTGGCGTCCCATATACGCCTTTAAGTGGTGACCCCTCCAGAAAAGAGCTGCTCGCTATCTTTTTTTTTTCCTTAAAAAGAAAAATATTGTTTCTTTCAATGTTTGTTTTTTATTTTTTTAATCAATGGAAGTATCGTTTGCAGCCTTGTACCTACAGTGGCAGAGGTTAAAGAGTGTTGCGAAAGCAAAACAACTGCCTTCCAATTAAAAACCATACGGGAAGATTTCTGTTTGAAGCAAGGGGTCAAATGTGTATTGCCCCCTTTTCACGTCATCAGATTATGTGACTTAACTTTGAAAGCGTCTGAAGACGTGGGCCCGGCTGTCAGCCCTCTCCACTCGGTTTGCTCTCTCTTTGTGAGCCCTAACCAAAGCAGGGGGTCTCCAGGAGAAGAAGGTGGCCCCCCGCCTCCTAGAGGGACAGGGTCCCACCGAGCGGGACCGTTTCTGCGCTCGTATGAGGACTTGCCTGTTTCCAGCTCTTAGGTGGTATTTTCCGGGAGCAGCTTTCAAGGCTGAAAGTCACGTACTGGTGCACGGCCCCTCCCCCCACCATATCCCCCACCCCAGACTCGGGATCTCAAACCCTCTTTGTTTCCGTCCGACCTGGAAGCACTGGTTTTGGGTGCCTCCAGGATGTGAACACCCCAAGCAAGGCCCAGCACCCTGAGGAAGCGGGCGGAGCTCAGGCGTGGCCCAGCCTGGCTCTGGGCAGCCGAGCGCAAGGCCACTTCTCTCACGGAGCCTGTTGTACACCTGAACCGCAGGCGATTACCTCGCTCAGGTGGCTGCGTCGGAGGAGCCGTCTGCAGAGCTTCCGGCACACGGTTGGGATGGTTGGGATGACGTTGACCCCCGTGCCCCGACCCTGAGAAGCACACGGGGTGCAGGCTGTTGACGTGAGGCCAGAGGCGCGGACGCAGACGGCTGTTCGGTGATGTGCCGCTCGGCCCCTCTGAGCACGTGCGGCGGGGGTGGAGTCTGGGCGGGGCTGCCACCCTGCCGCCCCCGTCCTCTGCCTTCCGAAGGCGGCCGACAGCCGTCCAGGGGGAAAGCTGGGATCCCAGACTCAGCCTGTGTGAGACCGCACGTCTTCTTCTAACCTCTCCTAGTCGCAACGCAAGTCTTCCAAGGTTAGTGCGTCTACGAGATAGACGCCGCGGCCGCGGTGGGTATGTAAGCACGTGTGACACCCTCGCGGTCGTTAATTGAACAGTGGCGTCTAATACAGAATTTGAGTTGAACACCACCAGTGCGGAGAGCCATGGGTGGCCTTCTCGTTTGCTTCCCTGTGAAGCCCCTGTCCTGGCTTTTATTAGAAGGGTCTGCGTAGGAAAGGAAGCCTGAGCTGAGGCTTTCAGAAGACGTTCCTGCCATGTTTTTCCAGGAACGTAATTTCTGAAAAATGCCAGAACCCTCCATTTCCAAAGGAGCCTGGTTTGTAAGGGGAATGAAAAGTTGTTTCTGCGTGTGGACTCTGGGTTGTTTTCCATCTTCTCTCCCCGAGGCAGGGTTGGCAGGCGGGGCAGGGGACAGATGCGCCCTGGTAGTAATTTCCAGGCAGATTCTTGAATGCGTTGCATGCTCTGGGTCACCGTCAGCTCACAACGGAGCAAGGCTGAGTGAGAATTCCTGCGACGAGAGACGCGAACGGCGCACCGGAGAGATATGGCGGTGCAGATAGGGAGCGTTCTGTGAGAGACTATTTCCCGCGCTGTCTGTAAAATTCAGATTGAATAACCGTTCTGAAGTGCTCCCTTTTAAAAGAGTTCCTTCCACAAGCATTGCGGGCTGAGTAAACACCAGTAATTCTTATTCCCCTTTCCTTATCGGTCCCCTCACTGAAACGTTCCTGCACAGCCTATCTGGTCTTTTCGAGGGAACATCGAATGATTAGTGTCAGCCTCCAATTTGAATTATGATCCGCATTTCAGAACACAAACTGCTGCTTCGCTTCTGCCTTTGGAGGTAATTATCAGTATTTACCAATACTGGGGAAGGGCTGGAGAGGGAGGGCATGCTTCTGAAGCGTGGCCCCAGACGCGGAGGCGCGGGGCGGTATGTGCCCACGGGTGCGCATGGGGCACAGGGCCTTCCCCGGGCGTCCACCCGCCGCCTCTCAGGTGGCCGAGGGGTTGTGTGGCCCCGGCGACTCAGAGGAGGTTGGGAGAGCCGTTCCCGACGCCTGTAGGAAATGCCCGCTCTGGCCTCTGCTCTCCGAGGCCCGCCCCTCTCTTTCCTGGGGCCTGCCCAGCGCGCCTGGTGTGGGCGCCCTGGGGGGGACGGGCTGCTCTGAGACCTCGTGGGCCTGAGGCCACCCCACGGCCTAGAAGGCAGACGCACGGGAGCAGAGTGTGCCGACGTCCCCCCTAAAATACGTTTGTGACACTTACCTCCACGTTGCATGCCAGGTATACTGGGCGGCCTTCTCTTATATCTTGGCAGACATTCAGTTCAGCTTTGAATAATTCCAGTTTTTGCAGTTTTACGTTTGTATTTTGGAGCCAGTAAACCTTTTAAGTTTGCAAACACTGTAAACTTCAGTACTTTGCTTGTCGTGTCTGATTAATGGTGCCTTTGGGAAGTCTAGAGCTGGTTCCGACTCTGCCCCGCGGGACTTCCGTCGGAGTTAAGAGGCTGCAGGCAGTGGGCCCTGGCTTTGGGCTTGGAGAGACTGAAATGGGAATTTCGGCTCTTCGAGTAGCTTATCGCATGACTGCGGATGTTTTGCTTTTCTGAACCTTAGTTTCTTCACCTGTTTAAAAAAGGAGTAATACCTTCTTTATGGGGTTTGCCGTTGGGATCCGCAGTGGTAACAGTGATGTGGTCAGCGGCGGCCCCCGCGGGGAGCTCCTCCTGCCGGGTGCCTGCAGACCAGCACTGAGGGTCTGCACAGGATGTCCCGCTTCTGAGGGCTCGGGAGGGGTGAACGCCCCCTTCCCTCAGCGCTGCGGACAGCAGGAGCACGCGCTGAAATTATGCGAGAGCTATGTTTCAAAGGAGGGAATGCAATTCTTGAATTTTTTAAGGCAAAGAAGGGGAGGGAAAAAAATAGATTCATTGTTTTCCTTGGCTGTTCCACAGGATGTGAGACAAAGGTGGCCTCCCTCCTGTCTAATGGCATCATCGGCCTTCTTTCTTTCTCTTCCTCTTTTTCTTTTTCCCCTCCTCCACCTCCCCCCTTCCTACTTGTACTGCAACAAAACCCCCCTTTTCTCCATGTCGGGCTCAGGTTCTGGCCTGGGATTAAGTCTCGTGCTGTGGAGATGCTGTAAGGCTGGGATTGTTTCCTCTTTTGTGGTCTCTGGGCTCCTGGTCAGCGTTTCCTGTTTCACTCGAAGGGAGGGGCCAGGGCCTGGCCCCGTGGCTAGTTTTGGGTCTTGTGAGGAGGTGGTGAAGAGGGGCTGTGGCTCCCGGTCCTGGGGAGTGTGCTGTGCTGTCCCTTTGTCGTGCAGCCAAGGCAGTGGGACGGCGACAGGCCGAGCTCGGCCTGAGCCAGAGTTGGAGGTAAATGGACGTGGATGGAAATTTCGGGCTGACCGCTGGGTCAAGCGGGCCTGGGGTCTCAGGCCTGTGGAGGCTGGCAGGCACTGGGGGAAGTTGTCTGGGAGGGCTGATAAAACCCAGCGCCACCTCACCGTTCAGTATGGACCAGCAGTTTGGGCTCTGCCAGCCCAGCACAGGGCAGGCTTAGCAAAGGCCAAACGGGAAAGACAAGGGCCCTGCTTTGGGGAAGCTCAGTGCAGAGAAGCTTGCCTGGCTTCTCTTTCAGACCTGAAGCGGCTTGGGTCGCGAGCGCCTTGGTTGGGCCCCAGTCACTGCTCCGCTCCGTGTGGTGTGTCTTCCCCGCCAGGGCCTGGGTCTGCAGGCGTCCTTCTCTCCTTGACAGCGGCGTGTGACGCCATAGCTGTGCTTCCGTTTAGAGAGTAGTGGAAAGAGCTGGGCTCGCATGCCGGCCCAGGTTTGAACCCCAGCTGGGTACGGTGAGCTGCTCGGAACCTCAGTTTTCTCGTTGTCAGGCTGGGGAGAATCACCAGCTTGTGGGGTTTTGTGAGAATCCATGAGATAAGCTGTGGATAGTGCTTATCTCAGTGGCTGCAACCTACAAAGTTCTCAGTAAATGGTGTTAACTGTTGTGACCGTGATCGTATGATTTGATTTTTTTAATCTTTAAGAGACCGTTCATATAAAAATAAATCGTTTGGGGCTTCCCTGGTGGCACAGTGGTTGAGAATTGTCCCCTGCCAATGCAGGGGACACGGGTTCAAGCCCTGGTCCGGGAGGATCCCACATGCCACGGAGCAACTAAGGCCGTGAGCCGTAACTACTGAGCCCGCGTGCCACAACTACTGAAGCCCACGTGCCTAGAGCCTGTGCTCCGCAACAAAGAGAAGCCACTGCAATGAGAAGCCCGCGAAGAGTAGCCCCCGCTCGCCGCAACTAGAGAAAGCCCTCGTGCAGCAACGAAGACCCAGTGCGGCCAAAAATAAATAAATAAATTTATTATTTTTAGTTAAATAAATAAATAAGTCGTTTGTCAGAAGTCTCACTCGTGTTTGGTGGGGAAGGAAGGCCGGATGGATGGCGACCGGTACCACGTGAATATATGATTTTTGTCTCTGCTTTTAAATTGGTGGTGATGTCATTGGGGAGAAACTAAATTGACACAATTGAAGTACAGGTGCTTAATTATGTTGATTTGGCTGTAGGGCTGTGAGGCAGTTGGAGTTGGAAGGAGGGAGGCCCGCAGTGGGGAAAGACGGGATGGAAACCAGAGGAGAGAAGCGGACGTTTGTTAGAAAGCAGCGTGTTTTGTCTACCAGGAGAGGTCGGGCTGCAGGAGTCCTTGGCTTGTTTTGTGTTTGGAAGCAGAGAGGTGCCCAGTCACTGCTGAATGCAAGCGAGCCCAAAATATGTGATGCAGGAACAGAGCTTTTCTTGAAGTGATTTATGCATCCGTATTACAGGGAAAAAAACGCACCCACAGAACAGCATAAATGCAAACATGGCATAACTTAAAAACCTTGAAGTTTAGAGTCTGAGAAGCTGAATTTGAGTCTGGCTTCAGCATCTGTTAGCTGTATGTTCTTGGGCTGATTCCCTACCTTCCCGGTGCCTGGACTTCCCGGTCTGCAAAATAGGAAAGAATCGTCTTAAGGATCAGAAGACATATATCTGGTGCGTGATGAGCTTTTAATAAACCAGTGTAACTGTTATGACCGTTGCTTTCCTCCTGACAACAAGGCCCCCAGTCTCTGCCGGGACACGATGTTGCAGTTGTAAACGTGGGCTTCCCTGAAACGCTCTAGTTCCTTCTGTCGTATAAACGAACGTCCTGGACCATCGATTCAGTGTCGTGGGAGGTTTATAGGTGAGTTTACATGACTAAGCTTTGGAAAGCTCTTTTTTGTTAACTCCTTATTTTAATACCAGGACAGAAGAGGGCCCTTCATAGCTTAATATTTTTGAAGCCTGAACTTGGCCTGTGTATAGACCCCGGGGAAAAATTCAGAAAATGTTAAGTTTTTCTAAAGACTGGATAGGGGTGCCCTTCTTTAAATTGGGGAAACAGTTTTTCCCCTTGAATTTACTGTTTATTTTGGGGGCATGCGTATTTCCAAATATATCAAATATAATCCATAATAACGATGTATTTTAAAGTTTCTAAACTAACAATAAAACATTAGCCCTTTACGGGAGTTTTTAAAAGGTCTTGCTGATTTTTAGTTACCCCCAGATTTGCATGACTGAAATTTTTGGAAGCTTTGCCTCTCTAGCCAAGCAGAAAACACCTCTGTTTAGAGATGGTAAGGAGATCCACATCCAGCCAGTCTCATTACAGCAAACTCTAGGGACCCTCCTTGCATGCTTTCATTTTGCTGTAATGCACGCAGATGGCTTAAACCAAGGGGGTTTCTTACAATATAGAGATACTCATTTTTGTCAAATGTGTCTTCGAGAAGCAGGATCCAGTTTGTTTTTATAAACAGGAAAGTTGATTTGCGAGGAGGTGAATGAGGACTCCAGACGGGAGGTGGCACGTGGCACCTTTAGGGCTTGTTTGGAGGCGTCAGGCCATGAACAACGTGTAGACGTTCTTTGTGTAAATGGTCAGTGTCCGGGTTCCAAAGATGCTGTTGATACAGACACGTGGCACTTGGGCGGATTTCAGGTTCAGGATGGGTCGGTGCGTGTGTGGAAAACTCACGGCACAACAGCGTGTTGTAGTCAGTGCAAGTACAGCGAAGAGCGCAGAGTCGGGGTCACCGGGGACGTAGTGAAACTCGTGCAACAGAGGCTTTGTTGTTGAGGGACCAGCCTTTTTAGTTGTTTTAAAGGAGAGTCTCTTGGGCAGATTTGAAGTGTGGAAACCATCTTATTTTCCTACAAGTGAAACATTTAAATACTTTTCCCCCATGATATTTTTCAGCATATGAAGTGAAACTGGAAGTGGTTTTAATAAGTAACTTATATTTTGGGGGCCGAGGAGAAGCACTAAAAATTCGGCTTCCGAAGATCATTCTTCACAGGAAATCAGCAGCGTCCAGACAAACTGTCGGGTGAATGTTTTCTAAGCCATAACCAAATTTTGCTTCTGTTGTAGTCAGACTCAAACTTAGTTTAATAGTGATATTTCTAAAGGAAACTTTCTAGAGGTAGGTGCATTTGGAGGCCGACAAATTGGTAGAAGCAGTACACAGAATCCAAGTTCAAAGTGGCACGTTGTTTTTTCCCATTAAGCTCGCTTACTGTGTGACGTTCCAGAGTCCCTATTGAATCTTTACCACGGAACATTTGTGATTCCAGAAGCCCAGAACCCAAAGTGAGTTAGTCTGACCTCCTGTTCCTTTCCTGTGCCGGCTGTCAGGACCTTTTTACTTTACCACGGGTCAAAAACCACTTCTCACTGATAGCTCTGCCTTGTTCTGTTAAATCTCCAGATCCCTGTTGTTATTATTGTAATTGTTATTTTACTGTAAAAAATATCGTTGTCACTATTATTGAACAAGTCTTGATTTCAGTGTGAAAAGATGCAGTCATGCGTTTTGATTCAGTGCATGTGAAGCCACGCCAGGAGTTTGAATGTATTTTAGGGCGCTTTCACTGTGAGGCCGGGAGTAAGATCTGTTTTCACAGCCTAGAAAGGTTGCCGTGAATTCCAGCACTTGGGAATCCCAGCTTTCATTCTGACTTGTTCTAGTAAAAGGAAAATTAGCCCTCGATACTGTTTTAATCTCTTGAATGAGTGGGACCTATTTCTGATTCCGATTTGACGGAGGCGATTTCTCCATTTCCCTAAGTGCCACTTCCCAGGGTGGACAAAACATGTTCTGTGCACGAGAAACGTGAGATGCTGGCAGCACGGGGGAGGAAGGGGGAGAGGAAGCTGTTTGCAAAACTACTTAAAATAAATTTGAGGGGTCAAACATGGAACACAGTTGCAGAAGAGAAAGGAAAAAGTGCCTTAGGTCAGTTCAGCTGAGTAGCTAGGCATTCACATTGGCTGGAGGATTGAGTACTTCTTGCTAATCAGATACAATCAGCGCAGATAATATTTGACTATCTGAGGTGCAGATAATATTTGACTATCTGAGGCTCGATCTCACCGCCTCTGTATCAGGGAAATTAACCAAGAGGGGCGTGTTTTAAAGGGCTGATGTGGGCGAACAGACACCATTCGGAAGAGATGCCGTCGGTTCACCTCGTCATCCGAAGCGCTCAGACTGGACTCTGCAGCTCACGGTGTGTCCCTCAGAGCCTTGGGCTGTGGCAGCAGGGCTGGCTGGCGTTGGCGCCTCATTTAAAAGCGATCGGTCCTTTTAAATTAAACGTGCAAAGTTATCTTGGTGAGGCGTTGAATGGGAGGTTGCTGGATTATTGAATTTGGCCCACAGTTTAGCCAGTTCAGCAGGGATTTGGGGGTCTGAAGCAATTAATATGCAAGTACATTTGAGTCAGCAAGGTAGGAGATTACTGTCTTATCAGGGCAAAAAAAAAAAAGTTTCTTCCCCCAAGATCCATACTTCTTAGGAGGTAGATAAAACCCATTGTTTGAGGTTCCTGTTTGAGAGTGACCACCTCAAATTGCCAGATTTTAACCACTAAAACACACAAGACGGAATAACTGCATTAAGGGGAAAAAAAGTTTGATCTTTTATCTGCGTTATGCTTAACAGAGAGGAAACCCTGAGTTCTTTTCTCACGTTCTTTTTTTTTTCCGCTCATATAGATCGGGAGAAAACTTAATTTTCTTTGTTGAAAAAAAACATTCACTGAAGTGATCCAAGCACATGAAGTTGTTTTGTCCCGTCAGATTGAGTGCGTGAACAGACAAAACTGAAAAGGATTTCCTTTACTCCTGCAGGCAGGGACGCTTGGTACAGCCGGAAGCTTTAGTCTTTGAAAATCACATTTGCCTTAAAAATGAAAAATAAGAAAACGATGGCTCGTGGAGTGGTGAAGGCCTTTATTTCTGTATTTTCTATGGAGACCCTTTCCTTCCGGAAGCATTGATTTGAACCGCCTGCCTAATCAGGACTTGGGAGGCCTCAGTGACTTGGAAGAAGGTCATTCTTCCTTTTGCCAGGGCCTGGGCGCCCTTGAAAAGCTTACGGCCCTGGCTGTATGGGGGCACTTCAGGACATGGCCCTGGAACACGTGGCCGACAGACCACGTCCTCTGGGCAGGTGACACGGGGACGCAGCCTGGGCACGAGTGGGCGTGTGGCCCGGTTCCCTGGCGAAGGGCCTCCAGGGTTTCCTATGGGGCCTTTTCCATCCAGTGCAGCCCCTTTTCTCCTGCAGATGAAGGATAAAATGCTTGGGAGAATGACTGTCATTGTTCCCGTTCCCAAGTCCTTTCTGTGTGTGGAGAGCGTTCTGAGTTTGTCTGTTTGTTTGCTGTCCTCCATCGAGCCTCATGGCCCAGCGACATTCCTCCGAGCAGATCACATGCGCTTGGCAAACGGGTGGGCTTTCTGAGCGCTTTTTTTGTGTTTTCAGCCACAGTCCTTAGTTCTCAAGGGGTCCTCCTGCCAGCCTCCATCCTAATTTCAGATTTAGGAAAAGAAAAGAAAAAACACAAAACAAAACAAAAAAAGGAGGCTTGATGTAAAATGGAAGTAGAACTTGGCAGTGGCCAGCGAGGTTGTGATAAGGGTTGGAAGCGTCTCTCCTCGGAAAGGTCTCTCTCTCTTGCTGGAGGAGTGGGCTCGGCGGCGGCGGCGGCGGCGGCGGCGGCGGCGGCGGCGGCGGCGGCGGCGGCGGCGGCGGCGGCGGCGGCGGCGGCGGCGGCGGCGGCGGCGGCGGCGGCGGCGGCGGCGGCGGCGGCGGCGGCGGCGGCGGCGGCGGCGGCGGCGGCGGCGGCGGCGGCGGCGGCGGCGGCGGCGGCGGCGGCGGCGGCGGCGGCGGCGGCGGCGGCGGCGGCGGCGGCGGCGGCGGCGGCGGCGGCGGCGGCGGCGGCGGCGGCGGCGGCGGCGGCGGCGGCGGCGGCGGCGGCGGCGGCGGCGGCGGCAGCTGGAGTGGGCGGGCTCCGCCTCATCCGAAGGCTGGGTTTCCTTACCTTTGGACTGAGATGTGGCCCCTTTGTTGGTTGTTGGCTTTCCTCAGCGGGAGAAAGCCCCCGGACTAAGTCTGTGGACGGCAACTGAGGGTCACAGACCTGCAGGCTTGAGTCCCTGTTACTCTGCATTGTCTCCTCTAACCCTCCACAATTCCTGGGAGGAAAGTTTGTTTTGTGTTTTCCTTTTTTAATAAATGAAGAAAAGGTAACTCAGAGGGTACCCCAAACTATATAGCGGGAAAGTGACTGATCCAGAATTTTTATGAAAAGTATTCTGTTTTCCTTTAGACGCCACATGCCCGTGGTGGGAAGCGCACCCGGGACTGGACGACGCACAGTGGCAGCCTGTCCTCCTCCAGTCCCCCAGCCGGCGCCTCATTGAAGGTTGCGTCTGGGAGCTGCCCTGGCGACGCCACTGCTGTTTCACACTGTACCGCGTGGACCTGGTGGTTTTTCCTCTGCTGCATTTGTGCACGTAGGTTAAAGGGTGGATCCCGAGACGGCCCTGCCTGGCGACCTCCCTCCAGGCCTGTGCAGATGGCCCTGCCCGCTCTCCTCTCCTGGGGTAGTGCGGTCCTGGCCCACAGAGGCCAGCTGAGGCCTGCTGCCGGCTCCTGGCCCGTCCCAGCCCACCTCGCAGGGGCGGTGTCTCGGGTCGGTGGCCTTGCCCGAGAGAAGGAGCAGCCAAGAGGCCTTTCTTTCCCTTTACCCTCTGTTTGTGCTCTGTAATCTCGACCTCCTTTGCAATCTCACCGACCCAGGCTTGAATCCTGGTTCCACTGTTGGATTACCAGCTGAGTGACCTTAGGCTACTACTTAACCTTTCTGAGCTTCAGACTTACCGTAAGTAAAAATGGCGCTCCTGGTACCTACCGGTGAGAGTTGCTATGAGAAAATAGGGTGAATGATCCAGCTCGCACCTTCAGTAGTCGGTTAGCTTTACTGAGCTCGTGTCGGACACCGTTGTAAATCCTCTGACCTGTGTTATCTCATCTAATCCTGATAAACCCCCTGCCCTATCCTGCTAAGTGACTTAAGTGAGGTCCCCTGCTGAGGGCCGTCATCTAATAGTGGTGGAGTAGACTTCTGATGCCACCTTGTCCCTCCAGAGCCCACAGTCTCGACCACTAGGCTGTGCTGGCCTCCTGTGGATGTGGCCAGAGTGGACTGTACACACTGTATGATGCTCCACTCAGTGAATTCTGTTTCTGGTGAAGCTGGAGCTCTTTTCTTGCACGTTCATGCCCAAAAGGGTCATTTCTTCCTGAGGAAAGCTCTTGGAGTTTTGCTTCTAAGGAATGTGACCTAGAACAGGATGAGCCATCTGCCTGCACCTGTTTCCACGTCTGTAAAGCGGGGTAGCAGCACTTCATCGTCTCGTGGTGCCTGGCAGGCAGTAGGTCCTCCGTTAGTGTGTTGGCTCCTTTTTCTTCTCATTTGGCCAATTCCTCAGACTACTGGAGAGAAATCTGAAGTTCTGCAGATGGCCACAGAGGGACTCCACACCGGGTTGCCTTCGGTTCTTCGTCCCCCTCGGCAGTGATGGGCGGGAGTGCTGGGGCCTGCGGGCAGTGTTGCTGCTCCGAGGACACCCTCTCTGTGTTGCGTGTCTCTATGACTCGGACTCCTCTAGGGGCCTCACGTGGTAGAACCCTACAGTGTCCGTCCTTCGTGACGGGCTCCTTTCACTGAGCACAGTGTCCTCAGGGTCCGTCCAAGTTGCAGTGTGTATCAGAATTTCCTTCCTTTTTAAGGCTTGAATAATATTCCATCGTCTGTATATTCTTCCAGGTTTTTAAAGCATAGGTTAAGTACATAAACACACACCTGTACTTGCCAGTATATTTATTTACGACCATCTCTGTAGTTTTGTATTTTGCTCTGACTTAAAATGTTATCTTTTCTGTGTTATTACCTGATCTGTGTTACTATTATCGTTAGTGACGACATAGTGTCGGATTCTGTTTAGAATGAGCTGTGTGTTTTCCTTATCGCTTACAGAGTTAGTTGTACTGAACTCATTGCATATTTCTAAGTGAGCAGCGTGTCTCGGGGACCCTGGGAAGTTTGCGGCCTGCTCTGCCTCACTCTCTCGCCGAGATCCTTGGTCGCGTCGTGAACTCCTTGGCACGGGTGAGCAGCGACGGCTGTATTTTGTGGCTTACCTGGACATGGTAAGAAATACAGGTCTACCATATCTGACCCGTAATTGCAAAATTCCAAAACCTCTAGAATTTGCAAGTGTTCTTCTGGGAGTTTGGATGTAAGCCTGATCTGAACTAACTGAGGCGATTTGTAACTTTTTATAAACTTTTATTTATAAACTTTTCAGTTTTCCCATTTAGTGTGACTACTTATAGGGAATGCCCCGTTCCTGCTAGTGCATTACATAATATGTGGTATATTTTTATACGTACAGAACTCCCTTTTTAGGGGTAATATTTTAAAGTTTATTCATAATTTCATGATTGAAGTACTTCACATGTAACTTTTTTTTGCTTAATGATACAACGTGGACATCTTTCTATGACGTGAATTTATAATAGAACATTCCTTTGCACAGTAAGTATATATTTTTTAAAAACCGTTTTTATAACCGCTTTATTGAGATACAATTCATACACCATACAACTCAGCCATTTCAAGTACCCATTTGACGGCTTTTAGTATTCACAGAATTATGTAACCATCCGCACAATCCATTTTAGAGCATTTCGTCACCCCAGAAAGAGACCCCATCCCCGAGAGCCTCACTCCGCCTCTCTCCCTTCCCTTTGCCCTAGACAACCACTAAGATACTGTCTGTGTCAGTAGATGTGCCTATTCTGGACACTCTGTAGCAATGGAGTCATGTGTAATATGTGGCCTCTTGTGTCTGGCGTGTTTCACTGAGCATGATGTTTTCAAAGGTCGTCCACCTTTGCCACAGGAGTCTTACTACTTCATTCCTTTTTGTGGCCAAATAATATCCCATAGTGTGGATTGGTCACATTTTGTTTAGTAATCAGTTGAAGGACATTTGTGTTGCTTTCACTTTTTGACTGTTGTGAATAACCCTGCCGTGGACGTTTGTGTTCAAGTCTCTGTGTGGACGCATGTTTCCATTCTCTTGGGTTTATCCATAGGAGTGGAATTGGTGGGTCAGAGGGTAACTCTGCGTCTGCTTTTTGAGGACCTGCCAGGCTGTTTTCCGCAGCAGCTGCACTGCTCTGCTTCCCACCAGCAGTGTAGGAGGGTCTGATGTCTTCACTGCCTTGCCAGCACTTGCTGCTGTCTGTCTTTTTGATTGTATCTGTTCTAGTGCGTGTGATGTGATATCTCATTGCAGTTTTGATTTGCGTTTCCCTGATGGCTAGTGATATGGGACGTCTTTTCACATGGCCATTAATGTACCTTCTTTGGAGAAATGTCTGTTCAGCTCTTTGCTCATTTTAAAATTGGGTTATTTGTCTTTTTATTGTTGAGTTATAAGAACTTTTAGTATATTCTAGATAATCCCTTATCACATGTATGATTTGCAAATATTTTCTCCCGTTGTATTGTCTTTTCACTTTCTTGATGGTGTTCTTTGAAACACAAAAGTTTTAAATTTTTAAAAAAAATTTTTATTGGAGTATAGTTGATTTACAATGTTGTGTGAAAGTTTTTAATTTTGATGCAGTCCAATTTGTTTTTCTTTCGTTGCTTATGCTAAGAAACCCTTGCCTAATCCAAGGTTATGAAGAAGTGTGCCTATGTTTTCATCTAAGAGTTTTATAGTTTTAGCCCTTATATTTAGGTCTTTCGTCTATTGGAGTTAATTTTTGTATATGGCATGAGGTAGGGGTCCAGATTCATCCTTTTGCATTGCAGATATCCAGTTGTTCCAGTAACATTTGTTGGAAAGACCGTCCTTTCCCCCAAAGAATTGTGTTGGCACTCTTGTCAAAAATCAATTGAGTGGAAATGTGAGAGTCTGTTCCTGCAGCTCAGTTGTATTCCAGTGATCTATATGTCTGTCCTTATACTAAATTACTTTTTTTTTTTTTTTTTTTTCTTCAGTACGCAGGCCTCTCACTGTTGTGGCCTCTCCCGTTGCGGAGCACAGGCTCCGGACGCGCAGGCTCAGCGGCCATGGCCCACGGGCCCAGCCGCTCCGCGGCACGTGGGATCCTCCCGGACCGGGGCACGAACCCGCGTCCCCTGCATCGGCAGGCTGACTCCCAACCACTGCGCCACCAGGGAAGCCCTAAATTACTTTTTTCAAAGTTCTGAATTCTGAAACACATTCGCCCCCCCAGAGTTTTAGGGACTAGATAATAATGATAGCTTGCTGTTGACCCTTGGGGAGGGTACTGTTTTTTCAGCTCTGCAGACACCCTTGCACTTCCCTCTCCTGCCTGTCTCACTAGGTGATCTCCATGGCACGCTCTACAACCCGCGAGCAGGGCGTCCACACTGCCACTGGGTCAGTGTGATAATGCCGTTACTTTCGGAACATAATGGCTTGAACATAAATGGGAGTTGTTGTAGGCACCAGCTGGAAGGTTGACAGCCCACGAGTCCCCCATCTCCAAACACACTGCTCTGCAGGTGTGGGCGCCCAGGGACCGTGTCTGAGCTTTGTGACCCTGGCCACCCCCAACCCCATCTGTATTTAACTGGTCCAGGGAGAGATACCTAAACAGATGTTCTCCTCTGGGGACTTGAGACTCGGGGAAAGAGGCAGAGACCCGTGAGTCCTGGAATCGGCATTGGATGCAAATAGTAGAGAGAGAAGGCTACCGAGGTCCCCAGAGCTGCTGTGAGGTACTCAGGATACTTCTTGTAAATCCTCCTTTTTGCTTAAAGTTGGTTTCTGTTGCTTGTGAGGAAAAATTCTTCATCAGTACCTTAGTGAATGGGCCTTCGTGGTGAAGGGTGGATGTCTTTTTTTTTTAAACAAATGTGTATTTCACACCTGCCCGGAGCAGGGCATTCTGAAGGCTGAGACCCTGAGAAGTTCCCTGGCAGATAAAGGGACCCGCTGTTCATTGTGTTGGAGGATAGGGGGTGAACGTGTAAGCGAATGTGGCGAATACGAGATACATATACTATGGTCAGGGACCAAGAGAAGCGCCATAGGGGTTGAGAGGCAGGAGAGTGAAAGAAGGCTCCCCAGAGGAGGTGACCTTATGTGGGGTCCTGATGGATGAGCTGGAGTCTGCCTGGTGGCAAATGAGAGATTGGGAGTTCCAGGAGAAGGGCACTGTCTGTGCAGGGTCTCAGGAGCGCGAAGGGTTGGGTGGGTCTGGGCCCCTCAGCGACTGTGTGATCAGGTCACAGGTGTGAGCAGCAGCTAAAGCAGGTGGGGAGCAGGTCACGGAGGGCTTTGCATCTTGGGCCACGACATGTAGACCTCGTTCTGGGGCCCGCAGGACCCTCGTGGGGTTGTGAGCCGGGACGTGAAGATCTGTGGGTTACGGAGCTCACCCGCGTCCGCGGGGTGGAGGGAGAGGCCGGCATGCGGGGGCCCTGGGTCAGGGAGGTGGCAGGGACGGGAGGGAGGGAGAAGGGAACCCAGGTTGGGGGGGTGGGCGCTGGGCGCTGGCCGCGCTGGGCGCTGGCCGCGCTGGGCGCTGGCCGCGCTGGGCGCTGGCCGCGCTGGGCGACCGGCTCCCGCTTAACCAGGGGGAGGGGAGGAGCGAGGGTGCTTGGAGCAGAGTGGTGTGAGGTGCGGGCGTGGGGGGGTGAGGCCTGCAGGCAGCCTCAGGGCCCCTCTCTTGTGGCCTAGATGAAAGGGGCTCCATTTGACTTTGCCTTACGCCAATCAGGTGCAGCTCTTGGGTTCCTGGCAAGCTGCCACGTGGCCCCCAGGCAGAAGTTTGGCAGCCTTGCTGTTGTTGACCCTTTGTACTGGATGGGGAAAGTATCTGCCTTGCAGACCAGGCCCTGGGATCAGGTATTTGGAATGCATAGCTAATGCGTTCCACCCCGACCTTTGTTATTCCTATTCCACAGAATCACATCTAATTGACTGTTTCCAAACATCCCTGTACGTTTTGACTGTAGAGCAGGGTAGGTTGCCAGCAGCCCCTCTCTGCTCCGGCTGCCTTGTTGGCAGAGGTTGTTGGTACCGCCCCCTTCCCCGGGCTCCCAGCTCCTCCGCGCCCAGGCGCCTTGCCCCTCTCTAGCCTCGCCCACCTGTGTCCTGGGCCCTCCTCACCTGGGGCTGGAGGAGGGGCTGTCGTGGGGGGAGGACGGCTTCAGCCCCCAGGATGGCCTCCTGCGCCCGTGGGTCTGTGGGGAGCCAGACAGCGGTGGAGGGGAGCAGTGCCCCCCGAGGTGGGTCACCCACCCCGGCGCGCAGGGGATGGTGTCAGGTGACCGGCACTGCCTGCTGGGCCAGCCCTTCCCTTCCCAGTGCGCTCACACCCTGGCCCCCCAGGGGCGAGGGGCCGTGGTGCTGGTTCTGGACACTGAGCGCCGCGCTCTCCGCCCGGGGCAGGCAGCTCACAGAAGCCACAGGCACAGCAGCAGCATTTCATTGTTTTTTTTTAATGGTTGCCTTCTCCTTGTGGCATGTCACTGTTTTCCATTTATGGCAGCCATACAAACTTTCCTATTTTTTTTTTTTATTGAGGTAAAATATAAAAAGCAAAACATACCTACATAACCTACATACATAACATAAGGGCAGGCAGCTCACAGAAGCCACAGGCACAGCAGCAGCATTTCATTGTTTTTTTTTAATGGTTGCCTTCTCCTTGTGGCATGTCACTGTTTTCCATTTATGGCAGCCATACAAACTTTCCTATTTTTTTTTTTATTGAGGTAAAATATACATAGCATAACATACCTACATAACCTACATACATAACATAAAATTTACCATTATGACCGTTTTAAGTGTGTAATTAAATAACATTAAATATATCCACCATGTTGTGCCACCATCACCTCTATTTCCAGAACTTTCCATCACCTCAAACTGAAACTGTCCCCGTGAAGCACTAACTCCCTAACCCCGTCGCCAGCCCCGGCAGCCACCATCCTACCTCTGTCTCCGTGGTACTTCCAGGTACCTCCTACGAGTGGAATCGTACAATACTTGTCCTTTTGTGTCTGGCTTATTTCACTGGGCATAAGGTTTTCAAGGCTTCTCCATGTTGTAGCAGTCGTGAGAATTTCCTTCCCTTTTAAGGCTGAATAGCCTTCCCTGTACGTATACGCCGTGTTTTGTTGCTCCATCTCCCGTTGAGGGGCACTTGGGTTGGTCCCACCTTTGCCTGCTGTGGACGGTGCCGCTGTGAACATGGCGCACAAGTCTCTGTTTGACTCCCTGCATTCAGTTACTTTGGGGATCTAGCTAAGAGTAGAATTGTTGGGTAAAATGAGATGAATTTTCCTTTAAGGAGCGCCTGGGGTGGGCTTCTGGCTGCTCCAGCATCATCTGTTGGCCTTGGGCTGTTACCCCACCTCTGAGCCTCAGCCCGACAACCTGTAGAATGGGGAGGACCCCTCGTTTCCCTGCAGGTCGTGATGATTGCACCGTCGGGGGGCCCGGCTGCCGGCGCCCCACCGCGTTCCTCTCCTCCTGCTCGGGCCCCACAGCGCCGGGCAGGCTCACCGGCGAGTGTGCGAGCAGGGTTCGGAGCCCGAGTCCTGTTGTCCGGGACCACATTCCCCCCGGCCGCCTCCTGCTCTGACACCTAGACTGGAACCCGAGACACCTGGGGAACTTCCCCAGCTTCACACATGTGAACACTGATCCACCGTGTGCCGATTTTCTCTCTGGCTTGGGTTTTTCTTCTCCCTCCTGTTGAATCTGTCTTTTGACTCCTTTTGTCATTTAACTGATAACCCTTTCCCCGGTATTATCGAGCACCTGTTCTGCTGGGGGGACACTAAGGTGGAGACGCCTTTCCTGCTCCCAGTACCCTCGGTCTCCTTACATAGAAGAGAGAGGGATGGTCGCCATCATCAGGGGGCAGTAATCACGTGTTGCAGCCATTTTCCTTCCTTCTGGAGGCTGCCCCCCGCCAAGGCCCAGGGCGCTTGCTTGTCTTAAGTGAGGGGCTCCGTGGCGTTATAGGAAAGAAGATGGGTCTCAGAGTCTAGGTTTGAGTTTGAGCTGCGTCCAGGTGTGTGCAAGGAGCCCGCAGGGTGGTTAGTTGCTATGCCCCCCAGGCCGCTGGCTCTGTCCTCCCGAGTCACTGAAGGGTGCTGCAGTTCGGGTCCCCCACCAGGTTCTGTGCCGTGGCCACAGAGCCCCCTCCAGAGAGAGCAGCCCCCGAAAGGAAGCAGAGGAGGCCAGCTTCCAGTCATCCGTGCTGGCGGGCCCCCCACACTCGGGGGGTGCTGGGGTTGTGACAGCTGCTGGTGCTGCAGGAGGGGACCCCTCTCCCTGCCCCCAGCCTGGGTTGTTTAGTGCCTGCCTTAGAGGATGACTCACCTGGTCGTCTGGGTGATAATAATGACTGTAAAAGGCTTTAACTTCCTCGACTTGTCCCGGCCACCAGTCTTTGCACGGTTACCTTGTACAACCCCACAACAGCTCTCCCTGGTGGGCTGGGATTTGAATGGAGCTTGCCCAACTCCAGAGCAGTTTCTCTGAAGGAGGAAGGTTTCTCCTCTGGACGGGCGGAGTGGTGGTGGGGCAGGCACTCTCCACCGGGCGCGAGGGCGGCCACTGCCCCGGGGTGGACGGCTGCTCCGAGCCCGGCAGGGCCGCCCCGCATGCCTCCCCGGCCCCTCCCACCCACGTAGCACCTGGCCTGGTTGGTGGCCTTTGCTCTCTTCCCCTGCAGGACAGAAACAGCCTCTCGGGGGGTGCCTGCACTTCAGACACCTTGGGGCAGCAGGGACCGTGGGCTGGCGCGAGCGCGACGGCCAGTTTAGCGGCAGTTACTGGAACGTTTTGGCTTCGCCCGGCCTTTCTGGGGACTAATTGTGGGAAATCTCTCTGGAGCCTTAAATAAATTCTATTTGTGATTTCGTAATCCATCTTCTAGGAAATTATCAAAATGAGCCAGAGCTTTATGCTCAGAGATGTTCTCAGCATCCATCACTTACGGTAGCAGAACATCAGAAACCACCCAGGTGAACAAATTAAGGCGCTTTGTGCCACCTTCCTGAAAATGATACTTACGGAGAAACTTAAAAACATGAAAAATCACGTTAAATATAAGGTTAAGTGATAAAGCAGGGCAAGGAATTCCATTTCAGCCTAGTTCAGTAACACACGAAATCCACAGGCACAGGAAAAACACTAGAAAGAAAGACAGCACATGTCAATTTAGGGACTTCCCTGGTGGCGCAGTGGTTAAGAATCTGCCTGCCAGTGCAGGGGACACGGGTTCGATCCCTGGTCCGGGAAGATCCCTGACACATGCTGCGCAGCAGCTAAGCCCATGCGCTACAACTACTGAGCCTGAGCTCTAGAGCCCGCGAGCCACAACTGCTGAAGCCCTGACACATGCTGCGCAGCAGCTAAGCCCATGCGCTACAACTACTGAGCCTGAGCTCTAGAGCCCGCGAGCCACAACTGCTGAAGCTCGCGTGCCGCAACTACTGAAGCCCGCACGCCTAGAGCCCATGCTCCGCAACAAGAGATGCCACCCCAGTGAGAAGCCCATGGCCCCGCTTGACACAACTAGAGAAAGCCCACGCGCAGCAACAAAGACCCAACACAACCAAGAATAAATAAATAAATAAATAAATTTCTAAAAAAATGTCGGTTTAACAGCCGACCTTAGGGGATGGGAATATAAGGTAACTTTTTTTTTTTAATTAATTAATTTATTTATTTATTTTTGGCTGTGTTGGGTCTTCGTTGCTGTGCGAGGGCTTTCTCCAGTTGCGGCAAGCGGGGGCCACTCTCCATCGCGGTGCGCGGGCCTCTTACTGTTGCGGCCTCTCCCGTTCCGGAGCACAGGCTCCAGACGCACAGGCTCAGTAGTTGTGGCTCACGGGCTTAGTTGCTCCGCGGCACGTGGGATCTTCCCAGACCAGGGCTCGAACACGTGTCCCCTGCATTGGCAGGCAGATTCTCAACCACTGTGCCACCAGGGAAGCCCTAAGGTCACTCTTAGTTTTCATTTATAAAGGAGGTATTTTTTTCCAAGGTGTTTTCTTTCCCCATGTGATTTCCCAAAACGTCTGCATTGAGCATTATAAGTTTAATAGTCCTCGCTTCCCCCCAGTTACATAAAAATCAAACCAGAGCTCTGGCCTCAGAGCTCGTTCCTGTCCAGGGCGGTGGCCAGGCGTCAGCTGTTGCCGCCCCTCTGCTCCTTCTGAGGAGCTGCCGTGTAATGCGTACTTCACACAGGCTTTGCTTGAAGTCTGTTGGCAGTTTGGGGTTCTTCCTTTAACCTAATTTTAAAGTTTAGGGGCCACGCTGTTCTGTGGCTTTTGTTGAGGAAACATGAAGAAAATCTGCCCTCCTTGTATTTGTTTAACTATTAAAGCATTTAAAATATTATTTCTCCTTCTTTCAGATAACCAGAACACAGCTGACTGTCCACTGCTGTGCAGTGCTGGAAGCTAGCCCCCAGTGGTTAACTCCATGGGAGTGGAGAGGGCAAATTTTAAAGAAATAATTAAAGAGCTCTTGGGAACTTGTTATTCTTTTGTCTCCTGATAGAAAACCGGGCCTGTGTCTTGTTGAGCACAGTGTTTGGTGACCGGCAGAAAAAAAGAACATTCCGAAGTCCACCTTGGAGCTGTTGCCATCTGCCAGATCCGTCCTGTCTGGTGGGGTGTGGGCGGGTCCTGGCTGTAAGACCCTGTCTCCTCACCTCCACGGTGGGCTGAAAAGCGCCTCTCAGGCACAGGTGTAGGTGCTGGAGGCGTGTCAGTTTCTGAAGATGGCTAAGCCTTCCCTGTGTCCCCAGAAGGTGGGTTGGGGTTTGGGCAGAGGCCAAAGCCAAGGGGTTTGCCGTGAGGACTTGCTCTGAGGTCCGGGGCAGCACGTCTAGACAGTGACCAGAGAGCCCTTTGAGCAGCTGGGTGGGTGGGGGTGACTCTGGCCCATGTCCCGAGCAAAAGGTACACAACTGTTGCAGGAGGTGTCGGATGCCAGGCCTTCAGGAGGCAGCTCTGGCCTGGCTAGACTCGGGCAACAGGCCGCCCTGGGTGAGGGTTGTCCTTGCTGCCTTTCTGGGAGGGCCTGGAGTGTGGGCAGCCCTCCCCGCTGTAGTTAGGAGGGAGGCCTCAGAAAGTACGTCTGTGCCGCTCTGCTGGCTTGTGTGAGAGTCTCCGCCTGAGGAGAAAAATAAAAAGGAAACAACTCATTTATAGTAATTGTCTTCTGACATGCATAACCCCAAATGGTTTGTAAAGACAAAGTTCCGAGCAAAATGAAATTGTTCCTTTATGATTAACAGAACGATGGACACAAACACAAGATGTTCCTTTGCTGATGTGTACTTTCTGATTCCACCGCATATGTAGAATTTTTATGGAAAGCAGAAGTGAGTTGGTGTGCGCATGGGTGGCATGTGTGCTGTGATACAAGAACACAGAGGCCCTTTATATAGTTTTTAAATACAGTCGTTTTTTTTCCGATTATAAAAGTAATACAGACCTGTTTTAGAAAATATGGATAATAGGCAAAATTGTGAGGAAGAAAATAATCATCTAGTTTACATGGTTGAAATTATAAATTTTCTGTACGTTTTTCTGCAGCTTTTAAAAATTTAACATTATATGCTAGGCAGTTTTCTCCACACCATTAATCACTTTCTCTAAACATCATGTTTTCATGCCTGCAGGCGTTCCACTGTATGAATATACAGCTTCTTTAAGAGTGTGGTGTTGGGGGAAGCAGACACGCCTTGGCTTAGAGAAAACCTGTGTTCAGAACCTTGCAGTGATTTCCTGGCCCTGGTGACCCCTGGAGCCTGGGCTCCTTATCTGTGAATTGGGGACAGAATCAGTCCCTGATGGGCTTGCTGAGAGGGCTCTGTGAGAGTGGACGTGGGCTGGCGGGTGCTCAGCGGGTCCACTCGGGTGGCCGCTGCTGTCACGGTGGATGGCGGCGGTGTGAACGTGGGCCTCCGCAGCGCATTAAGAAAAAGCAGCCCAGCTCTGGCCTCATTTTTTAAACACATTCTTTTTTCTCTTGCTGTGATTCCTTCTCTTGCACTTGCCCGTTTGTCCTGTGTATTTATGTAACCTGCCTTCCATCCTCTTTGCAGTAAGGCAGATAGAAACGCACAAACACTTAACCATTTTCTCCAGCACCGGACGTTATGTTGTTTCTGATTTCTTGCTCTTGTAAATGGTGCCGCACAGAGTATCTCTGTGCACCAAGTCCTCCTGGGTTGGATCATTTCCCGGGGCTTGAACACCAGAAGTGGAATTACAGAGCCAAAGGGCACGTGCATTTTCACGCCTCTGATCCACACTGGCAAGTTCCTCTTAGGAGGTTGTACCAGTCTGCGCTCCTGAGCGTGGTGTGAGGGACGGCCTGTGTCGCCGGCTCCCCGAGTTCACGTGAGCCGTGTCCTTCTCCAGCCCTTCCTCCCCGTGGCCCGCTGGCTGCTGTGCCCCACGCCACCCTCACTAACTGGAGCCCGGGCCTCCTCCCCCTTGGTGACTCTGACTCGTGATGGGAAGGCTGTGCTGTCGCCAGCCAGTCCTGCCTGTGTAGACGCCCCTCTACTAAACAATGAGCACATTCAGGCCCAACTCGTGTTTTCAGTTATTAAAAAACGGAGCCGGCTGTCTCTGCCTGTGACTTTAATCTTTAAGCCTTTATTCCCTCTACCCCACCCCCTTCCCCTAACCTTTTGTTTGTGCAGTTCCGAGCTCGGGATGTGTGGGTCCAGGAGCTTCTGAATGTGCGGCGCCTCTCCCGGCAGCTGCAGCTGGTGGTGGCCCTGAGCAATGCTGTTTCAGGCTGGGGGGCTGCAGACGGGCGGGAAGGCTGGTGCTCTTGCCCACAGTGGCCCCTGGGACTTTGCACAGGCCGTTTCGGTTTTATGTAGCTCTGGAGCCAGTGCCCAGTCCCATCCTCTCCCCAGATTCAAATTCGGTAGAGACCCCCTCTGACTCGGAGTCGCTTAGTCTTAATAAAGTTTGCGTCTTCCTGTGGCCTCGTAGCGTTTCCTCCTGGGGAACGGTTCTTGTGGTTGAATTATATCTGTGATATTTCACTAAAAGCAAGAGTCCCAAGAGAGGGCCTTCAGTAGTAACCCTAGGCCTCCCCAAACAGCCAGAAGCGCACAGCCGCACAGACGTGTCTTCAGGGCCAGGAAGGTGCTGTCCTGGCAGCAGCGTGGACCGGCTGTTGATGTGGAAATGGGGGCAGGGCTGAGCCCTGGCCACAGACAGGGGCACACAGGGGAGGCGGGGCTGCGCGGGTTCTGGCCCAAGAAGGCCCCCCTCCTGCGGCTGCGGCGCCGTGTCCTCCGAGCTGCCTGTCCTCCTCCCAGGGCCCGGCCAAGGCACTGCACGTGGAGGGGCCTGTCTGAGAGAGGCCCAGGGGAAGGAGATGGTCTTCCCAAGTCTTCTTAACAAGTGTATGTGTTCTTACCGGCAAACACGGCTTGTTTGACTGCAGACTTTTCGTAGCATTCCAGCGTATCATAAGTGCTTTAGAGAGAGTCTCCCCACCCGTCAGAGGTTAACAGATGGGCTGGTGCATAGTCATGTGGCTTTTCCACGTGGCTTCATATTAACACCCATATTAATTAATGTATTCATATTGTCCTTTTTAAATTTCGTAGTAGGGCTGTGCCACACCTGCTCTTCTGCACTTTGTTTTCTCCGCTTAACAGTGCCTCGGTTTTTCCACGTACGTTCAGACCCCTCAGATCCAGCGTGTTAGTGGCTGCAGGATTCCCCTGTGTGCAGGACACGCCCCTGTGTGCGGGATCCGCCTCGTGGGGCACAGCGTGCCTAGTCTCTTGAGTGCTGGCCGTCCAGGGTGTCTCCTGGCTCTGCTTGAGCGTACCTTTCTGCACCTCATGGAAGTGTTTGTATGAGTTGCTGTCTTAGAAGTAGCGATTGTTGGGGCAATTACATTTTAATAGATATGCCACCCCCCACCATGTACTCTTTACCTTGGTTTTATAAGAATAACATTTTAAGTGAGTTACCATCAGGGCATCAAGAAAACATAGGCTGTGTCTAAACTCTCAGGACTGTACTTATTTCACGACTTTCTGGGCACACCATCACACACCTGGGTTTGCAAACTTGAATTTGAAAAGCCAGGCTCCAAGCTTAGTCGCCTTCCTCTCTTCGTCCTGTTTTTACTGCGTACCTACTGTGAGCCAACCTCTGACCCCGCAGCGAGAAACACGGAAGACGGTCCCTCTCTGAGCGCTAACGTGAACCTTTCTTGGCGGCCACGTTTTTACAGCTCTCTTGCCACACCTTGGGGAAGGAGGGAAAGAGTATGGGTTGAAACCGTGGCAGCGCATAATTGTGCAAAAATAAATGGGACGCAGGTTTCATACAAAACGACCACCACAAAGCTGTTGAGGCATAAACCTTTGTTCTGCGTGGTCAGGGTTTTGGTCTTTATACCACCCCGACGGTCCCACTAGGACGTCTGTGGCCACTGGGTGAACGTGGCACCTTAGGGTGGAGTGGAGGGGCTCAGGGACAAGAGAAGCTGGAGTTTCTCCTGGGACGGGACAGTTTGCTGTTGATTATTTTGTTGACTGCTGGTGGCTGACCCGTGGGACTGGTGATCCCAGACGTGAGTTGGTCACAGTTCACCCTTGCAATTTTCCTCTTGTCCACATACTGCTACTAGTACCGTTATTGTTATTATTTTCGTTTAAATTGACTCATTTCTTTTATTTAACCTTCTCCTAAGCAACATTATCCTTGAAATATGGGTTTAAAGTGCTAGTTCTATTTTCCTGCAATGCATATTAAAATAAATACGTAACTATTACAGTAAAAATCTGATGGGGTGTGTCGTCTGCTTTGGGAAGCACCGTGTCCTGGCATAGTCGCCCTGCAGCCTCTTCCCTGCCTGGGACCTGGGGTCCGTACCGGTAGGTGTGGCGGCAGGGGCGGGAGGTGAGACGTCTCCGACCCCGAGCTGTGGGTGTGCTCAAGAGGGGAGAAGGAAGATTCTGGAGAGCAGAGATGCTGTGAGGAGCTGGGGTCCATGAGCGGGGAGAGGCCTGCAGGGTCCGGGTCCCTGGGACTTTGAGGGCCAGGGTGATGGGCCAGAGACTGGAGCACCCGCAGGGCCTGAGCAGACACCGGACAGGCCCTGCGGCCGAGGATGACTTCTCTGTGCCTGGACTTGACGGGCTCACGTGCAGACGGCCACCCGGCCTGACTCGGGGTGGACGCTGACCCAGGCTGGGGAGGCACCTCGGGCGGGGAGGAGGCCCAGGGAAGAAGTGTCACGTTACTTCAGAGAGAGTGAAGCGCTGCAGGCTCTGGGTGTTTCTGTTTGTTGTTTTGTGATGTTTCCTTTTTTACACTTGTTTTCTGAGAATTCATTGTATGTAAAATGTAACACAAATCTTACTTGTATGATTCTTGGAGTGTTGACAAACTCGTACCTGTGTAACCCAAACGCCGACCAGGATGTAGAACATTGCGGTCAACGCAGAGCGGCTGTGTTGCCGGTTGGAGTCCCCTGGGAAGGCTGCCGGGGATGCTGATCCGCTTGTGGGGTCACCGGGCTGTGGGCTTGTGCTGGGAGCTTTCCTAGGGGATTCTCATGTGTGGACAAGTTTGGGAATTACTGCTCTAAAAAGTTTCCATTTCCCCTCCTCACTCCCTGGAGATAATCACGGGTGTGATTTTTTTTTCCACATAGATTAGCCTCCCTGTTCTAGGACTTGATGTAAGTGGAATTGTCCCTCTTCCCTGGGACAGAACAATATTGAAATTAGACCAGTTAATCACCCTGCAGTGGGCTCTAAACGTTCAAGTGAAAGGAAGACTTGTACATCTCTCACTTTAAATCAAAAGCTAGACATAGGGCTTCCCTGGTGGCGCAGTGGTTGGGAGTCCGCCTGCCGCTGCAGGGGACGCGGGTTCGTGCCCCGGTCCGGGAAGACCCCACATGCCGCGGAGCGGCTGGGCCCGTGAGCCATGGCCGCTGAGCCTGCGCGTCCGGAGCCTGTGCTCCGCCACGGGAGAGGCCACGACAGTGAGAGGCCCGCGTACCGCAAAAAAAAAAAAAAAAACCTAGGCATGATGAAGCTTAGCGAGGCAGGCCTGTCGAAAGTCCAGATGGGCCGAAAGCTGGGCTTCTTGTGCAAGCAGTCAGCCAAGCTGTGAAGGCAAAGGACAAGTTCTGGAGGGAATTACCAGTGCTCCTCCAGTGAACACACGAATGATAAGAAAGCAAAACAGGCTTATTGCTGATGTGCAGAAAGTTTCAGTGGTCTGGACAGAAGATCAAAGCAGCCACAACATTCCCTTCAGCCAGAGCCTCATCCAAAGCAAGGCCCCAACTCTCTTCAATTCTGTAAAGGCTGAGAGAGGGGCGGAAGCTGCAGAGGAAATGTGTGAAGGTAGCGGACTTGGTTCATGAGGATTAAGGAAAGAAGCCGTCTCCGTAACATCAAAGTGGAAGGGGAGGCAGCCAGTGCTGATGTAGAAGCTGCAGCAAGTTACCCAGAAGATCTAGCTGAGATAATTGGTGATTTTCAATGTGGATGAAACAAGCTTCATGGGAAGAAGATGCCATCTAGGACTTTCATAGCAAGAGAGGAGAAGTCAGTGCCCGGCTTCAGTGCCTCAGAGGACAGGCTGACTCTCTTGTTAGGGGCTAATGCAGCTGGTGACTTCAAGTTGAACCTAGTACTGAGTTATCATTCCCAAAATCCTAAGACCCCTAAGAATTACGCTAAATCGACTCTGCTTATGCTCTGTTAATGGAACAACGAAGCTTGAATGACAGCACATCTGTTTACATGGTTTACTGGATATTTTAAGCCCACCGTTGAGACCTACCGTTCAGAAAAAAAGATCCCTTTCAAAATGTTACTGGTCACTGGCAACGCCCTGGTCACCCAAGAGCTCTGACGGAGGTGGACGATGGCATTAACATTGTTTTCATGCCTGACAGCACAGCATCCTGTCTGCGGCCCGTAGATCAAGAAGTAGTTTGGACTTTCAAGTCTTATCGTTTAAGAAATCCACTTTGTTAGGTCGTAGCTGCCATAGACAGTGATTCCTCTGATGGATTTGGGCAAAGTAAATTGAAAACCTGCTGGAAAGGACTCACCATTCTAGATGCCATTAAGAACATTTGCGGGACTTCCCTGGCGGTCCGGTGGTTAAGACCGCGCACTTCCAGTGCAGGGGGCGCGGGTTCGATCCCTGGTCGGGGAACTAGGATCCCACGTGCCTCGCGCGCATGGCGCGGCCAATAAAAATTAAGAAAAAGAAAAAAAGAACACTTGTGATTCATGGGAAGAGGTCAAAATATCCAAGTTAAGAGGAGTTTGGAAGAAGCTGATTCCAGCCCTCCTGGATGACTTTGAGGGCTTCGAGACTTCACGGAGGAAGGACTGCAGACGTGGTGGAAACGGCAGGGGAACTAGAAGTGGAGCCTGAAGATGGGACTGAATTGCTGCTATCTTGCGATGAAACTTGGGAACGGATGAGGGCCTGCTTCTTGCGGATGAGCAAAGAGAGTGGTTTCTTAACACGGAATCTCCTCCCGGTGAAGAGGCTGTGAAGATAGTTGAAACGACAGCAAAGGCCTTCGGATATGACACAAACCTTGTTGATAAAGGAGCTGCAGGGTTTGAGAGGATTGACTCCAGTTTTGAAGGACGTTCTGTGGGTAAAACGCTGCCAAACAGCATAGATGGGACTGAATTGCTGCCATCTTGCGATGAAACTTGGGAACGGATGAGGGCCTGCTTCTTGCGGATGAGCAAAGAGAGTGGTTTCTTAACACGGAATCTCCTCCCGGTGAAGAGGCTGTGAAGATAGTTGAAACGACAGCAAAGGCCTTCGGATATGACACAAACCTTGTTGATAAAGGAGCTGCAGGGTTTGAGAGGATTGACTCCAGTTTTGAAGGACGTTCTGTGGGTAAAACGCTGCCAAACAGCATTGCTGCTCCAGGGAGATCATTCATGAAAGGGAGAGTCCATCAGTGCGGCGAACTTCGTGGTGGCTTTGTCCTCAGAAATGGCCGCAGCCACCCCAGCCTCAGCAGCCTCCACCCTGATCCGTCAGCGGCCGCCGGCACCGGAGGCGGAGGCGAGACCCTGCGCCAGCAGGAGGGCTACAGCTGGCTGAGGTGCAGGTGATGGTCAGGGTTTTTTAGCATATTTTTAAACTAAGGTCGTACGTTGTCTTTTTAGACATAATGCGGTTGCACGCTTAATAGACTACAGTATCGTGAAAACATGACCTTTATAAGCACTGGGAAACCAAAGAATTCACGTGATTCACTTTATCGTGCTATTCGCTGTATTGAAGTGTTCTGGAACCAAACCTGCAGTATCTCTGAGGTCTGCCTGTAATAATGTTGACTACTCTTTAATATGTTTGTTGCTATCTATATATCTTCTTCTATATAGCATCTTTCAAATCTTTTGCCCATTAAAAAAAATATTTTTATTTATTTGGCCACACCGGGTCTTAGTTGTGGCACGCGGGATCTTCGTTGCCGCACGCAGGATCTTTAGTTGCGGCATGTGGGGTCTTGTTCCCCGACCAGGGATTGAACCCGGGGCCCCTGCATTGGCAACATGGAGTCTTAGCCGCTGGGCCACCAGGGAAGTCCCTCTTTTGCCCATTTTTAATTGGGTTTAGAATTTTTAAAAAATTATAGTTATAGAAATTCTCTATGAATCTGTTTACCAGTTCTTTGTCAGATGTGTGTTTTGTAAATATTCTGTCACAATCTGTGGCTTTGCCTGTTTGTTTTCTTGATGCCTTTTGATAAGCAGACGTTTTTTGTTTTGTTTTGTTTTGTATTTTGGCTGTGCTGCGCAGCGAGCGGATCTCAGCTCCCCGCCCAGGGATCAAACCCGTGCCCCCTGCAGTGGAAGCTCATAGTGTTAACCACTGGAGTGCCAGGGAAGTCCGGCAGACATTTTAAATTTTGATGAAGTCTCATTGTTCATTTTTTTCTCTAATGGCTGTCACTTTTTGTGTCCTGCTTAAGAGATCTTTGCCTGTTGCAAGTCATGAAGGCATCCTGCTCTGTTTCCTTCTAAAAGCTTTATGGCTTTAGCTCTTATATTGAGGCCTTCGATCCGCCTGAGTTAGTAGTGTTTGTATCTACCATGGGCTGGGGTCTGCCTGACCTTTGTTCACCTTGTTCACAGGGCCCTTCGGCGGTCCCAGTTCAGCATTTGTCCCTGTCTGTTCATTTGCTGACATGGTCACTGGTCTGTGCACTTGTCTGCACCCAGCATGTGGGCCCTCCCTCCTGTGGGCCGGGAGAGACCCCTGCCCCGTGGGAGCTCCCGGCCGCGGGGACAGACACAAAGCCCCCTCCTCAGGGCTACGGGCCCAGACGGGGAGAGCGGAGGCGGGACCCCTGCCGACGGGGTGCGGGTGGGGTGCGTTCCTGCCATTGCAGTGAAATCTCCCTGATGAAAGGGTCGCCGGACCCCAGCACAGGGCGTGCTGGTCTCAGGCAGTCCTTGTCTGTAAGAACCTTCGCCTGTAAACATTTTATTAGACCATTAAGTGGCCTTCAGCCTCTCCCACATTCACTAATGCTGGAGAAGGCGGAGCATGTGTTGCCATTTTTATGAAACTCTTGCTCTTCCAGAGGCTTATTCTTGGACCTAATTTACTCTGAGTCTCATCGCACAGATCTGGCTTAATCTGTGTGACTGGGGTGACCGTCTGTAGGCAGGGCCTTCCTGGAGTTGGGAGGTGAGCTGCTTGCCAGTCACACGCCTCTTAAAAACCATTCTGCTTGTGAACGTACCGACCTTGGGGCACTCTGGGTGCGGGGTGCCAAGGGCACCAACCCACTTGGACCATACCCTTGGCCTCCTTTTCAAGTTAACATAGTGATTCCACGTGTCTTACGGTGCAAAGCATGTTGGTGTTCAGAACCCTGCTGAAGACGTAGGGGTACATGCAGAGCACAGGGCACTCTGCTGCTTGGTGTCATGTCCCGTGTTCCTCTCAGGATGTGGAGCTGGGTCGTGGAATGCATCCTGGAGCAGCTCTCTGGAAAGGGCTGCCTGGAGAGCCTAGGCAGAGTCTTCTTTTCCTTCTGGCCCCCAGGTGGTATCTGTAAACCTGTGTCAGCGGTCCCCTCGGGCTCCAGGGAGGCGGAAGTTCCCCACGCAGCCAGCTTGCTTGGACTCGTTGGACCAGCCAGCAGCCTTGAAAAATTATCCTCGCCTTTGTCAGGCATCAGAGGAAGGGGTGATCTCTGGGTGCCAGGCCGGGAGCCGAGGCGCCGGGAGCCGAGTGGGGACTGGGTGCGCGGCACCTCCTGCCCCCCCCCCTTCCCCCCGGTGCCTGGTCAGCGGGCAGAAGGGAGCCGCTGTAGAGGAGGCTTCCTTCTCCCGCCTCCCCGGGAGCCCGCCTGCCCGCAGGAGGCGGCTGGGGTCGGAGGGAGGGTGCAGGGAACCTGCACCAGCAGCCTGGGCTCTGCCCACATCGCAGAGGGCCCACCCCGGGGCTCCAGTTCGAGAAAACGGCATCTTTGAACATCAGCTTGAGACTGGAGTACGTTTATTTCTGTAATTCAGAGTTTCTGTCTTCGTTTTAAAACCTCAAACTTGTTCAACCTGAGTAAGAGCCTTAGAAAACAGTACCTACAGGTGGAGGCCCCTCCTCCCATCCCTCCCCCCCGCCCCCCCCGCCCCCCCCCCCCGGCTCCTCCTTCCATTTTCCTTCCTGAGACTGGAGTACGTTTATTTCTGTAATTCAGAGTTTCTGTCTTCGTTTTAAAACCTCAAACTTGTTCAACCTGAGTAAGAGCCTTAGAAAACAGTACCTACAGGTGGAGGCCCCTCCTCCCATCCCTCCCCCCCCGCCCCCCCCGCCCCCCCCCCCCGGCTCCTCCTTCCATTTTCCTTCCTCCGGCTCCCTCCCGCCTTCTTGCGAGGTAGGACTCCGCTGTCGTTTCACCTCAACTTCTCTCTAAAGTGGGTGGCAGCTTGGGGAAGGTTCTGTGGAAGCAGGTCTCTGGGGTGTGTTGCCTTTGTCCTCTCACTGGAAATGAGCTGCTGGGGCAGAGGCCTCAAGAGCTGACTGTGAGGCCGGGAGGCGGGGCGGGCGCAGCAGCCTTTGGGGCGGTGGCGCAGGAGTGAGCAGCGCTGGGGGGGCCGCTGGGGGGCGGAGCTTTGCCTTCAGGTCCTGTCGGAGGCCCTGCTGACTTTTCTGTTCCGGGGCATCGTTCCTGTTACCTTATGACTTCATAAGAAAACATTTTGAACTAAGGAAGATCATTCAGTGACACATCACTAATACAGTGCAAGGTGGTTCGAAATGTGATATGAGATTTTTAAAGTTTCAGTTTCCTCAGTTACATAAAATAAGACAGCTGAACTAAAAACTTTGTCTCAGTCAGTGAGGCACAGTTCCTTCAGTGACTATTTGCAGCCACCGTGGAAGATACTTACTCAATGGAAAGTGACCTCGTACAGACCCAGAGGCCATCAGTTGACACCAGAGTATTAACTAAATGATGTAGGATTGTAGAATTCCTGAGGTCTCTTTGTTTCCAGGAGGGAAACTGGAAATTTCCGTGCTCTGTGTCACCTGAGAGCTATAATTAAGGTGCTTTTGAAGAAGGAGTATGGGTAAGAGGGAGACCTCCGCAGTCCTGGGGGTGGGGTGTGGCAGCACAGTCACACAGTTGAGGAAACCCTGGTTGAAGGGGGAGGGGGGGAGTCCCGGCGGCTGGTGGAGGACTGAATCTGAAGGTTGCGGCCCTGGGTCTCTGAGGTCACAGCGATGGGGAGACTGTGCACCAGCCTCCAACTCTGAGATGTGGCCTCTGCGCCACCTCACCTCCCTGCCGTGTGGATGGTGCCTGGACCTCACGCTTGGACTCCTAGCCGTGTTCTGGCTTTCTGCATCCTTAGTGGGCTCATGGTCTTATGTCCAATTTCCAGGTGACTGCAAGCCCTTGATGTGAGGGGTGCGGCCCACGGCCTTTGGGTCTCTGCCTGCATTGAGGACAGGACTGTGCCCACCGAGGCAGCGGGGCCTTCCTGGGGGGAAGGAGTGTAGGTTTTGGATTCAGAGGATGTGAATCTGGATCCCGGCTGCACAGCCTAA
>NC_041231.1:6193551-6203136 GCF_002837175.3 Physeter macrocephalus
CCTCCAGAACTGTGCAGGGATGGATTTCTGTTGTTTCAAGTGGCCCAGTTTGTGGCAGTTTGCTGTGGCAGCCCTAGAAAACTAGTAATGTGTGCGAGGTAACCATCTGTATGTACCCAGGTGTTCCTGTGTCTTTAATTCTTGTTCTGTTGATGGAACATATTTAGAAACAGCAATCAACAAGCCTGATTAACACCTGTTCCTCCTTTCACCTCATCCCCCCCAGGTGAGATGGAAAACATGCTGCCCGGTGAGGCACTTAGCTGTTTGGCCCACCCAGTCTTAAGTGAGATAGCTTTCCTCTCCCTTCTCCCCCTCCTCCTTCCCTTCCTCTTCCTCCTTTTTCTAGTCTGCATCCGTTTCTGTCATTCTCCCTTTTTCTTTTCCGTCAATACTCATGGCTGCTGGGCTCCAGGCACCTAGCAGGGGACAGCGTGTTCTAACCAACCCCCAAATGCTGGGAGGTATGAAAGCAGACCCTGGAGACGCTTTGCCCTAGATGACAAGTGCTGTCACCCGCACACCCCTGGCCGAAAGCACGAATTGCCCTCCGTCCCCAGTCCATCCACCCGCGCGTGCTGACACACCTCGCACGTCGCTTGGCGGAGGAAAGGAATGGCACAGAATAACTCCGCTGGGCGCGGCTGCAGGTGGAAATAGTTCTCTGTGTTTGTGGCTAGAACCTGTTCTCCCCAGGCTGGCCCGCTGGTGCTGAGGAGAGGCGACCACACACAGTTCTCCGCGGCAGTGGCGCTCTGGCTGACCGTGGTGGCCGAGGGGAGAGTGACAAGGTGGGGCGTGCGTGGTGACTGATGAGGCGTCGGTACGGCAGCCGGGGTGAGGGGGACAACGGGGGGTGTGGAGCCGTGGTGACGGCAGGATGGTACCTGGGATGGTGCTGGCGGAGGTGGTGGCGACCCTGGTGGTGAGGGCGTTGGTGGGGGCGGTAGCCATGCTTGCGGCGGAGACAGCCACTCGTGGAGGTGGTGGTTAGGACCGCAGAGGAGGCAACGTAACCGAGGGACTGGAGAGCGTAGAGGTGCTGTTGACAGAGATGGGGGAGGTGACGGGAGGGGCTGGAAATGGCTGCCAGGGGAGCTCTTGTTGTGCTTGGCAGTGGGGGTGGTGGCCAGGACCACTGCCACAGCTCAGAGGCTTAGGAGCGACACTTAGTTCTCGCCCACTTCACTTGTCCGCACCGCTGGGGCGGCTCCAGGGCTCCACGGCGCGTCTTCCCCTCCCGGATCCCAGGCTTCGGGAGTGGCTCTCGCGGCCGAGAGGCTGCCTGTAAGAGCTGGTAGACGCGTGGGACGCCTCTTAGAACTTCTCTTGGGATGTAACAAACGTTGCTCTGCCTTACGTCCCGTGGTCAAGGCCAGGGTCAGTGGAATGGGGATGGCACTCCTTCAAGAAGGTTCTGCACGTCCCGGACAACAGCCGGAGAGGCACAGTCCTCTTAGAGGGAAGAGAGAATGGGCAGCTACGGTACGCCGCGGGTGAGTGCGGCGTGGTGGCGGCGGCGGCCCTGGTGGAAGCTGGGGTGGCCTTGCTCCTGGCGGGAGTGCTGAGGGTGGTGACGGTTAGCGGTGGGCGGACGGTTGGGGTGGGGGTGCTGGCGTCGGTGGGAATGACGCGGGGCAGGAGTGACGCCATGCCAGAGCAAGAGTGCTGAGCGTGGTGGTGACAGCACCGCAGATGTGGCGTTCTCGATTGTCTCTTGCTAACTCAGAATCACCACCGCCCTCTGCTGTGGTCTCCTCCACACCCTGGAGAATCCCTTACCCATGTGGCTCTGGCTTAGAGTCTGCAGAGACATGAGATTTGGAAAGTGGAAAAGCAAGAGGCAGTTGCAGGCAGGTGACAGCCCAGAGGTTTGCAGCACCTTTTAGGTGACCCTCTGAGAACCCCTGCTTCAGGGCTGCAGGCTTAGATATTCAGAGGGAGCTCCCCAGAATATCATGAGATTCTAGCAGCTTCCCGGCAAGCTCTTGAGATCCACCACTTTGGAGCCGCACGCTGAGACCATCAGTGACGACTTGCTTCCCTGATCTTTACGTCCCCAGGTCACCCAGTGGTTGTGGAAACTTGTGTTAAATGTCCTTATACCTCTTACACAGTCAGTAACTGTGTGCACATGGTCATGGTGACAGTGGCTCAGATGAAGTCGGTGGCAGTGGTGGAGGTGGGCGTGGTGACGGTGGTGACGACGCAGGCCGTGGTGGTGGTGTGATGTCAGTGTGGTGTTGGAGGGGGCGGTGGTGGTGGTGATAGAGATGATGGTGGCGGTGGTGAGGAAGGCGGTTGCCATGGAAACGGGGTGATGCAGGTGGTGGTGGTGATAATAATGGTTTGGTCACGTTGTAGTAATGGTGGTCGTGGTAACTGGGACCTTTGTTGAGGTTAAGGTGGCGGCGGTGATGGTGGGGATGGAAAGGATGAGCGTGCTGGTGGTCACGGTGATAAAGACACTGGCTGCGGTGGAGACGGCGGTGTGACGGTGATGACACTGACAGAATGAAGCAGTTAGTGGCGACGGTGACGGTGGGGAAGGAGGTGGTGATGGAGGGATGTCAGAGGTGGGACGGTGGCAGTGCGGATGGAAGTGGTGGTGACGGTGACGATGCTGGTAAAGGCGCTGGTAACGATGGGCGTGATGGTGGCCACGGTAACGGTGATACTGGTTGGGGTGATGGAGGTGATGTCGGAGTTGGGATGTGGTGGTGATGGCAGTGGCGGTGTGACGGTAGTGACGTGATGGTGACGCTGGTTCAGGTGGGGACCGTCGTGCTGGTGGTGAGGGCAGTGGTGATGGGGGGACGAGGGTAACCGTGGAGGCTTAGGGTGGAGGCGGGGATGCTGGATGCTGTGGTGATGGTAATAATGGGGGGATGTGATATCGGTGACAAGCCTGGGGCCTCATGACAACGTCATCAGGACAGTGTGTGGGTGGTTACAACAGGCTAAGACACGGGATCCAGGGTGTCGAGGTGCCCACACACCCTGCAGAGGCTCGCCCCCGCCCGTGCCCCCCTCCCCACCCTGCCTGAGGCTCACGCGGGCCTCCGCTGGCCTCCCGCAGAGGAACTCTGCCCCGAGATGCTTCCGGAGCCCCTCAGCAGGTTCCCTGCCCTGCTCTGCCCCCAGGTCCTGTGCTCAGCCTGAGGCCTCTTGGGTGGGCAGCAGGAGGCAGCTGGGATGGAGACGGGCTGGGGGGCCACCAGAGCCCAGAGAGCAGGCCACCCAGTAGGACTCACGGGGAAGGGCAGACCCCAGTTCCTCACTGCCGCGGGGCCCCGAGGGTGGAGAGCCTTCCCATTACCGAGGGGAATGTAAGCGCCCCATAAAGGATGCTGTGGAATTTGGGGGCTGCATGCCGAGGTGACTTCCCCTTCTGCAAGGGGTTTGGACTAGTGTCCCCTGAGGCCCTACAGCGAAAGTGTTCACAGAGACCGGTGGGAGTGGCAGGGGCCTCTGGGGTCCCTCCTCAGGGCCCGCCCAGAGGAACAGGGCTGAGCTGACGCGACCTTCGCTCAGGCCCCCCCACCTTGACTCGCTGGCTGTCCATCACTTTCGCTCTCTGAGCTTCTCTGCCCTCATTGGCCATGGGGGTGGGCGGGGGGGGGGGCTCCTCCCCTCTGGGCAGCCAGCCTGGCCTCCCTGGCCCACCCTGAAGCCACGGCCTGGGAAGAAAAAGAGGACGCTGGGTGAGCAGGGGATGGTAGGCGGAGCCTGACCTGATGCACCGGGAGGCCCAGAGAGGGCAGGGCACACCCAAGGTCACACAGTGGTCCCAGGAACTCTCCCCGGGGTGAGCTGATGGCGGCCGATTAGGCAGCCACTTGGTATTCTGAGCAGCCAGAGGCCCCTCTCTGTCTCTGTAATTAATGGAGTGGCTTTTTAAAAGGATTCTAATCACCCCTGATCCTATCTGCTTATCACTAGCGTTCCTAATTAGATGATCCTGGCAGTCACTCGGGCTAATTCCCCCCAGCCCTGCGCAGCCCTGCCCAGCCCGGGGCAGCCCACCCCACCCCCCAAACAACCCCAGCCCAGCCAGATGGGCAGCTCAGGCCTTCTCTCCCCTCAGGGCCCCTGGTTCTCTAACCGCATTACTTTCAGGATGGATGGGTGACAGCGATGGATGGGCCGCTGGATGGACAGTGACCGGTGAGTGAAGGCACTGAGTGATAGACAGCTACAAGGGTGGGTGGGTGGACAGACGGACACACTGGGAGGTTGAAAGCTCGGCCTGTCAGGTCAGGCAGCACGGCCATTTACTAGCTCTGTGTTCTTGGGGAAGTCACTTAACCTCTCTGTGCCTCGGTCTCCTCATCTCATCTGTAAAATGGGGGTAATCATAGTATTTTCCTCATAGGGTTGCTGTGAGGACAGCTTAGAGCAGAGGAAGCGCTTGCTAGTGTAAATTAACTACAGCAGTGTGGATAACGGGGGGCGGGGGGGTGGCTAGACAGATGGATGGAAGGACAGACTGACACATGAGTGAAGGGAGGACTGGTGGACAGGTGGTCCGAGGAAGAACGGGCAAAGGGTAGAGGAACATACAAGATAGTGGGCTGATGCGAACTGGGCAGGTGGTGGGGTCGCCAGACAGGCGAGGGGAGTTGGGGGCAGCCTGTCTTCTCCAAAAGCAACAGGACGATCTCAGCTCAGGTCCCAACACAGACATGGCTCAGACCTGCCTTTCCTCCCCAGGACCTCCGGGAAAACTCCCAGCCCAACACCCCCAGCCAGTGGACGGGTGCCCACTGGGTCCCCTGCGTCCTTATCCTCAATGCCCGCCCAGGTAACACCCGCTGCGGGTGGGCCACATGGCCTCTGGAGGCTCATATTTAGCCTCACATGGGCGTTTACTGCCTGAGAGAAGCCATCATTTGCGGGACCACCCTCCCCACCGCCAAGGTCCAAAGTGTGCCAGCCTTCAGGGCAGCAGCTCTCATCTCCCCGCCAACAGTGCCATAGACCCCAGCCCAGCACTGCCAGGAACAGCCCTGGGAAGGGCTCTGATCCCCATTCGAACAGCTGGTCCTAAGCATCCAGGAGAATTCAACCCGCAGGCGCTCCCCCAACACCCACGGGCCTCTGCAGCTTCTGAGTTGCGGGACTTCCTAGGTCTTCCTAGAAAAAGTCTAGAGCAAAGAAGCCTGAAGCATCTTTCAGGGTTAAGGCCTACACACATATGCACACGTTCACACCATCATCCACCCACCCATCCCACATGTTTCTTGTGCAGCCTGCGCTGTGGTCCAGGCACTCTTCTAGGTGCCGCAGGTGTATGTGCCAGTGAACACACTAGATGGAGCCTTGCCCTTACGGAGCTGACTCTAGTGGGAAGATACAAGAAGCTGATGACAAGTGAAGGTTTCATCTAACGTCAGGCAGTGAGAGGTGCCATGAGGAAAAAGCAGAAAGAGGGCTGCCCTTTCAGATGGGCCGGTCAACAGGGCAGCACCCTCCACACACGTGCCCAGACCCAGGCCCCACGCGTCAGTGCACGCCTGTACACACAAACGCACGCGTATGCACGTGCACACAAGCACACACGAGCCCCCCACGAGGCCTGCAACCCTGCCGTGGCTGCAGATCGGGGCACGCTGTCCCCAGAGGTGCTGAATTCAGCTGAGTCACCTCCCTTTTGCCCACCCCACACAGGGAGCCCCCGCCCCAGGCTGTGGGAGAGAGAATGAGACACACAGCAAGTTTGGGAGGGAGAGGCGACGCTTGTCTGGGGCATTTGGGAAGGCTGCGGGGGGGCGGGTGACGCCTGGGCAGGGCCGGAAGGGGTTCGTTCCAGCAGGGTCTGGGGGCGGTGCAAGGGGTGGCGGCATTGGCCTCTGGCCTCAGCCTCACACACGTGAAGGGCCCTGGATTTAGACACCGGCTGTCTTTCCAAATGATGCAAAGCGCTCAGTCATGGAAAACATCATATTTCCAGGTGGGAAGGTGTTCACCGTGCAACTGTAAACACGTCTGCGTTCTCAGTCTGCACCGTGCTGGGGCACTGGGCATTCATCTTCTAAACCGCTGGTGCCAACAGGGACGGTGCTCCCTCCCCAGTGGACATTTGCAATGACTGGAGGCACTTTTTAAAAAAATAAATTTATTTTATTATTTAATTTTATTTATTTTTATTATTTATTTATTTGGCTGTGTTGGGTCTTCGTTGCTGCGCCTGGGCTTTTCTCTGGTTGTGGCGAGCGGGGGCTACTCTTTGTCACAGTGCACGGGCTTCTCACCGCGGTGGCTTCTCTTGTTGCGGAACATGGTCTCTAGGCGTGCGGGCTCAGTAGCTGTGGCGCACGGGCTTAGTTGCTCCGCGGCATGTGGGATCTTCCCGGACCGGGGCTCGAACCCGTGTCTCCTGCATTGGCAGGCGGATTCTTAACCACTGCGCCACCAGGGAAGCCCTGGAGGCATTTTTAATTGTCATGACTTGGAGGGGGTGCTCATGGCATCTTGTGGGGCGAGGCCAGAGACGCTGCCAAACTCCTGCAGTCACACGACAGGCCAGGTGTCACCAGAGCAAGGCCAAGAACCCTGGGCTACACCCCAGAATCGTCATTTGACGTGCAGTTCTACCGCATTTCTACTTTTTGTGTGCCAAAGGCATTCACTTCTTTCATGTGAACATTTAAAACATAAGGGTGAAAAAAAAAAATAAGGGTGACCTGTTTGGCTGTTTATTTCCTAATAAATTAATAAAGTCAGAACCTCGAAACATCGAGGGGTTGCCTGGGCCTGAGGGGACGAGGGCTGCAGAGGCTCAGATGCCAGGCCCAAGAGCTTGGATGTGTCCCGGGCTGGGGAGCCCTTGGGAAGATCTGAAGTGGGGAGAGGGAGAGGGACGTAATCAGTTGCATGTTCCAGAAAGATCTCTCCACCACGAGACTGTTTCATACCCAACAAACTGGTAAAAATGTGCAAGGCTGACATGACCAAGTGGTGGTGAGGACGCGAAATTCCCAAAACCTGCTGGTGGGAATGTTGATTGGGACAAGAAGATTGGAAATTCCTGGCCTTGTCCTGGCAGCGTGAGGGCGCCGAGTCCCTTGACTCAGTAGTTCCAGTTCTAGGCTCTTCCCCCCCCCCCGCGCCCGGGAGAAGCAGGGCCTGGGGTCATTCCGGGACTGCAGGACATTGTATAAACTCTGTCATGTCGGTCCCTCTCGCAGAGTCTTTTCTCTGGCTGGCTTTGAAGGAGGAAGCTGCCGAGAATCTTACAGCTGCGAGGAAATCGCTTCTGCCGAAACCAGAGGGAGGCTGACAGCCAGTCAGTGTTTCCCTGGTCCAGCCTCTGATGAGAACCCAGCCCTGGTCTACGTCTTGCTTGCAGCCGTGTGGGACCATAAGCTACACCGCGCCTGGGCTCCTGACCCACAGACCGTGAGACAGAAACATGTATGCTTCTAAGCTTCTGAGTTTGTTGGGATTTCTTTTTTCTTTTATATATATATATATATGTATGTGTATATATATATATATATATATATATATACATATATTTATTTATTTATCTTTGGCTGCGTTGGGTCTTTGCTGCTACGTGGGTTTTCTCTAGTTGCGGCAAGCGGTGGCTACTCTTCGTTGCGTGCGCGGGTTTCTCATTGCGGTGGCTTCTCTTGCTGCGGAGCACGGGCTCTAGGCGTATGCGCTTCAGTACTTGTGGCACGTGGGCTCAGTAGTTGTGGCATGCGGGCTCAGTAGTTGTGGCGCACAGGCTTGGTTGCTCTGCAGCACGTGGGATCTTCCCGGACCAGGGCTCGGACCCACGTCCCCTGCATTGGCAGGTGGATTCTTAACCACTGCGCCACCAGGGAAGTCCCTGTGGGGATTTCTTACACAGAATAGAAAATCAGTACAGGGTCAGGGAGGGGGCGTGTTGTATTGTTAGCTATATTTTTGGCTATCTGAAATATTTCATAATTGAAATTGAAAGATGCCCATGGCTGAAGAGACAGACTGCAGAGCATGAGCTGGAGGCCGGGGGGTCACAGAGGAGGCCAGCGTGCCGCTCTGTGGGTGAGGGTGGAGCTGGGCAGTGTAAGGGGGCTCAGGGAATGTGTAGAAACATCCACTGCATCCCTAAATTCTGAGGAAGGGGAGGGGCCGTCCCAGCGTCCCCTCCACACCTGGGAAACCTGGATCACAGCCCTCCCCCCAGGTCAGCACAGCCCAATCTCGGGGGAGGAGCAGGGAGAAGGAATAAGGACGGCCTTTTCCCAGGGTCCCCTAGGGAGCCCTGCAGTGTGGGCAGGGGGGACAGATGGAGTGGTAGGAGGCGGCCGCTGGGCTGGGTCCACCACGTCCGTCTCCTGGGAGAAGACCCCCGCCCCCGCTCCAGCCTGCATGCCAGGGGGAGCCATCCCAGGGGGTGGGAGCACCAGCCCTGCCTGTACTCAGTGTCCCCAGCTGTACAGTAGGGTGATCTGAGGGCACCCTGCCCGCTCGGGGGCAAGATGGGAGGAAATGCTGAAAGCGCCTGCTAAACAGCCAGGGCCGTCCCCTCGGCCCTCCCATCCCTGGCAGCCTTAGGTGCTGTGGGGAAGGAAGAACAAAGAGGTCCCCAAACACCCTGGGCTTCTAGGAGTGGAGACGGGCATCAGGGCTCAGTCTGACGCCCACTGAGCTGAAATGGCATTCGAAGGCGACCTCCTTGTTGGGTGGGCTCTCCAAGGACTGAGGAACCTTTGCCTTCCACATATTATCCTTGTAACAACCCTGCAAAGTGTGGTCTTATTTTACTGGTGAGGAGTCAGGATTCAGAGAGGCTAAGCCACTTGCTCAAGGCTGCACAGCAAGAGAGAGGCAGCTCTGTCTGCCCCACAGCCAGGCCTTGTCCTTGGGTGACATTGGTTAGGAACTGGGGAGCCCTCAGGGGCTGAGGGGAGGGAGACTTCAGATAAGGCTTTCTCTCGGATCTTTGGCTGGGGTTTTGAAGGGTGAAGAGAAGTTCTCCCGGCAGATCTGAAGGGGAGAACATCCCAGTGATGTTCCTACATCCCTTATTATTTCCTACATTATAAAAGTGGCACATAACACCTTAAAATATTAGCCCAAGTTTATAAAGTGGAAAGTACCCTCTCACCACCCCGGTCTCTCATACTTCCCGGAAGTAACCGCTGTTATTCATTAGGCATATGTCTTCCCGGGTTTTTTTCTATATGTACACAAACATTTTTAAAACAAAAAAGTCACGCATTATATATTGTTCTGCAATTTGCTTTTTCTACCCCCCAAAGAACCCTGCAGTTTAGCTTTTATTTCTAGTATTTCTGTGAAGTGCACCTGAGGAGAGCTTGGAATTTCGATCAGCATTCCCACATACGGCACACGCCAGCAGCTGTTTCTGCTATCGGCAGGCCTTTTCCATTTTTCTGAGAGGAGAGGTAAAAAGTGGTACCTCCTTGCAAAATGTGCATGTACTTGATTCTTTCTGAGGTTGAGCTCCTGTCCAAATGTTTATCAAGTGTTTATTTACATGTCTGTCAGGAAGGACCTGTCTGTGTATCCTTTGCCTGGTTTTCTCTTTTTCTTGTGTGTGTGTGTGGGGGGGGGGGGGGTGTCTTT